>NC_066551.1:13692394-13769894 GCF_024679095.1 Eriocheir sinensis
ATAATTTTCTGATTTCCGGTAAAATGATTACTGCTTCTGAGATAGTGACCCTTCTATGTGTGCCCAGCGAATTACGAAGGTGATTGTATCTGGGATGGAGGCACACATTCCAGGCACTTTTTCTACTCCACATGATATATAGCACTCGTTCAATCACGCTTGTTCTCGTTCTATCAAAGATAGAGAGGCAGGACATCAAAAATACCCATGCATTCGAACTCTTGCTAATCATAGTCTTTTCATTTCTGCTCGGAATTGCGCCAAATCTATTTATCGATAACAAAAACTCGTTCATTAATAGGAAATGTCAATGTCAAAATCTTGCTTACTCTAATTTTTCCAGAGACTTCAGGTATCTTGCGAAAAAAAAAATCTATTTTACTAAATCTTTCCCACCTCTCCTTAGTCCTGAGGGCAACACTGCTGTCATATCCGTCTTCAAACGTGAACTTTTCGCTCTAACTTTCTCTGAAAATTCCACTCTGACGGTTCAGGGCATATTTCTCCTACCGGCTATTATTTTTTTTTAACAATTATGTTATCTATGCCACCCTCTGGCTTGAATCCTTAGAAGGCTTACGGATGCTTGGATTTTCATCACATATTGTAGACTTTACAAAGGACCAATTCGCAGAAATCCCGTTTTCCTTAAAATGGTCAAGGCCCTTCTGCCTCCTGACACCTCATATAACCTGTGCCTAAGAAGGGTGGCCGCTCCAATCCTTCAAACTACCGCCCTTTTGCTTTTTTTTTCCTTATAAGGCTTTTGAAACAATCCTTAACAGGAAAGTTATAATGCATCTTTCAACTTCTGATCACCAGTGCGGATCTCGCAACGGGCAGTCTACTGATGATCTTGCTTTCCTAACTGATTTTCTGAGCCGTTTCGGTGAAACTTTTGCTGCTGCCTCAGACATCTCTAAAATTTTGAAAATCTTACACATTTTAAATACAAGAAGATTAAGCTTTGCCTATATATCTGACAAGTCTGGGGGAAGCGATACCCGCTGCCAAAAGACGAAGTAGGACGTTCCGCCATCTTTAAATGCCGCTTTAAATACCTCCTCCCGTGCCATGCCTCCCGAGCTTGCTACGATAAACCTGCGAAAAAAACTTATTTTGCTTAAATAAAAATCTCAACCAGAAATGTCATATCTTCTCTTGCTAAATCATCATGTGAAGGGGGATTCCTTACGCACAGCCCTTATTGAGAGAAGAGGCCAAAGATTTTTCTCTCAACACCTCACCTATTATTGACAGACTTATACCTCACAAACTCCATCGCAAAGTTATCTCTCTATCTTCTATCGATATTTTCATGGTGACTGATCATTTGAACTTGCAAACTGCATACCTCCCTCCTTTTCGCGGTACCGTTGCACACGACTACACACACACACACACACACACACACACACACACACACACACACACACACACACACACACACACACACACACACACACACACACACACACACACACACACACACACACGTACATACACACACACACACACACACACACACACACACACACACACACACACACACACACACACGCTATCAACAACCTTTACACGAGCCCCTTTCACCCCTCACACACAAAAATCCAAAACCTATAACCTTCCCTTATAAGGAGACACATGATGGAGGAGGAGGCGGAGGAGGAGGAAGCATCGATCTAACCAAACGCGATCACAGACAGACATTATGCAAATCTTCAAAACTGATGGGAGGAAGAGAAGGCGGTAAGGCTGGGAAGGGAGAGAGGGAGGAAGGAAACGGGGGAGAATGGGGAGGAGGGAAGGATGCATAAAAAGGGTGATAGGTAGCAAAAGGTAAGGCACTATGCATCTTCTTTATGCAAATGGGAAATATGATCAACCGGCATTGGTAATTTGGTCAATTTTTACCTCTTACGGCACGAGAGAAAGGGGGCGGTGGGGGGTGAATGAGAGAGAGAGAGAGAGAGAGAGAGAGAGAGAGAGAGAGAGAGAGAGAGAGAGAGAGAGAGAGAGAGAGAGAGAGAGAGAGAGAGAGAGAGAGAGAGAGAGAGAGAGAGAGAGAGAGAGAGAGAGAGAGAGAGAGAGAGAGAGAGAGAGAGAGAGAGAGAGAGAGAGAGAGAGAGAGAGAGAGAGAGAGAGAGAGAGAGAGAATTTACATAGATTTACAAAGAAAATCAGACCACACAGACCCCATGGTCCAGACTAGGTGGTCTGTCCTTCAACCTGAGTGATTCTACATTAATTAGAAGGCTCCAAAACGTTGCATTTCAACTCTAGTTGATATTAGTTGAAGGAAGTGTTTTTGAAGGAGTCAATCGTGTTACATTGGACCACTGATGGTGGGAGCTTATTCCATTCTCGCACTACAACGTTGGTGAAGAAAAATTTGGTGCAGTCTGAATTTACTTGTCTACATTTGAGTTTTACGCCATTGTTCCTCGTAGGCAAAGTGTCATCGATCATAAACAATGTTGATCTGTCAACATTCGTGAAACCATTAAGTATTTTAAAACATTCGATCAGTTTTTCTCGGAGGCGACGTTTCTCAAGAGAGAACATGTTAAGGGTGGAAAGCCTTTCTTCGCAAGATTTGTTGTGCAAGGAAGGGATAATTTTTGTTGCCCGACACTGAACACCTTATAATTTAGCAACGTCCTTTGCATGGTGGGGAGACCACAACTGTACCGCATATTCCAAGTGGGGTCTGACTAAACTATTGTAAAGTGGAAGTATTACATCTTTATTCTTGAATAAAAAGTTTCTTTTAATGAAGCCCAACATTCTGTTCGCTTTATTTGCTGCATCGATGCATTGCTGTGAGAATTTGAGGTTTGAAGCGATTTTGACCCCCAAGTCTTTAACGCATTGAACGCTTTTGAGTTTAACGCCGCGCATTTCGTAATCGAACTTCTTATTCCTTGTTCCAACTTGAAGGACCTAGCACTTGTCTACGTTAAAGGGCATCTCCCATCCATCAGACCAAGCTGAAATTTTGTGCAAATCCTCTTGGAGGCTTTACCTGTCTTCATAAGTGTGAACCGAGCTACCAATCTTTGTGTCGTCTGCAAATTTACTAATGCGATTATTGAGTCCGACATCCACATCGTTGATGTATATAATGAAGAGCACTGGGCCAAGAACCGAGCCCTGAGGGACGCCACTAGTGACCGGCGCCCATTCTGAGTTAAATCCATCAATCACCACTCTTTGTTGTCTGTTGCTCAACCAATTCGCGATCCAGTTGGTTTACTTGACCGTCAATGCCTATTTGCTTTAATTTGTAAAGTAATTTATGATGTGGGACTTTATCAAACGGTTTCTGGAAATCAAGATAGACTACGTCCAGTGATTTGGTTACGTCATAAACCGTGAAGAGGTCGTTATAAAAGGTCAATAGGTTTGATAGGCAGGATCTTTTGTTCCGGAAGCCATGTTGTGAGTCCCCAATTAATGAGTGGCTTTCAAGGTAACTCACAATTTTGTCTCTAATTATGCTCTCAAGTAGCTTACCTACAACCGAAGTTACAGTAATGGGCCTGTAGTTACCTGGTACTTTTTTGTCTCCTTTCTTAAAAATCGGTGTCAGGTTAGCCTTTTTCCAATTCGAAGGGCCGATGCCTTGTCGCAAGGACATATTGAATTCGGATGTGAGGGAGGAGACTATTTCGCTCTTTGTTTCTTTGAGCAGAGTAGGATATACTTTGTCAGGTCCAGGACTTTTATTTGTTTTAAGTGATTGGAGGGCTTTAAGGACTTCATCGGTTGTTATTTCAAAGTTAGGCAATGCATGCTCAGGATTTACATTAGTACTGGTGTTGGTAGTAGTGGTGGGAGGACTGTTAGCATTAAACACCGAGGAAAAGTAATTGTTTAACAGGTTTGTAACGTGTTGGCTGTCAGTCACTAGTGCACCGTCGCTGTTTGTTAAGGGTCCAATTCCACTTCTGATCGCCATTCTGTTGTTTATGTAACTGAAGAAGGATTTCGGATTATTTTCACAGTTGGCCGCAACAGTTTCTTCATATCTACGCTTTGGCTGACATACTAATCTTTTTACTCGTCGCCTGGCATCATGTTAAAGTCTAATGTTTTCGGGAGTGGTTTGCTCTTTCTTTAGCCTGTAAAAATTTTTCTCTCCTTGACTGAGTGTTTAATTTCGCTTTTAAACCAAGGTGGGCTTTTATTAGTGTTACTTTGCTTCACACACAAAGGGACGAATGTGTTCTGCTGAGTGAGTAAATGATTTTTAAAGCTTAGCCAGGCGTCCTCTACATTACCGTCATCTGATAGTTGCATTTCTATTAGTTTTCGTTGGATTTCTACGAAGTTAGCTCTTTGGAAATTGGGCACCTTTACTTTATTTTCAGTCACTGATGTTTGAGCTCTAATGTCGACGCAGACTAATTTATGATCGCAAGAACCGAGGTGTTCTCCTACCGTGACATTACTGACTAGGTTATCTTGGGTCGTTATAACAAGGTCTAGTATGTTATTTTGTCGAGTTGGTTCAGAGACCATTTGGCTTAGATAATTTTCTTCTAAAAACTCGATCATGCTATGTGACTCGCCTTCTGTACCTGACAGTGTCGCCCAGTCGATATGGGGGAGGTTAAAGTCTCTTAATATCAGTGAGTCGCTGTTATTAAGTGACTGCCTTAAAACGCTGTACATTTCAAGATCGGCATCGAGTGATTGCCCCGGAGTCCTGTAGGTGACAGATATATTTAAACAGACCTTTGCAATGTTTACTCGCACGCACAAACGTTCAACGTTACTGTCTCCTGGTGTTCTGTCAGTGGGATGCAAATAGCTTTTAACAAAAAGGGCGACACCTCCACCTCTACGGCTTACACGATCTTTGTTGAAGAGTCTGTAGCCATCTATGTTGTATTCTGTACTTAAATCAATATTAGTGGTGTCGATAAATGTTTCGGTTATAGCAATTACGTCAACATTTTCTGTCAGAGCAAGACATCTCAGCTCATCAAACTTGTTTCTTAGGCTACGCGCATTGACACTAAGGATTCTTAGGTTATCTTGAGGCTTGGTAATAGAGATGGAGGTACTGGCCGGTTCAAGGTTACAAGTTTGTTGTGATGAGAGAGAGAGAGAGAGAGAGAGAGAGAGAGAGAGAGAGAGAGAGAGAGAGAGAGAGAGAGAGAGAGAGAGAGAGAGAGAGAGAGAGAGAGAGAGAGAGAGAGAGAGAGAGAGAGAGAGAGAGAGAGAGAGAGAGAGAGAGAGAGAGAGAGAGAGAGAGAGAGAGAGAGAGAGAGAGAGAGAGAGAGAGAGAGAGAGAGAGAGAGAGAGAGAGAGAGAGAGAGAGAGAGAGAGAGAGAGAGAGAGAGAGAGAGAGAGAGAGAGAGAGAGAGAGAGAGAGAGAGAGAGAGAGAGAGAGAGAGAGAGAGAGAGAGAGAGAGAGAGAGAGAGAGAGAGAGAGAGAGAGAGAGAGAGAGAGAGAGAGAGAGAGAGAGAGAGAGAGAGAGAGAGAGAGAGAGAGAGAGAGAGAGAGAGAGAGAGAGAGAGAGAGAGAGAGAGAGAGAGAGAGAGATATGGAAAGTTACATATAAAGACAGACTCTAAGAACCAGCCACAAAGACAGGCAGGCAGACACATGCACACAAAGATACGCATAAATAGACACAGACGTATAGAGGTGCAGTTCCAGAGTCAAACAATGTCTTTGGAAGCCTCAAAACCAAACTTTATTCTCCATCAATGTTCCATTTTTTTTAACTAATTACTTCATAGATTTTGTGTACGGTTTTGTCCAGCGTTCTACTTTCTATATCACAAAATTTCACAACGAATTTTCTTTGGAATTTGGGTCGTTTGCTAGCTTACACACTTTCTGTGCTGGAACTGACCCAGTCACAGACAGACACAAACATGAAAAGGCATAAAAAAAAACGGAGGAAAAGTAGAAGAGAAAACGGAAATCAGAAGAAAACGTTTAATGAAGAGGAAATAAATTAATAAAATATTTTAATGACAATACTCGCTGGGCAAAAGGGAACGAAAAAGCAATGAAGAAACCCAACGAAAATAGTCTCCGTAAAACAAAACACAGAGAAGGATTTACATGAAACAAAAAAAAATCGAAATAAAAAAAAAGATATACTTCACGAAGGGCTCGCAACAACGAATGGGTGGGCGGGTGGTGGGAAGGGAACAAAAAATAGTGGTGAGAGAGCGATAGGAAGGGGGAAAGGGGAGGAGGGGAAGGAGAGAAGATGAAGAGGAGTAGACAGAAAAGGGCAAACAGAACAGGGTGGTGACTTCTCCCGTAACCCTCTTCCTACCTGGCACCTTAATTGGCCTCGCTTACCTGTTAGCGTGGCGGCGGCTGTCAGCGAGATCAGCCGCTTATTTTCTCCTTCCCTTCCACATTTTTTATTTTTATTAGCATTTTTCCCCTTTCCTCTTTGCAGAGCGAAGAGAGGACAGGAGGGAGGAGAAGGAGAAGAAAGGCGTATGGAAGGTGTTTGGACAAGCGATTAGCGCACCACAGGGTCGCCTTATCGCCGCGCATCTCACCTCATTACTCCCCTCGCCCCTTTGTCGGGTGTCGAACCTGTGCACACCTCAGGATATAATGAAGACATAGCGCAGGCCAGCTGTGGCCTGCTACCCATCCAACTACCCTGCCCCCAGGCGCCACCCTCTATACCTGTCACCCATACCTAACAAGACCAGCCATGCCCAGCCATCCTGCTAGCTACCGTAAGTCCTATTTTTTTCATGAACTTTATAATTTTTTGGTTAAACAGACTGTCAATTATTATTTCCCTGCCTGTCCACTGTACGTGTACAGACTCTTTAGAGGTAATAACAAATAATGACGTGTGCTAACAAAACAAGAAAACCAATCACAATAGGATCTGGACATACATTGAAAGGTAAAAAATATAAAAAAAGTAGATTAATTCAGAAATTCCTGTTCGATTCTTTGTATCGTTGTGTCCTCCTAGCAACACTATTTAGTTTTGTTTCTTCTTCCTCCCCGGCACAAACAACATAATACCCTAAAACACCTGAATAGAAACTAACAGAATAAGAACAGACGCATTGATAAAACACTAAACGAAAGACTATTATCATCAGATGATAACAATACTATCAGCTAAAACAGAGTAAAACAAATAAAACATTATACTTTAAACATGTATATGACGACTGACGGACTAACAAAGGTTTTAATAAAGGCATGGCACGAAACCTAATATTTAAGTCAACAGCGTCATCATGCGCTACAGCAGAGGCAGCGTAAGACAAACAAAACATTACCTCTTGAACACCTTAATGATGACTGAGTGAGTAGCAAAGGTTCTAATAAAGATGCAACACGCAAGCATATCATTACCAAGCAACACCACCACCACCACCACTACCACCAGGCACGACAAGGCGAACTCAACGAGACAGACACCGAAGTAAAGGTTAGTTCTTCTCTTCGCAGGTGTAAACATAACATAGTCTAAATAACTGAGTAATAACCGCTTCCCTCGCCTGTAATTAGTCTAGAAAAAAAAATAACCTGTACCTTCAACACCACTTAACGAGGCTGCTTTGGGCAACAGTTACACAGGGGACGGGGGAGAGAGAGAGAGAGAGAGAGAGAGAGAGAGAGAGAGAGAGAGAGAGAGAGAGAGAGAGAGAGAGAGAGAGAGAGAGAGAGAGAGAGAGAGAGAGAGAGAGAGAGAGAGAGAGAGAGAGAGAGAGAGAGAGAGAGAGAGATAAAGTGGGGAGATAAGCAAGTAAAGGGCAAGGACGAGAGATAGAGTGGGTGCGAGAGATAGCGTGAGAGATAAAAGATAATTACATCGGTGATTTCACAGCCTCGCCACGCACACGGCAGCGCTTAGCACGGTCTCAGCACCTCACAAATCACGAGCACGGAGGGAGGGAAGGGAGGGAAGGAGGGAAGGAGGGAGAGATGAGGAGAGGAAGGGGGAGAAAAAAAAGGTGAAAAAATGGAAGAGAAGGAATGCAAGGAGGAAGGGAAGAAAGATTGACATCGAAAAAAAATGGAAGCAAAAAACAAACAAAAACAATATGAGAGAAACAACAAGGAAATGTATATGTGAAAGACAAGGAGGAAAGAAAGAAACAGAAAGATTGAAGGAAGAAAAAGGGAGGAAACGAAGAAGGAAAAGATTTGGGTAAGAGAAAAAAAAAACAATGATTGGCATGCAAGAAGACGAGAAACAAACAACAAAAAAGAACTTACAAACAGAGGGAGGTAGTGAATCTGAGAAAATAATACGATTATATAAACGGAGGAAAGTGGGAAGTGGAGAGAGAATTTTAAAAGACAACGGGAGTGCGGGGACGGGACGGAGAGGTAATGTCATAGCAGCATACAGGTAGGAGAGGAATGAAGCAGGTGAAGGAACTTGAGGAAAACAGAGAAGAGAAACGAAAATAAGAGATACGGAAGGAGAAAAAGGAGAGGAACAAGGGAGAGGAAAGGGAGAAAAAAGAATCTAAGTAGGGAAGGGGAAGATGAAGGGTGTGAGAGGAGATGCCACCAGAAAGAGAAGGGAGGGGAGGGGAGGGGAGATGGGATGCACTATATGGAAAATAAACTATCATCATCATCAGCAGCATCACCACCAGCACCCTTCTCACGCTCCTGCCGTCAGCACACGCCAAAAATTAGGCCATCAAGAGGGCAGCGCGTCACTACCTAACTGTCAGCCTGTCCTTACCTGCCTCCCTTACCTGTCGCCCTTACACCTGACCCCTTACCTCTTCTACCCACTCACCTACCTTCCTATCTCTTCTTATATCCCATATATAATATTCTTTCGATTTCCCTTTCCTTTGCTTATCTTTCTTTTCCTCATTCACTTTCTATTTCCTGTTTTATCTCTTTTGCCTTCCTCTCTTCTTTTATCTCACAACATACACCCTCGATTCCTTCCCTAGCTCCCCTACATCTCTCTCTCTCTCTCTCTCTCTCTCTCTCTCTCTCTCTCTCTCTCTCAATGTTCTTGTTCTTCCTCCTTCCCCTTAATTCCCTACCTTCCCTCCCTCCTTCCCCTCAAAATCTTTCCTTATTACCCTCCCTTCCTTTCCCTCCCTACCCCGATCTCTCCTCAGGCCATGACCATTGTTCCCTCCCGCAGTTTTTTCGGTCATGGCAATGGAGAAAGATAAATAGAAAGATAGATATATAGATCGTTAGACAGATAGATAAAAAGAGATATATACTGATTGAGATAGATGAATGGATAGGTAGATATATAGAGCACTAGACAGATAGATAAAAACAGATATACACTGACTGAGATAGATGAATGAAAAGGCAGATATGTAAATCTTTAGGCAAATGAATACGAAGAAATAGATAGATAAATTGAGATAGATGAATGGAAAGGTAGATATATAGATCATCAGACAGATTGATCAGGAGAAATTAATAGACTGAGATAGATGAAAAGAAAGGTACATATATAGATACAGACAAGTAGATACATAGATGGACTGAGACATATGTTAGCAAATATAGACAACTATAAAGAAAATTAGCCTGCGCCAATAACGGGTTGGGGCCGTCCATAAGGCCCCTCAAGAAAGCCTACCGGCACTACAGGCAGCACACACACTCACAAAAAAAAAAAAAGAAAAAAAAAAGATAACTAAATAACAATAGGGAAGTTGGTTGATTCAGACTCTCCTCAACGTGTTCTTCCTTTTCCCTTTTCTCTTCGTTCCCTTCTCTCCCCCTTCCCTTCCCCGCCCCATACATCCCCGCCTTGGGCAACGCTAGAGCCAATAAAATCAACGTGGATACAAGACTTAGTTTACGATGATGCGGCTAAGAGATTACACTTGACTGATGTTGAGGTCGCACGTAATAGCACATTAAGACTAACATAGGAGGTTGTTTATGACTTTATGGTGCTTAAGAAAATATGAGGGCTGACTTTACAACGATCTCTTAATTTAGTCCGTTTTAACATAGTGAGTGTTAAAAATTGGAGTTGGTAATGGGTGATAATAAAAGATAAAATAATGATGCACAAAAAAGGAAAAAAAGGAGAAATGAATGTGGAGAAATGGAGGGAAAAGTGAGAAAGATATAGTTGGAGCCATACGCTTAGCTGCGAATGGCCTCAGTGCTCATCTCCGTCTCATTGCCTCTTGATCCGACGGTGGGTGATAGGCCGGCGTTTTAAGACACTTTCGCTTCTCACATCAACCATTTCTAAAGGTCAGAGAAGGGATCAATCGGGTTCTAATGAGTGTTTTTTTAGGCTCATGCTACTGAAGAAGGATCAAATTACCACCAGGGTCATAAAACTACTACTGGAAATGCCCTAAACTCATACGAAAGCCTTGTCAAATTTGTGAACTTGGGCGACGAAATCTTTTAAAATACGACCCATAGCCCCTTTCCGAGATGCAGGGCAAGTGTGCCATCCGGGTTACCCCAGTTTACCTCCCCCAAGTTTCCACAATTACCCATTTACCGACCAGCCCAAAGGGGAAGATGAAGAGCTGGGTGAGCTGGATGGGATTCAACCCTGGACGGTGGATTCGTCGATAGGCATGAAAACCCTTACACCACCAAGTGATAAATGATGAAAGGAAAGGAAAGGAAAAGGAGCAATGAATGATCAAAAAGAAAGGAAATAGGTGAGGGGTGTTAAAAAAAGTAAAAATGAGCAATGAACGTTGAAGAGGAGGAGGTAAGAGGTAATTGATGTTGAGAAAGCGAAAAAAAAAAGTATTAATGCTGTATAAAAGGGATAAGGGGTGTAGCTAGAAGGCAAAAGTAATGAATGTTAAAAAAAAATTACGTAAGAAAATGGATAGTGAATGTTGAAGAAAAAGGTAAAGGAGGTAACTGATGCTGCTGAAATAAATGGGATCGGGGTAATGGATGCTGAAGAAAAAGATAGAAGTAATGGAGGTTGATAAAATAAAGGACACGTGTAAATGGATCTGCTAGAGAAGGTGAACGAGGTAGTGGGTGATAAAAACGTTAACAAATTCTCTGTTGGACGTTGAAGAGAAAGATAAGACTTAATGGATGCTAAAAATGTATGGCAACGGGAGTAAAGAATGTAGCAAAAAAAAAAAAAAGGATAAAAGGAAAAGGTAGAGTTGGGGGCATACTCTATAGCTCGGCGTGGTCTGTGTGTTCATTTCGTCCCATTGACTCGAGTTTGTGTAGGGTGAGACCACACAGGGCAAGTGCAACATCCGGGCTACTACGGTTTACCTTCCCCAGGTTTACCCAGGTACCCATTTATCGACCTGCCCGAAAGGGAGGATGAACAGCTGGGTGGCCTGTGCGTCGACTGCCCGGGCCGGGATTCGAATCCAGTTCCGCGGATTCGTGGTTAGGTGAGGTAACCACTATACCAGAGAGAGTAAAATTGAGTTGCAAAATAGTATAATCGTTTATGATTGCCTGCTTAACGATTCAATATATACAACACTTTTCAATCGACGATCTGAATTCCAGTATTCGCATTAACACACATTATTGTTTTTACTCCTGGCCTCCTGGCGCCGCTCCTCGTCCCCCGGCAATTAATCTTCACAAATATATAATATTCATATCTGGGTCTTGCAGGGATCGGCTCTGTCATGCAGCTAAATTCTCACCGGCCTCTGCCGCCTCTGCAGTACATCGATTATATATACCTGATCGCGTTTCCATCTCAAAGACACTTGTTCGTGCTTCTTCTAGTCATACCAGACATTAGTAAAAACATAAATTTCATTCTCGCGTACACAGTGGCAACACAACACTAAACTTTTGACCTTCCTGTTTCTTTTGTTTAAAGTTTAGAGACTCAAAAGTGTAAGGGTTTGGGTACATAAGGCCAAGGTTTTACTTCAAAGACGCGGCGAAGGTTTTCACGAGTCTGTCTCTTTGTTCATCGATACGGGCAACCTCCTCAGATTAACAAGGAATATTTCTTTTGTTTAAGATCGTTCAGATTTATGAAGGTCTGGGAGCAGAGTCCAATAATTTTCTCTTGATAGCCGTAAAGCAATATTTCAACAGCACAAGCAGACTTCAGGCTTTATATTTTAGACTTGTTCTTCGCAGCAACCAAAGCAAGAAATGCATCTCCACTTTTTTCGCTCTCTCGCCGTAATAACATTCAGGTATTCCACATTATATCTTTGTATCTTGCATCAATTTTTATCTGTTGTTTTGACATTACAACAACTAAGGAACCTTTAAGCTGGTCGTATGCCTTCGTCTTCCTGTTGACCGTTTCTTCGATTTCTCGTTGGACAGAAAATGGTTCGGTGAGAGACGGAACTAAAAGGGCAAAAAGGTCAAACGAATCTCTCTCTCTCTCTCTCTCTCTCTCTCTCTCTCTCTCTCTCTCTCTCTCTCCTTTCCATGGTCTCACATCACTTAACTCTTGCATAAGTCTAATGTTCCTTTTATCGTGCTTATCACAGACGCAAAGCTGTTAAAGACCAACCTTGCTACCGTCCGCATGCTTTGTCTCTCCTCAGATTCTCGGAGCATTTCTCTCCTGTCCGAATTCTCACCTTTTACCATTTACCTTTTTTTGTGATAACTGGGGAATTTTCTACCTCATCAACGCCACACTGAAGCGAGGGTGTGACATAGGGTGGTTACGTCTTCTATTATTTTTTCGTTTCTAGAACTTTTTGAACCTAAGAGAAATGAATACAAGAAAATTTCTGTACTTGGAGAAGATTTAGTGAGATTAGTGCTTAATAACTTTTTTGCTTCTTTTCTTATACGAGACACCGATATCAATTTTAGGGCAATTTTCGGATCTTTTCTAACTCCCAATTTACTTAAGTATACGTTACACCTGTGGACCAGATTTTGGTCACTAGTGCATCAGTGGTCGGAGGGACTCCTGCACACACACACACACACACACACACACACACACACACACACGGGCACACGCACACACACACACACACACACACACACACACACACACATTATCTAATGCATCATGAAAAGCAAATGAGGAGAATAGATATAGAGGAGGGGGGAGGAGGAAGGGGGGAGGAGGAGGAAGAAGAGCAGGAGGAGGAGGAGGAGGAGGAGGAGGAGGAGGACGAAAAGGAAGACGAGGAGGAGGAGGAGGAGAAGGAGGAAGGAGAGATACACGCACACCGCTGGAATTACTCGTTTCTTCACATTCTTGCTCCTTCACCTTCCTATCATTTCACGCTTCCGAAATTCTACAGGGCAGCGGCGACGGCGAGGGCTGGAGGAGGAGGCGGCGGTGGCAAGTTCCTGTTGAGTCGCTCGTTTTTGTTTTCGGGTTTCGTAAATCAACCGTAAAATTTCTTCGTCTGACCCCCGACTCCTATCGCCCAACCCATCAATCTTTTCCATTTCCCACGCTGGCTGGTGTGGACGGGCACCGCGGGGCTGGGGGGCCGAGGCCTGGCCGTCCCTAGTGCCCGTCAGTCACCCCTCAGTCATCCTCGTGCCGTCCCTGCCAAAGTCGCCACCCACCCATCGACGCCACCGCCGTCGCTATCCTCGTTAGCCGCACACACAGCGAGCAACATGTATAACGATAAAATGTTCATCTTGTTCTCTGCCAAAATACATCTGGCAATAATCGAATACCGACAAGCAGCCGAGGAAAAACTGGAGTCTCCGGCGAGGAAGAGCCAGGGAGGGGCCAGGGGTGTGCCGGCGGCGGGACGTGACGGGTGGAGATTGGAGAGGAGACCCATGGGCAGGGTGGGGCTAGGTGGGGAGGGATGGTGGCCAGCCGTCCTGTTCCCTCTTTAACTCGTTTACATCACTCTCCTTTCCGGCGCAGGTGACAGTGAGCGCCGTGCTGCCTAGTCGTCCACTAACGAGCAGTAATAAAGCAGAAGCAACGCTACGCAGAGCCCCGGGCAGGCGTGCGCAGGGCTTGGGGGCGTGTGTCGGCGGCACGCGCTGAGCCGCCACACAACGCGACGCAGGCAAGAGACGTCCGTCCGCCTCGCCCCCAGGGGTAGCCAGTGGTAACGCCCTGACAGTGAGGGTTTGTCTGTGTTGTCCAGTAGCTCTTGCTGCAAAACACAACAGCGTGAGGGACACATAGACAGACACGGCCATGCTAAGGCTCCCATCCCGTTAGGCGCCGGCGTGATGGGTGGCACGAAGGAGGGACACTGAACGCCCAGCAAGGCGAATCGAGGCGACTAATAAACTCCATGAAACTGGGATCATAAGATCACATGATAATTGAATACTTTCTTCTTATCATGTCAAGCATCATTTCATTATCTCCAAAATCTCTTATCTGCGGGATGAGGGAGTGACGCCAACGTTCCAGGGTCTCACGGCGTACAAAGAAAAATGGGTCGTTAAGAGAACAAGCGTGGCGGCAGTAACTCAGGGGAGTGCGCAGGTGACACCGCCACCACCACATGCCTCCAGTGATATTATAACATTGAAACACTAATTACACCGGTGGGAAGCCCTTGCCCTGCTGTTCTGGGAGATCGTGAGACATAAACCGCCGGGGGAGCCCATTACACAGCGGTGGCCGCCCATCAGCTCCCTTACTCCCGCGGGACCACCGGCGTGCCACTGCCCTGCTCTGCCCTGCCCCGCTCCGCCCCAAGCACATCCCCACGAGCCGCCCTCACACCTTCATTACCCGCTGCAGTTCCTGCCAACGCCGCGGGGGTGATGCTATCTAGGGTCAGCCTCAGCCTGTGCCCGCGTGCCGCGTCCCGCTGCACTGATGCCGCGCCCACCGCGCTGAACTCAGAGCCAAGTTTCTGGCCTCAGCCCTTTGAAGTAATGGCTGTTGAACCCGTACGCGTGAACGCCAGAGCTGGTTTCTAAACTCTGTGGTGTGCTTCTTGCTGACCCTCACTCCAGGACTGGGTCAGGGGCGGCGCAAGAGTCCAGTGGGTCAGCGGGGCCAGGGTGGAGGGAGAGCAAGCGGCTGAGTCACTCCACACTGTCCCCGGTGACCACCTGGCGAGGGCGGGAGGACAGGGGCAGGCCAGGCCGGGCGGGGGAACCTGTCCACCCACACCTCATGTTTTTGTGTCTGAGATTTTCATACGAGTCCACAGCAGCAGACGGTGCTGCCCCAGGCTTCTTAAGTCTGGCCTGAGTACAATTTATTTGAGGTTTACTTGTTCTGTCCGGCCAATTGTTGTACCTGTTGTTCCTCGTTAAAAAGATGTACTCCAATTGGAAGTCGGAGAGAGACAAGGACAAAAAACACAGGAGTGAGAGGAAGGGGAGATGACAAGCCTGCATGGCTGGGGAAGACGCATGCACTCACAACTCATTGATAACACCTCGCCAGCTTATGCCGAAGAGCTGCTGGATGGCATGGCAACGTTTTTGTACCTATTAAAACGTTTTACAATCGGCACAACAGTGCAAGTGTTCCAAAGTATTAGGCTGAGCAGCGTTGCGGAGCGGGGAGAGTAGTATAAACAGAAGCTGTTCAACTCTTTGTCAGAGGAAGACAAACACAATCCATTCCTCCAACCCCCCTTCAATCTCTCTCTCTCTCTCTCTCTCTCTCTCTCTCTCTCTCTCTCTCTCTCTATCTCGACGCTAATCAAGGAGTGGCCAAGATACGCAGGCAGCACAGCGTCGTTGATAGAGATGAAAAATGACGCCTCCTTAGTCAGGTAATTCGCACGCGGACTGTATGAAAGAGCCGACCAGCAGTGTATTTGTCTGACGCGAGGCTCGGGAAGGAAGGAAGGCGAAAGACATGCGTCTTAAGACCTTGAAAGATGGAAAGGAGAAGAAAGATGAGGAAAGGAAAGAAACTAGAAGATGCAATGAAAGAAGAGCAAGGAAGAAGAAGGAAAGAACAGATCAGAGCAAGAGGAGTGAGGGAGGGAGGGAGGGCGAGAGAGGATTCATGAATATAGCCTAAGACATCTGTCCCTCCAGGGTTGATCTTTAGTACTGTGCCATTATTACTAAGCACCTGAACAAGTATAGTCTTCTCTCCTCCTCCTCCTCCTCCTCCTCTTCCTCCTCCTCCGCCTCCTAGTGGAAGCAGTAATGGTAGTTCTTTCCTCTTTCCAACATAATATCCATGCAGTTTTTCCATGCTGCATGGTTCTTTTTAATTTCCTCTCAGCTTTAGCTGGAGGGATGGGGGGGTGGGGAGGAGCCTTCACTTTTGCTGTCCTTCATCTTCCACCTTTGATTAGATAGTTAGTGTAACTTGTCACAAACAGCCTCGTAAGGACCATCAGGTCTGCTGTTGTTTGTTCTTCCTTTGTGTTTCTTTGTTCCTCCTCCTCCTCCCTCTCTCATTTCCACTCCTCTTCTCTCCTCTCTCCTCCTCTCCCCCCTTCCCAGTTTTTTGGCCATCAGATTTGAGCAAGCTTTCAAAAGCCGGTCATTCAGCTTTTAAGATAGGTTCAGATGGACCGGGCAAGACGAACTCACTGAGTCTGCTTCCTTCTCCTCTTCTCGCTATTAAAAGGAGTAGAAAGGGGTAGATGAGTAGTAGAGGAAAGGATGATGGGAGCTAAGTAGGGGAGGGAAAATTCAAGGGATGGGAAAATGAAGGGGAGGGCCGGCGTGATTGGGGGTGCAAGGTGACGTGCTTAAATAACGTCTGTGCAATTTTTAGTTCTACTGATGATGATGCATAGCTCAAAGGCGTGTGTGTGTGTGTGGAGAGAGAGAGAGAGAGAGAGAGAGAGAGAGAGAGAGAGAGAGAGAGATAGAGAGAGAGAGAGAGAGAGAGAGAGAGAGAGAGAGAGAGAGAGAGAGAGAGAGAGAGAGAGAGAGAGAGAGAGAGAGAGAGAGAGAGAGAGAGAGAGAGAGAGAGAGAGAGAGAGAGAGAGAGAGAGAGAGAGAGAGAGAGAGAGGGGAGAGAGAGAGAGAGAGAGAGAGAGAGAGAGAGAGAGAGAGAGAGAGAGAGAGAGAGAGAGAGAGAGAGAGAGAGAGAGAGAGAGAGAGAGAGAGAGAGAGAGATTTATTTACATAGAAAATCAGACCACACAGACCCCATGGTCCAGACTTGGTGGTCTGTCCTTAAACCTAAGTGATTTTACATTAATCAGAAGACTCCAAAACGTTGCATTTCTACTCTAGTTGATATTAAGTTGAAGGAAGTGACGGTCGAGCTTAGTTTTGAAGGAGTCAATCGTGTTACACTGGACCACTGACGGTGGAAGCTTATTCCATTCTCACTACAACGTTGGTGAAGAAAAATTTGGTGCAGTCTGAATTTACTTGTCTACATCTGAGTTTTACGCCATTGTTCCTCGTGCGCAAAGTGTCATCGATCATAAACAATGTTGATCTGTCTACATTCGTGAAACCATTAAGTATTTTAAAACATTCGATCAGTTTTCCTCGGAGGCGACGTTTCTCAAGAGAGAACATGTTAAGGGTAGAAAGCCTTTCTTCGTAGGATTTGTTGCGCAAGGAAGGGATAATTTTCGTTGCCCGACGCTGAACACCTTCTAATTTAGCAATATCCTTTGCATGGTGGGGAGACCAAAACTGCACCGCATATTCCAAGTGGGGTCTGACTAAACTGTTGTAGAGCGGGAGTATTACATCTTTATTCTTAAATAAAAGTTTCTTTTAATGAAGCCCAACATTCTGTTCGCTTTATTTGCTGCATCGATGCATTGCTGTGAGAATTTGAGGTTTGACGCGATTTTGACCCCAAGTCCTTGACGCATTGAACGCTTTTGAGTTTAACGCCGCGCATTTCGTAATCAAACTTTTATTCCTCGTTCCAACTTGAAGGACCTGGCACTTGTCTAAGTTAAGGGCATCTCCCATCTATCCGACCAAGCTGAAATTTTGTGCAAATCCTCTTGGAGGCTTTGCCTGTCTTCGTCAGTGAGAACCGAGTTACCAATCTTTGTGTCGTCTGCAAATTTACTAATGCGGTTATTGAGTCCAACATCCACGTCGTTGATGTAAATAATGAAGAGCACTGGGCCAAGAACCGAGCCCTGAGGGACGCCACTAGTGACAGGCGCCCACTCTGAGTTAAATCCGTCAATCACTACTCTTTGTTGTCTGTTGCTCAACCAATTCGCGATCCATTGGTTTACCTGACCGTCAATACCTATTTGTTTTAATTTGTAAAGTAATTTATGATGCGGGACTTTATCAAACGCTGTCTGAAATCAAGATAGACTACGTCCAGTGATTTGGTTACGTCATAAACAGTGAAGAGGTCGTTATAAAGGTTAATAGATTTGATAGGCAGGATCTTTTGTTTCGGAAGCCATGTTGTGAGTCCCCAATTAATGAGTGGCTTTCAAGGTAACTCACAATTTTGTCTCTAATTATGCCCTCAAGTAGCTTACCTACAACCGAAGTTAGACTAATGGGCCTGTAATTACCTGGTACTTTTTGTCTCCTTTCTTAAAAATCGGTGTCACGTTAGCCTTTTTCCAATCTGAAGGGACAATGCCTTGTCGCAAGGACATATTGAATACGGTTGTGAGGGAGGAGAGTATTTCGCTCTTTGTTTCTTTCAGCAGAGTTGGATATACTTTATCAGGTCCAGGACTTTTATTTGTTTTAAGTGATTTGAGGGCTTTAAGGACTTCATCGGGTTTTATTTCAAAGTTAGACAATGCATGCTCGGGATTTACATTAGTACTGGTGTTGGTGGTGGTGGTGGGAGGACTGTTATTATTAAACACCGAGGAAAAGTAATTATTTAATAGGTTTGCAACGTGTTGGCTGTCAGTCACTAGTGCACCGTCGCTGTTTATTAAAGGTCCAATTCCACTTCTGATCGCCTTTCTGTTGTTTATGTAACTGAAGAAGGATTTCGGATTATTTTTACAGTTGGCTGCAATATTTTCTTCATATCTACGCTTTGCCTGATGCACTAATCTTTTTACTCGTCGCCTTGCATCATTGTAAAGTCTAATGTTTTCGGGCGTGCTTTGGTCTTTCTTTAACCTGTAAGACAATTTTCTCTCCTTGACTGAGTGTTTAATTTCGCTATTAAACCAAGGTGGACTTTATTAGTGTTAATTCGCTTCTCGCACAAGGGGACAAATGTGTCCTGCTGAGTGAGTAAGTGATTTTTAAAGTTTAGCCAGGCGTCCTCTGCATTGCCGTCATCTGATAGTTGCATATCTATTAGTTTTCGTCGGATTTCTACGAAGTTGGCTCTTTTGAAATTGGGCACCTTAACTTTATTTTCAGTCACCGATGTTTGAGCTCTAATGTCAACGCGCACTAGTTTATGATCGCAGGAACCGAGGTGTTCTCCTACCGTGACATTACTGACTAGGTTATCTTGGGTCGCTATAACAAGGTCAAGTATGTTATTTTGTCGAGTTGGTTCAGAAACCATTTGGCTTAGATAATTTTCCTCTAGAAATTCGATCATTCTATGGGACTCACCTTCTGTACCCGACAGTGTCGCCCAGTCGATATGGGGGAGGTTAAAGTCTCCTAGTATCAGTGAGTCGCTGTTATTAAGTGACTGCCTTAAGACGCTGTACATTTCAAGATCGCCATCAAGTGATTGCCCCGGAGGCCTGTAAGTGACAGATATATTTAAATTGACTTTTGCAATGTTTACTCGCACGCACAAATGTTCAACGTTACTGTTTCTTGGTGTTTTGTCAGTAGGTTGCAAGTAGCTTTTTGACAAAAGGGCGACACCACCCTCTACGGTTTACACGATCATTGTTGAAGAATCTGTAGCCATCTATGTTGTATTCGGAACTTAAATCAATATTAGTGGTGTCGATAAATGTTTCGGTTATAGCAATTACGTCAAAGTTTTCTGTCAGAGCAAGACATCGCAGTTCATCAAATTTGTTTCTTAGGCTACGCGCATTGAAACTAAGGACTCTTAGGTTATCTTGAAGCTTGGTAATAGAGTTACTGGAGGGTTCAATGTTACGAGTCTGTTGCGGTGTGAGGTGTCTATTTACACGGGCGGGATGGAAGGACGTGGCTGAGAGTCGTTTTTTGTTGTTCGGGCGTTACGTACGGCGTTGTTGAGGAGCCTTCCAAATCTGGCTGCCCTGATGGGGACAGAGAGAGAGAGAGAGAGAGAGAGAGAGAGAGAGAGAGAGAGAGAGAGAGAGAGAGAGTCATTTGCATGCTTGTCTGTTACCTTCCCTTGTTCTTTAGCCTCCGCGAAATGGCGGTGACGAGGCAGCAAAATTCACTACCCGAGACACCCGCAGGGGGCGTCTCGGGTGCTGCCTCGCCACCCTGGCCGAGCTGATGCCCCTGGGAGGACCTGGGGGAGCTGGGAGGTCGCGGGCATGACAGAGGGACGCATCGGGAGGGGTAGGAGAAGAGACTAGACGAAGGGAGAAGAAGGCGGGGTAAAGGCTGGGGAGGGATGGTGGCAGAGGAAGAGGGAAGGGCTGGAGAGGGATGGTGGCAGAGAAATGGGGAAGGGTAAGAAAAGGGGATGAAGAGAGAGAAATGAAGGTGTAAGGGGCTGGGGGATGATGGGGAACTGTAGGAGGAGGAGAAGGAACAGGAGTAGGAGAAGGAGGAGGAGGAGGAGGAGGAGGCGGGGGGGAGCTGAGGATGCAGGAAGGCAAGACGGTTCCCTGTGGTCCAATTTGATGTCTACATTGACTCACATTACGCTTCTCTTGAGTACCGTGGGTGGTCTGTACGTCACACACACACACACACACACACACACACACACACACACACACACACACACGTCCCTGGGGTGGTCCATGGCCCGGTGGCGTTGTTTGTGGAGGACAGGCGGGGCCACTAATGCGAGAGAGACCTTGCATGACTTATTCCAGCGGGAGGGCGAAATGGAGGCCGCCGGCGAGGGCAGGACGATGGAAGGAAACGAGAAGTCATCAAGGAGAAGGAGGAGGAGGATGAGGAAGAGGAGGAGAAGATGACAAAAAGGTGACTAGAACGTTAACTGAAGTGGTGACAATGTGTGTGTGTGTGTGTGTGTGTGTGTGTGTGTGTGTGTGTGTGTGTGTGTGTGCGCGCGTGTGATGTATGTGTGTGGTGTGTGTGATGTGTGTGTGTGTGTGTGTGTGTGTGTGTGTGTGTGTGTGTGTGTTGTGGTAGTAGAAGTAGTAGTAGTAGTAGTAGTAGTAGTAGTAGTAGTAGTAGTCCAAGCTATGGAGCCCTCCATGATTATGTGTCGGGAAAATAAACATGGGTGGAGTATCATTTATGTTGTTGTAGTAGTAGTAGTAGTAGGTACAGCCGTAGTAGTCATACTAAAAAAATGAAAACAGATAAAAGATGACCAAAAATTGAAAAAAAAATTCGAAAAGGAAAATTACAATTATTTTTCCGTTGTACGAAATAAGGATAACGTGGGTAGACCAAGCATTAACTCATTACCTACATAACCTTCACGCCGCATCCACCAGCACCACACCACCACCACCACCATCACCACCACCACCTCCACTTCCTCCTCCTCTTCCTCTTCTTCTTTTCCTTACCACAGTGACCACAAACTCCACTCATTGTCTTATAACTCCTCCTCCTGCTCCTCCTCCTCCTCCTCCTCCTCCTCCATTTCCTCCTCCTCCTCCTCCTTCTCCTCCTCCTACTCCTCCTCCTACTCCTCCTACTCCTTTTATTACACAACAAGAAAGCAAGGCTACACAAAGAGTAAAAACACGTCAATTTCAAGAGAACAAGAGTGAGAATCTAAACGACATGTAAGAGACAAAGAAAAAAACACGTGCGCTTCCTATTTGCCAGACACACTTACACACACAAACACACACACACACACACACACACACACACCGAGTTCAAAATGATATTGTTGTGTATCCTTAAACTTTATTTATCTCTCTTTTCTTTCCTCTCCCTCACTTGTTTTCATTTTTCGCAATCTCTACTCCATCCCTCATATCTACCTCTCTCTCTTCCTCCTTCCCTTCCGTGCTCCGTCCCCTCTTCTTCCTTCTCCTTTTCCTTTTCCTTCTCCTTCTCTTTCTCCTTCTCCTTCTCCTCCTTCTTCTTCTTCTTCTCTTCATCCTTCTCCTGTGGCTCCTGCTTTGTGCCCCAAAATAGTACCCACACAAACAAGCGTTGAAGTCACTACAGGTCGTACAGAAAGAAAGGGATCTCGGGATTACTATCAGCAGTTACTGGGAACACACAATGAACTGTAAATCTGCCTATATAACAGCCAATTCCATGTCCGGGTTCATTGCGAGGAATTTCGAGTGTAAGATGTCGTGAGTAATTTTGTCTTTGTTTAAATCACTGGTGAGACCTCATCTGGAAGACGCAATGCAGTTCTGGTCCCTTAATTGTATGGATACCTAATTACTCAAGAGTACAGCGATGCACTACCAAAATTATACCATCGTTGAGGACGATTACGAAGAACGATTCAAGCGACTAAACAATTTTACGGTGGAAAAAAGACGACTTTGGGAGAAGGGGCCTGATACAGATCTTCAAATACCTCAGCAAGTTCAGTAATGTCGACAATCCCAAACTTTTTTCGTTCAGGACTAACCGAAGAACCAGGAACAATGGTCAGACAGTTAGGTAAGGCGATGAACTACATACACTGGCTGAAGTTACTTCTCGAGCAGAGTTATCAGCCAGAGGAACAACCTTCCTGAAGAAGTGGTGAATGCGAAAACGATCAATTTCTTCAAAAATTCCATTGATCATTACTTTGTTGCGTCATGAATGAGCTAAACACCCCCGGACGTATGTAAAAAAGTGTTTTAATCTGTTCTGCAGTTCAATGAATTGGCTGGCGAATTAATTAAATCACTAAAGCAGGTAACTTCGTATGGAGCCAAGGGGCTTTCTGTTGCCTGCTCTTCTGTTTCTCTGTTTCCATGTTTCCTCCTCCTCCTCCTCCTTGTCTCTCTTCCTCTTATGGAGAGCGATTATCGTTTTCTTTTTTTACAACATACATTTTCATCCTTGTTTTATGTTCATTGTGTGTGTGTGTGTGTGTGTGTGTGTGTGTGTGTGTGTGTGTGTGTGTGTGTGTGTGTGTGTGTGTGTGCGTGCGTGTGTGTGTGTGTGTGTGTGTGTGTGTGTGTGTGTGTGTGTGTGTGAGTAGCAAAGAGGGACCATAATCTCTCTATCAATCTCTATGTGCGCGTCTGTGTGTGCAAGTGTGTGTACGTATTTTATAAGCACCTGAATCATCTAATTTGTACTTGTGGTGATGGGTAATGGTGATGTAAGTTGTAGTAGTGGCGGCGGCGGCGGCGGCGGTGGTGGTGGTGGAGATGATGGCAATGGTGATGGTGGTAGTAGATGTGGAGATGGTGGTAGTGGTGGAGGCGGTGGTGGTGAAGATGATGGCAATGGTAATGGTGGTAGTAGATGTGGGGATGGTGGTGGTGGTGGTGGTGGTGGAGGCGGTGGTGGTGGAGGCGATGGTGGAGGAGGTGGTGTTGGTGGTGGAGAACGGTAACCTAATAACAGGACTGTGCTTATGAGTTAGTGGTTCAGAACGAGGCTGGTGGACTGAAGGAGTGATGGAGGGCAGGAGAGGAAGGAGGAAGAAATGGAAAAAGAAATGAGGGATGAGGGAAAGGAAGAAGGATGACATAAGGCATTAAGGAAACAAAACGGGGACAAATGTGTGTGTGGAATCAAAAGCTATACGAGGTGTAAGAGGAAGGAAAAGTATATGAAAATGGATAATCAAGCAAAAAAAGAAATGTATGGCAGGAATGAAATGACGATTGACAAAGAGCAAGGTTATTGGGGAAGACTGGAATTTTTATTTTTTTTAGTTACCTTTTAACTGCTTGAGGGGAAGTCAAGGAAATCACAAAACAGGAAAATTATGCCGAACGCTGAGCCAACAAGCAGAAATGTAAAAAAAAATGCATACCGAGTCAAATTAGGTTGGAAAGGTGTCCAGACGCACTGCTCTTAAAATCATTTAAATCATAAGGAGGAAATACAGACGAAGAAAGGCTGTTCCAGAATTTACCAATGATAGTGGTGAAAGAATTAAGGTTTTGATTAACTCTTGCATCCGGAAATTCGTGAAGGCATGCAGCTCGCAATTTCAGATAAGAATTACCATGAACTTGCCAAAATATTTAGCAAGGGAGACTTGCTGCGACAAATGAGCAAAATACAGACCAAATGAGGAGCTCACGGGCAAAAACAAAAACAAAAAGACAACTAAGCGCTGCTCCTGTAAAAGTAAATGGAAGTGAGCGGCCAGAAGAGGGGGTCAATTTCGGATGGAGAATTGTATTAATACTCCCCTCTTTAAAGAGTTCAAGTCGTATAGGCAGGATGACATACAGACAAAGGAAGGTTGGTCCACACCACAGTTTACCAGCGAAAGGGATGAACGAATGGAGGTGCAGGTTTACTCTTGCATAAGGGATTTGGATAACACTGGGATGAGCTAGAGTAGAAAGTTGTGTGCTGCGGGGCCGTGAGAGGGGTGGAGGCATGCATCTAGAAAGTTCAGAAGAGCAGTAATGGAAATATCGGTGGATATATAGAAAGAGAAGCAACATTGAAAAAGGATAATCTGTTAAAGGATGATGAGTGATGCAGAGTGAAATCATCGGTGTAAGAGTGGACAGAACTGCTTAAGGAAGATGACTAATGAGCAATAAAGAGAGAGGGAGAAAGGGTTTAGACTATTGGGGAAAAAAGAAGACATGCAATATGTGAGGAGGAAGATGTGCTATAGAAAAATAATTGAGATTAAAAATGGTAAGGGCAATATGGGGAAATGGAACATAAGAAACAACAAAATGATATGCATATAGAGGACCCAAGGAGAAGGTGGAGCAAGTAATGAACACACGCCCACACGCTTACGTTAGCCTGCACACACACACACACACACACACACACACACACACATCAAGGTTGAACGGAACAGACAACGGTGAGAAAAAGGATCTAAATGCTAATACCAGAATTATTTCCCATCATTCTCCATCCTCTTCCTCCTCCTCCACCTCCATGGAACCCGAGGTGGCAGGAGGAACTCGAGTATTTCCTCTTCCTTACGGTGGCTGAGCAGAGGTCTCGCCTCTTCCCCACTTCCTCTTTTTGTTATAAATTCTCTACTCTTTACACTCCATCTCTCGTTGCTCCACGTGGGTTGTCCTCCTACCTATGTGTGTGTGTGTGTGTGTGTGTGTGTGTGTGTGTGTGTGTGTGTGTGTGTGTTACTACCTATGACTATGTTTTTGCAGCAGGTGGAAAATTAAAGTAAAAATCTATTCAACAGAGAGCAGTCCACCCCTCTCCTGCATATTCCAGTTTCTTCTCCTTCCCCTCAGCATCCAACCCTCGCTCTGCAAAAACTCCTCCCTCCGTTTCCTTTGGCCCACCGTTGTGTCACTTTACTCCACCTGCACTACAACTCTCATTTCCCTTTTCTTTTAGCCTCCAACCCCTTACCTTATTGCACCTACCCTCACCCCTTCCCCTTAACCCTTTCTCAGTTTTCTCATCTTTCTCATACTCAGCATCGCTACTCCTGCTTCCACCTCTGTCTCAACCACTATTTCTATCCCTGTATTCATTTTCATTCTTTTCCATGCCCCCATTCTCGTCACTACCCCTGATCTTAACCCTGTCTCTATCTGCGTCTTCACTCCTGTTCCCACTACTGTCTTTTCCAGCACGACAAAGAGAAGCAGGCGGTATAATATTGACAAGAATCACCTGCTAATTACCACCAACGTCTTGGCCCCTAGTCACCTGGGCGCATGTTCCTCAAGTGAGACTGGGTGTGATTTGGGCCAGGGGGAAGGAAAGACGGAGGGAGGATGAGGGAGGGGAACTTGTATGATTAGCGGTGTAAAGCAAGAGAGGAAGGAGGGAGGAAGGGGTAAGGAGGGAGGGAGAGGAAATGGAAGGGATGGGGGAAGGGACGAGCAAGGGCGGGGAAATTGCATGACTGGCTATGTAAACCTTGACCTCCTCCGCCCAAAGTCACTTATTTAAGGCCAAGACTGTCTTATAAGCGGGTAATATACACCATCAGTCTAGCGTTACTGCCGCTGGAAGGTGGGAGTGAGAGTGCATTTTTCTTTCTTCCTTCTCCACATTCCAGACATTTGCTACATCTTTCGCTTCTTCCATCTCGCGAGACGATGAGGTTTTAAAGCAAATATTGTTGTAGGAGGAGGAGGCGGAGGAGGAGGAGGAGGAGGAGGCGGAGGAAGAGAAGGAGGAAGAGGAGAAAGAGGACGAAGAGGAAAAGGAAGAAGAGGAGATAATGAGGAAGAAGAAGAAGAAGAAGAAGAAGAAGAAGAAGAAGAAGAAACAAGAAGAGGAAATGGAAGAAGAAAAAAAGAAGAAGAAGAAAAAGGAGAAGAAGAAAAGAAAAAGAAAGAAAGAAAACGAAAAAGAAGAGGAGAAAGAAGAGGTTGTGTGGAGGGGGGGGCAGAAGTGGTAATGCGGTGATAGAAGAGGAGGTGGAAATGGTGGAGAGAATGATGGAGGGGGAAACAGGTTAAGTGTGGTGCTTAATAGTGTCTGACGGTAGAGGGGTAAGCTGAGGGGGGGATGGGACAGGTGGAGTGGGCCAGGTGTGGAGGAGGGGGGAGTAAGGGGGGGGGGGATGCAGATGACTTGGCAGCAGGTTTACAATGCTCGGGACCGACAGCTGTGTGGCGACTCTCTGTGTTACACCACCTTCCTCCCTCCCCACTTCCTCATCCCTTCGTCATCCCATCACCTCGTTACCGCCCTTACTTCCCCGTCTCTGTCAGATCATCACTGCGTCGAAGTCACCCCCTGCACGCCCTCACCCCTTCGTTACCTTGCCATCCCACATCTCTCTCCATCAGCTCGTCATTCCGTCACCACCTTGCTCATGGTTTTATTTAGCGTCCCAACACTCCAGGAAGACGTGATAACCTCTCCTTAGGGCTCCGGGACGCTAATAAAGATTGCTAGGTAGGATGATAGGGAGAAGGGAATGTGTGACTTCTTTTTAACCTGACTATTTAGAAACGTTCCATTCTTTCCTTCCCTCTTTACTCTCCTTTCTCTTCCCTCCCACTTTCCTCTAATATACCCTCCCTCCCAACCACACGGAATTTCACCTGAGGGACAGCATTCAGGTGATTTAGGACCAAGAGGTATGTACTGATTAGGTGGTAAGTGTTAACAAAAGTGTCGGATTATTCTTTACATATTATTGAAACAAAATAAAGGTGAGGACAAGAATGTAGACAAGGTAGAGACAGGGTGGATGACAGTGATGAGGACAGGGGAGAGCAGAGAAAGGTCAGTCCTGAGAACACGGAGGGGACGTAGGTGATAGACAACAGGAACCGAGTAGGGCAAATGATTTCGATAGTGAAGAGAGAGGAGAAGCACATTGAGGAGGAGGATGGTACAAGCAGGGATGATGACAGAGGAGGGGAAAGAGGAAAAGAAAAGGGACGGTAAAAAAGGTAGGTATAGGAAGAAAAAAAACAGGGTAGTGAGTGTGAGATCAAAGTGTTGGAATTGGAGTGGAAGCAGGATAGGGACAATTGTGAAAACAGGGTTGGGACGGGAGTGAAGACTGGATTGGGTCAGGGAAGAAAACAGGATTGGGAAAGGGGTCAAAGCAAAGTTGGGACAAGGGTGAAGACTGAGTAGGGACATGGATGAAGACTGGGTAGAGACACGAGTGAAATCAAGGTAGGAACAGGGATGTGGACTGAGTTGAGACGGGTAAAAGCAGAGGTGGAACAGGGGTCGAAACTGGGTTGGAACAGGGGCAAAAGCTGGGTTCTAATAAGGGTTGCGGCATGGGTGACGACATTGACCCAGGAGGCACTCCGTCAGGATGCCCCCACAACCTTTCCATACCCCTGTTCCTACCTTGCATTCACCCGTAACGAAATCTCCCCCGACACCTGTCCTTACCACTGTCGTCCCTCCTATGATACGCCTGTAGGGGAAGTATGGCTTCGTGTATCGTTCAACATATCAATCATAGCACAAAAAAAGGTTCAACCTCAAATTATCTCTTGGTTACCTGAGTTACTGGCGCCCGGACTTCCTGACGCACTAAGCGGTTATCTTCGCCTCCGTAATGAGATCAATGGCAGTGACAAGTTTATACTTTTGATGGCGCTTGTGGTGGTGGGGAGATACCATCCTCCTGCCCCAACCCGCCCGGCCCGCCCTCCCCAGCCTTCCCCTGAGGAGTTTCTAGTGTAGCCCTTCATCTGGCTGTCACACGCGCCTTCCACCGGCCTGTAGTTACGCGACGCACAAAAAATCGCCACCTTTGTGTTCGTTGTTGTTGTTAGTGGTGGTGCTAGTGGTGGTGGGCGCGCTGCCACAATGGTGAGGCTACCCAGGGTCTCCGTGTCCTGCCCTAGTCGGAAGTGACGCCTGAGGAGGAGTAAGGTGCTACTTCCACGCCTCGCTCCATCACCCTTTCCCTCCTCATCCCATCTTCCCCGTCCATGGCCTCCTCTCCCATCCAACTAATCTTTCTTCAAGCATTAGCATTGCCAACAAGAAAGCAAAACATTCGAGTTTTTCTTCTCTTTTCATTTTATCCTATTCTTCCCCCTCCTCCTCCTTCTCCTCCTCCTCCTCTTCCGCCTCCTCCTCCTCTTCCGCCTCCTCCTCCCCCTCTTCTTCCTGCACCATCGTGTTGACTGAGTTTGTGCAAAAATAACAAAATGAGCGGCATAAAGCGGAAATGAGATTGCGAGAAAACATAAGAAGGGTAGATACTGGACCTGCAGCGGCCGAGAGGGAGAGGGATTGATGTAAGGGGGAAGAAAGGGAAAAAAGATTGGACTGAGGGATGGGGGGTGAGGGTGGAGGTAACTTTTAAGCCCTGTTCACACTTTGCCGACTCTGGGCCACGACAACCCAGCGACTAGGGGTATACGAGGTTTTGTGTGTGAAATGTCGATGTGAAGGGTCGCACATGGTCGGAAAGAGGTCTAGAAACGATCGCCGGATGCTGATTCAGAACAGTGCAAAGGAGGCCTAAAAGTCACTGGGTTGTCGTGGCCCAGAGTCGGCACAGTGTGAACGGGGCTTTATAACAGCGCCACCCAGATGACCGCTGCATAGCCCACAAATGACGCATTTACTCGCCATCATATTGTCTGATGTACACAGATGTCAATGATGATGTCAAAGTGAAGGACAATGCAAGAGGCTGAACAAAGGAAGAGGAGGAAGAGGGGGAAAGTAGCTGAAAACAGGGAGGGGAAATGTAAAGGGGGGAGGAAAAGGAGAAAGAAGAATTAGGAGAAAAAAAGTATGTGATAAAAGGAATTTGGGAGTGTCAAGAGGAGAGTGGCAAGACATTGAGGGAGAAGGGATCAAGGAAGAGACCGGTAGGAGGAAAAAGGGAGTGGGCGGCCAGTCAAAGTTTTTAAAAGGTTAGCAGACAACTGGAAAGAAGAAATCACAGGATTAAATTTCCACGTGTTACACTGTTAATATGGTAATAGAAAAAAAATATTCGTGGATTGACTGAATTTATATAAAGTAAATGAGCCTAAAATGAACAAAACATCACGAAACACCTTAAAGCTGATAGTTAGCGAATCGACCCGAGATGAAACTTTCATCCTCCGCAGCATCTGCATCTTACTGCACAGTGTGGTGTCGTCTGCCATCCCGTATCGCGAGACATCCCATCCTGATCTGCGCATCGCGGAACCCAATCTTTCCTATCACAGAGTAACTAAACAAAACATCTAAATGTAAAAAAAAGTACCAAGGAGGACTTAAAAAGCAATGCAAAGCGGAACAGGTCATAAGAAGAAGAGTGGTTGTTGATATCCTAGTTATATACACACATACGTCATCATTTACTTTTACAATAATATAAGTAAACTTAGGTGGGACAGTTCCCGACAAACAGTCAACAAAAGACACGGTACCGTGTCGAAATTCATGTATGTAGGCTGTACAGGATGGGATGTCTCAGGATACGGGGATGTATTATTTCACACACACACACACACACACACACACACACACACACACACACACACAAACACAGACCTTTCTCCCCCCTTGAAAATACCTGTATACACACACACACACACACACACACACACACACACATCTATGTAACGCTCAAAAACTATATTATCTGCTGGATCATGTTTCTCGGAGTTTCCACTAAAGCTCGCTTGGGCTCAAGAATAGCCTCCCTTCCTTAATAGTTTATTTCCAGATGAGATTTGACTTATTTTTTTGTGGTGTTGACTCAGTATACCTTGCAGCATTTAGGTGACGTGTGTGTTTGCCTTGAACATGTGAAAAAGATACGAGGTGATGAGAACGAATGTAGTAATATAACATTAATTATCTAGACTCGGTGCTTCGAAACTGTTCTTAAATTACTAATTACTGGTGAAGTGTTAATATTGACGCCAATCATCTCTGCCAATCATATAAGAAAAACAGAGGCTGGAGAGGTAGTGGTGGCTAGAGTGAGGCCGCCATGCTAGGCTACGACCTAGTAATAAATCCTTAATGGCTAATAATATACATAATAAACTACTGTTAAAACCAGTCTGTCGTAAAAATCAAACTCACACAAAGTTCAAAAGTCATCTAGATCTTCACATAGGATACGAAGCCAACAGCGAATAAAGATATATAAGTATAGATTAGTGAATACTATTGTGCCCCACCGCGCCGCCATCCCCGACCAGTGCCACCAACCAGTGCATGCCCGCGTAACATTCCCACCACCACCCACAACTTATCCACCTGTAGTTCAACCATCTCATGGCTTACCTGTCACCTGGTCACACCCTCACCACGCCAGCGTCTTGATCAAGACGATAAGGACGAGGATCGTGTATGTCATACGACACTAACAAAATAAGACGAAATAGATCACAGGTGGCCTACACGTCTTCCTGCTCCTGCTCGCCGCTGTGTCCCAGCTCCGGAGCTTCACTTTTAAGACGCCACGATTACGTCACGTTTCACCAGGCTCAAATCACAGAGTTATATACATATATAACTCTGTGGCTCAAATTAATCACAACCCTTTTCATCTCAGGCCTGCCCTCATGGTTACAGTATTTTATACTATTATCATAATTCACAGTATTCTTATATATAGCTATTATCTACAAGTACTTAATGTTTTACACGAAAAACACTGCTGGCATAGGAAGGCACGTGGGCAACGGTTTCCATGGTAACAATATTGCGTAGATCTGAACTAACGAAAACGGGAAAAAATTCAAAGGATTACTTACTGAAACTGCCCCACACGCACACCCCACATCCACACACTGACACGTTGCATGCATATTGAATAACAATAAAACAACTTACTTCATGCCATTTACTATGCAGCGTATTGTCTCTTTGCTGAAATAGATGTAGAGTACTTGAAAAAAAGTATCAACCATGCCTCCTCATACATGTATCCATCCATCAAGGGCATTACCACCAGCAACAATATATATGATTATTTCTGTTGTTATATTTATATTTCCATTTGTCGACAATATTTCGATTACTGATGCTGTTGCTGGTCATGACCAACATAAGTTCTCTCTCTCTCTCTCTCTCTCTCTCTCTCTCTCTCTCTCTCTCACACACACACACACACACACACACATTTAATGCAGAACTAGTATCCACTGGACCATGTTTCCCACTTCCCCATAGGCTAACTTTGGCTAATGAATATTATCTTCTCTCCCACTATATATTACTATATATTACAGAGGATTGGCGTCGGTATAAACATTTCACCTGCAATAAGTAAATAAGGAATCGCTTTAATTAAAGCACTGAGTAATAATCATCTGTTCAAAACAAACACACACGACATCTAAACAGTAATGAGGCGACTGCAAAAAAAAAGACGCCAAATTTCATTAAGAAATATACTGCTGAGAAAAAAAAAAACGGACTAGGAAAGTGATGGTGGCTGAAGGTGAAGCCGCCATGTTGAGCTACCTCCAAGTAATGAATCTGCATAGGGTTAATAATACTAAAAAAATGCTACTCTCATGGCTAATTCTGTCGTAAAAATTAATGACACAAATATTATACGTCAAATATATCTTCACAAAAGATATTAAGCCACAAAGGAACATACAGATGAAGAGATAATAATAGATTGGAGAATACTACTAAGCCCCTTTGCGCCACCATCCCCGACCACCCGCCAGTGCACGAATAACCTTCCCATCACCACCCACAGCTTATCCACTTGTATTGCAGCCATCTTTTGGCCTACCTGTCACCTGGTCACATACTCGCAACGCCGAGGTCCTGACAATCACGACGGTAAGGACGAGGATCGCGAATGTCAAACGACACTAACAAAGTGAGACGTAATAGATCACTTGCGGCTGACGCTTCCTCCCGCTCCTGTTCGCCGCTCCGTCTAAGCTCCGGAGCTTCATGCGAGCTGCCTCGATTACGTCACGGTTCGTCATTCTAACTAACCACACGCCTTCTTTTTTTCCAAAACTTGTCCTCGTGATCACAGACTTTCGTACTTCATAACATTATTATAATTCATATGAGTTGGATATATAGAGAAATAGAAGCACGTAACTTACACGAAGAAGACTGCTGACATCCGAGAGGAAGTGACGTGGGCAATGGTTTCCATGGCAATGATATTCCGTAGCTATGCTGAACTAACGAAAGCGGGGAAACATTCTCAAGGGCTTACTTACTGAAACTGCCCCCCCCCCCCTCCCGCATTCTCATTGTGATACATTCACATGAAAAAAAAAAAAAAAAACTTACTGTATGTAATTTAATATGCAGCGTAGGCTATTCTCTTTTCTGGAATCAAGGTAGATTACTTGAAAAATAAGTCTCGGCATAACCTCCTCATACATATAGCCATACATGACATCAGCTGCAGCATCAGATGTTAGTATTGTTTTGTTGTTCTTACTGTTGTATATATTTATTCTTTCTTGGTCGACAATATTTCGGTTGTTGAGGCTGTTGCTGGTCATGACTGGCATAACTGGCATAACTGGCGCCACTATAAAAAAAAATCGCTTGCGCCATGACGGGATTGGGCTGACCATCTGGCCCCTGAAGAAAGCCTACCGGCGCAGTAGGCGGTTTTGTAAAAAAAAAAAAAAAAAAAAAAAAAAAGTGACAGTAGGCTTTCTCTCTCTCTCTCTCTCTCTCTCTCTCTCTCTCTCTCTCTCTCTCTCTCTCTCACACACACACACACACACACACACACACCTATGTAACGCTCAAAAACTATATTATCTGCTGAATCATGTTTCTCGGAGTTTCCACTAAAACTCGCTCGGGCTCAAGAATAGCCTCCTTCCCTTATAAGATTGGCAGAGATGATTGGCGTCAATATTAACACTTCACCAATAATTAGTAATTTAAGAACAGTTTCGAAGCACTGAGTATAGCTAATTAATGTTATATTACTACATTCGTTCTCATCACCTCATATCTCCTTCACATGTTCACACATCACCTAAACACTGCAAGGTATACTGAGTCAACACCACTGAAAATAAAAGTCAAATTTCATGAGGAAATAAACTGTTAAGAAAAACAGAGGCTGGAGAGGTAGTGGTGGCTGGAGTGAGGCCGCCATGCTAGGCTACGACCTAATAATAAATCCTTAATGGCTAATAATATACATAATAAACTACTGTTAAAACCAGTCTGTCGTAAAAATCAAACTCACAGAAAGTTCAAAAGTCATCTAGATCTTCACATAGGATACGAAGCCAACAGCGAATAAAGATATATAAGTATAGATTAGTGAATACTATTGTGCCCCACCGCGCCGCCATCCCCGACCAGTGCCAGCATCCAGTGCATGCCCGCGTAACATTCCCACCACCACCCACAACTTATCCACCTGTAGTTCAACCATCTCATGGCTTACCTGTCACCTGGTCACACCCTCACCACGCCAGCGTCTTGATCACGACGATAAGGACGAGGATCGTGTATGTCATACGACACTAACAAAATAAGACGAAATAGATCACTGGTGGCCTACACGTCTTCCTGCTCCTGCTCGCCGCTGTGTCCCAGCTCCGGAGCTTCACTTAGGGCCGCTTTCACAGTCACGTTTGTTTGTTTTGATCGTTACCAATGAGCGGCGATCGCCGCTACCAACAAGAAATCCGCTTTTACAGTCATCTTTCGCGGCGCTGTTTGTTTGCATCAGTACCAGAGATTGGAACCTCTGGTAACGGAGGTCTGGTGGCCGGGGGGGCTCCCCAATGGAGCTTACCAATGACATTAAATAGTAAATAATATAAAAAGCTTGCCCTCAAGTGGTTATATTATTTCTTTAAATGGATGTTAAAAAATATTGCACAATACAGCAACACGTTGCACGGCTTCAATGGTAATATGAGAAAAAAAATAGAAGATTTTGAATGACATGAACACACTTCACCTGCTGACCAGTAAACGTCCTGCTGGGAATTTCAATTTGATTGATTGATTGTTTATTGTTGCATAATACACAATAAAGGAGAAGGGAGGACTTTAATAGCCTACTTGTCACCATTACTCACCTGTTATGCTTTTAAGGTCAAACTTTCGTATTATTCTACGGCATACATATAACGAAATCAGCCCTGTTATGTAAAAAAATAAATGTGAAGTCTGCTAAGTGTGAATAATGAACAATTGTAATGAATATATACAGGTGAAGAGTCTGTCGTGCTGACATCTGCCAAATAATATAACTTTAATACTTGTCACCATTATGAAATAAATTTTCAACTATTATCCCTAGGAAATATTAGGCTATCAGCAGATTTGAGCGCTACGTGTATTACTTGCACTCCACATTTTCTCATCATATTTATTCTTCAGTTATTTTTATTTATTTATTCTTCATGTTTACTCTTTGTACGTTTATTTTTCATATTACTCCTTCCTAATCCTCCGCTCAGCAGATGTAATGTTGACATTTCCCGCCGCTCCGGCATACCAACACTGCCGAATCACGCGCCTTCGTCTTGTCATGATCGTCACCACGCTGGTAGTCGCCGATACCACGAAAACAGCGACTGTGAAAGCGGATCGAGGCGATGGTAACAGCTGCTACCAAGATGGTAGGGCCTTTGGTTAGGGTGCGTATCAGACGACTGTGAAAGCGGCCCTATGTGTTGAGGATTTTCACTATTATTGGTATTGCACTTTTCTTATATTTGTCTGTGCGCGCACGGATGGGAAGCAGCTTATGTTGTGGTGAACATTTGGCGGTGAGGGGGATCGAGCTACCGGGGGAGAGCAGGTTTCTGTGTAGTGGGTGGTGGATCGATGAGTTTGGTGGCGAACTGCTGGAGGAGGTGTTGGTGGCGGGCCTGGAGGGTGGTGAGGTGCAGGGTGGGGAGGACCTCCTGGTAGGTGGTGTAGCCGGTCCCCAGGATCAGGGCACCAGAGCCCGGCTACACTGCAAATTGCCGGGCAACAACAAACTGAATACCAGACCAAGTGGACATCGCCAATAGGGACACCAGAGCTGAATGCAACCGTGGATCACCACGACTGTGAGGCGTTGGCCTCTAGACGTTACTAAGTAATCTAAATAAATATATAAAGAAATATCAGTATAGTGCACAGAATAAAACGACAGTATCAAAACGTTTCAGAATAGGGTACACTGTTATTTCTCCATGGCGTTGGCAGTACCCATTTAAAGACATTATAATCAGTGAAGGAAAGAAGATAAGAAATATATCAGATTAATAATAATAAAAATAACTAAAAATATAACAGTCAACCATTAAACTAGTTTTCTACAATAGTATTCTCAAGAAAACTGAAACAAGGAGTAACTAAACAATATGAGTGATCTGATCTGTGTGTGTGTGTGTGTGTGTGTGTGTGTGTGTGTGTGTGTGTGTGTGTGTGTGTGTATGATTCACCACAGCCTTATCACGAACTGGACTCGTCAGCGCAAGTTAGTACCTTCCCGACAAGAGTAAGCTCATTATAGTCGATCTATGGGTAGCCTACTGCTGGGACGCCACACACCCCATATCCCCTTTGCTATTTTTGAGGAGGGATAGTAACCACTCCTTGTCTGCAGAAAAATCCCGGCTTGAGCGTGGCTCGGACCGCCACCTACCAGAACTCTGTGTAGATGCAACAACATCCATCTGAACTCTTCATCCCGCTCACTACACTGATAGGTAAACTTCACCTGATCATGTAGATCATCATCTTCAAACATTACTATGGTCTGAACATATATGAAGGCAGTTCAGGTGGGGCCCGCTCTGGGCCACAGGCCTGCCAAATCTAGCCTTCGGGTAGGGACAGCCGTTGAAGTAGCTGTCATCCACAGCATGGAGGCGGAGATTGTAGGCGCTGTACTGCTTTCCTCGATACTGATCGAGGTAGTTGAAACTCCCAGAGTGACTGAATTCAACTTTAATAAGTACGTATCTCTTCGCATCAGTCTTGGTGTAATCGTTTCTGCAAATTCACAATAAGTCTTATAGACGTACGGAACTTCAAATAAATTAATCCATGAATTCTTGCATAGTCACCCTCACAGACTTGCATGTGTATGTAAGTCTGTGTTTACCCTTTATGACAAACAGTTCTTTGATATCTTGGTCTGTGTTACGAAGATAACAAATAGCCGTTAAATCAGTGAGCCTTAACAACTATATAGCTACATAGGGTGGCACCGGGCGGGGATTGAACTCGCGTTCAGACCGACGTGAGTTCAATCCCTGCCCAGTGCCACCAAGCTGGGATTTTTCAGCCGCCGTCGAGTGGCTTAACTACCCACAGGCTGTCCAGAAGACCACCTAGGGCCGCTTTCACAGTCACGTTTGTTTGTGTTAATCGTTACCAATGAGCGGCGATCGCCGCTACCAACAAGAAATCCGCTTTCACAGTCGCCTTTCGCGGCGCTGTTTGTTTGCATCAGTACCAGAGATTGGAACCTCTGGTAACGGAGCTCTGGTAGCCGGGGGGGCTCCCCAATGAAGCTTACCAATTACATTAATTAGAAAATAATACAAATTCTTGTCCTCAAGTGGTTATATTATTTCTTTAAATGGACGTTAAAAAATATTACACAATACAGCAACGCGTTGCAGGGCTTCAATGGTAATATGAGAAAAAAAATTGGAAGACTTTGAATGACATGAACACACTTCACCTGCTGACCAGTAAACGTCCTGCTGAGAATTTCAATTTGATTGATTGAATGTTTATTGTTGCAAAATACACAATAAAGAAGAAGGGAGGACTTTAATAGCCTACTTGTCACCATTATTCACCTGTTATGCCTTTATGGTCAAACTTTCGTATTATTCTAGATAGCCTCATATGTATGCATGGGGCATACCTATCACGAAATCAGCCCTGTTATGTAAAAACTAAATCTGAAGTCTGCTAAATAAGTGTGAATGATGAACAAATGTAATATATATATATATATATATATATAGAGAGAGAGAGAGAGAGAGAGAGAGAGAGAGAGAGAGAGAGAGAGAGAGAGAGAGAGAGAGAGAGAGAGAGAGAGATGAAGAGTTTGTATTGCTGACATCTGCCAAATAATATAACTTTAATACTTGTCACCATTATGAAATAAATTTTCAACTATTATCCCTAGGAAATATTAGGCTATCAGCAGATTTGAGCGCTGCGTGTATTACGAGGCACTCCACATTTTATCATCATATTTATTCTTCACAGTTTTATTTAATTTTTATTCTTCACGTTTACTTTTTAGTACGCTTATTTTTCACATTTATCCTTCATAATCCTCCGCTCAGCTGATGTAATGTTGACATTTCCCGCCGCTCCGGCATACCAACACTGCCGAATCACGCGCCTTCGTCTTGTTATGATCGTCACCACGCTGGTAGTCGCCGATACCACGAAAACAGCGACTGTGAAAGCGGATCGAGGCGATGGTAACGGCTGCTACCAAGATGGTAGGGCCTTTGGTTAGGGTGCGTACCAGACGACTGTGAAAGCGGTCCCTAATCAACCCGGACTCTAGATTCTAGGATTAAAGATGAGCTCCGGGGGCAGCATGAGCCAATGCAAGATGGCGCCACTATAAACACTCGCCTGCGTCAGAACGGGCTGGGCCGACCATCAGGCCCCACCGGGAAGAAGCCCTGGGCCGACCATCAGGATCCACCTGGAAGAAGCCTACCGGTGCAATAGGCCACGACGTAAAAAAAAAAATAAATAAATAAATAAAAAAAAAAAAAAAGGCATTCCTGAGTAATCACTCTTCATTACAAAACACACACATGATATATAAATTATCTTATCACATACATGAAAACATGTATGATACAACTATTAACATACCAAAACGTGTCCTTCTCCCAAATTCAACGGCAGTATGCTTCTTTCACAGTTGGCTCGTCGCTGGCTAGCAGTAGCATAAGGGTTCGATTCTTTGTCTATCATGACCCGTCTCCTTGTCCATTTTATCTCTAGGAGACGAGCACACGTCTTGTCGCCGTGGAACCTGGGTTTGCTCAGCCCCTTCCAGTGCTTTCCCGTTCCCCGGCCTAGAGGCGGTGTGGGTATTGTAACGGCTCGTAGGGTGAGGTCACAGTGCCACCTGAGGAGTGCGTTTGAGAGGGCGACTCGGGGCGCCCGGGACTTATCGGCGGGTGCTCTCTAACGCGTGACGCCGCAGCACGGGTTGCCAACTAGGGACGTCCGCGGGCACCCGGTTTGGAGAGGTGGAGCACCTCCGTGCTGTGATGACGTCATCAGCAAATACGGTGGCCCAAACAAACACATATAAGTGCTTCCATTGCATTTCACCACTCTGTGCCACCATAACAATTGCAGCTTCCTCTTCATCCTTTGTTGCAAGGAGCTCGTCGGCCAGAACAGCTTGTGATGCATGTTTAATACCCTGGGTAAAATTTCATCTGGCCTTGGTGCCTTAGTAACTTTGAGTCTATCTATCTGTCTAATCACGACCTCCGTACTTACGTTGATATTGGTTAATCCTTCTACCTCTTCTCCCCTGTAGATCTGATCTCCCTGAGGTATATCGTCTAATCTTTCTTTGGTAAATACAGTTAAGTAATATCTGTTTAACGCCTCACTCATTTCCTCATCTGTATTTATCAGTGATTCTCCTGACTCAAGCGGCCCTATCTCATCCCTATCCTTGGTCTTATAAAGGTGAAAGAAACCCTTTGGATTGGTCTTTGCTTCCCTGGCAATTCTAATCTCATAATTACGTTTTGCTATACGGGTGCTTTCTTTACTGCTCTGGCTAAATCGTTGTAACTGCCCATTAGGTGAGTTTCCCCCCTCTTGATTCTAACATATAATCCTCTGTTCCTTCCTATTTCAGTTTTTAGCCTGTCTGTCATCCATCGCGGGTAATTTCCTGTTGACCTGACTTCCCTGTGAGGTATAAACTGTTGCTGACCTAGTACGCGTTTAATCTCCCTGACCAGACTATTGTACTCACCCTCCAAGCTACTGACCTGACTAGTGCCCTCACCAGAGATTAACGCCCCTCCCTGCTCTGGGTCCTGACCGACTTCTGATCCTACTCCCCTAATCCTTTGCAGCTGCTCACTTAAATCCTCGTAGTCCGCCTTTCTGAAATCAGGTACGTATTAATGTGTTGTTATTGCTGATTCTGTCCTCCCATTTAATATTAAATTAATTTTCTTATGATCACTGTTACCTAATGTATCCCCAACCTCTCTGTTGCTTATTATGTCCTCTCTATTAGTTAACAACAGATCCAAAATATTTTCTTCCCTCGTTGGTGTTCTAATTAACTGCTTAAGGAAACTATTCTGTATCACATTTAAAAAAAAATCATGCACCTCCTGGTCTCCTGATAAAGTATCCCATTCTATGTTCCTATAATTAAAATCCCCAATTACACACATTCCTATATCTTGACGCCCTACTAATTTCCTGTAAAAGGGGTTGGCTACTATCCCTGTTAAGGTTGGGCGGTCTATAAAGTACTCCTACGACAAGCTTCTCCTTCCTACCTATTGTTTCTACCCAGAGGGATTCTGTATTGCTATCTACCTTGATTGAGTTGTTAATGACACACTTAAGATTGTCCCTGACGAAGAGTGCGACCCCACCCCCCTTCCTGCCTATTCGATCTTGGTGGAATAACCTATACCCTTCAATCTCTAATTCTGGGAGAAAGTGTCTATCTGTAGTATTAATCCATGACTCTGTGATTGCTATCACATCAAATTCCTCTACGCACGCCTTCCCCTGCAATAAATCTATCTTATTGCTAATACTTCTACTGTTTGTATAGTACACATTTAGGCCTACCCCTTGATTTACCCTACAACTGCTATCATTATTATTACATTTTATGTTCCCACTAGGTATTGCCACCCTAAAAAAACCTGCAGAACCCCCAATCCACGTTTAAGGGAATCGGACAAGATCTGAACCCCCTCTCGTGAAAGGTGAACTCTGTCCCTCTGGTAAAGGTGGTTCTTTCCATAGAATCGGTCCCAGGTGTCGACCCATTGGTTTTGCAATAATCTGCCAACCTGCAGTTTAATGCAGTAGCCCTGGACAGCCAAATGCCACCAACCCGCCGCCTTGGTAGAACCTCACACACCACAGGAACCCCGCCCTTGCACGTAACCCTCTATAGCGACGCAGAAGCTGCTCGCGACCTACCCTGCCTATGTCGTTCCCTCCCACGCTCAGGCAGACGATGGGTTTGACTCCCTCGCCTGCAATGCACGTCTCTACCCTATCGCTGACATCCCTAATCCCCTCCCCTGGAAAATACACCCGGGTCCTACGCTTCCTATCTCTAGCACAGAAGGCCCTATCTAAAAACCTGACCTGGCTATCCCCAACAACCAAAATGTTACCTCTGGGCAGGAATTTGTCATCTGCCCTCCTCTCCTTCACCTTCTGCTCCTCCACTGCTTCCTCAAGCAGCAAATCCTCAAGCCACTCACCGCCATCAACAATCTGTCACTACAACAAAACAAAGTCCCGAAAGACTGGAAACAAGCGAACGTAACACCGATCTACAAAAAGGGAGACAAAAGTGTGGCCCTAAACTACAGACCAATCAGCTTGACCTCAGTGGCGGGAAAAATCCTCGAGAAGATCATCAGAGACAAACTCGTTAGGTTCCTTGAAGACAACAACATCATTTCCGATGCTCAGCACGGTTTCAGGAACAAGCGCTCATGCTTAACCAATTTATTGGACTTCTTCCAAGGTATCAATGAAAACTGGGATAATCATATCCCCAGTGATGTTATATATCTAGACTTTCAGAAAGCCTTTGAAAAAGTGCCACATGAAAGACTCCTCAAGAAACTTAAGTCGGCGGGATTAGGCGACGATCTGACAGCGTGGATCAAAGACTGGCTCACTGAAAGAAAACAACGAGTTGTACTCAACGGACAGGCCTCCGAGTGGCTCCCGGTCACAAGTGGAGTGCCACAGGGGTCAGTGCTGGGACCCATACTTTTCATCATATATATCAACGACCTAGAACTAGGATTAAAATCCAATCTTTCAAAATTTGCCGACGACACAAAGGTGGGTGGGAAGGCCCTCACGACGGCAGACTGCGAAATTATCCAGAGACCTGGACCAGATCACTCGGTGGTCGGAAAAATGGCAGATGTCCTTCAACACTACCAAATGTAAAGTAATGCATATCGGATCCAGAAACAGCAACCACATATACCACATGGGTGGCGAACCACTACATGTTGTGCAAGAGGAAAGAGACCTCGGGGTCACCATCAACAGTGACTTGAAACAAACAAAACACTGCAAGTCCGCCTGTAAGAAAGCCAATACAATGCTTGGGTTCATATCGAGGAACTTCGAATACAAGACGCCGGGAGTTATGTTATCCTTGTATAATTCGCTGGTAAGGCCCCACCTGGAATACGCCGTGCAATTCTGGTCTCCTAATTACAGGAAAGACATTGCATTACTTGAGAGAGTACAGCGCCGCGCCACGAAGATGATACCATCACTGAGGACGAAACCCTATGAAGAACGACTCGAGCGACTCAACCTCTTCACGTTGGAAAAGAGACGACTGCGGGGAGACATGATACAAGTCTTTAAGTACCTGAACAAGCTCAGCAACGTTGATCACTCCAAACTCTTCACGCTACAAACTAACCTGAGAACAAGAAACAACGGAAAAACAATTCAAGCAAAGCGATGCAATACCGACATCGGCAGGAGTTATTTCTCGAATAGAGTTGTTCGCCACTGGAACAGCCTTCCTGCAGAAGTGGTTAGCGCAGAGACCATCAACTCCTTCAAGAAACGCATTGATCGCCACTTTGCTGCAACAGGAGTGAACTGAACGTTCCCAAGAGTAGGTACACAAGTGCTTTAATCCTTCCCTGCAAGCCACTCCTGTGGCAAACGGATTGATTAAATCACTGAACGCAGGCAGCCTAGTAATGAGCCAAAAGGCTTTCTGCTGCCTGCTAGTCCATGTTTCCATGTTTCCTCCCTCGACTCAGAGAGAGCCTGGAAGGAGTTGCGGCACTCCACACCCACAGGAGGGGACCTTTTCAGCTTCAGGCGGCTACCACGGTTCTCAACCACCTGCTAGCCCCCATCTGCAGACGGTGTACTATGTACATCGCCTGACTGAGAACCTGATGAACGGAGGACTCGATTTTCCTCCCTCATGGCCTCCACAGTCTTCTCCTACTCATCTATTCTCTTCAAGAGAGAGTTTACCAACTCCACTTACTGCCTGCCACCCCACTGGCCACTCCTCCACCCTCCACTGCACCACTCCCACCAGCCACGTCGTCACACACCACCCTCTCGCTCCCACCAGACATAGTCAACCCAGAGCAGCTAGCCAGAGCACGTCTGAACACCTTGAAGACCTGAGGCCGACCACCTTGAAGACCTGAGGGCCTTTTAAGACCTGAGGGGAGTGTGGGGCTGTTTGGGAGGACCATCATGATAAGTATAGAGGGAGGCCACCAAGGTAGCCTACGTGTGGGGTCGTTAGGGAGAGCCGTCTTAACTATATATTTTATTCCAGGTACACGTGTAACCCAACCCCATTCCAAATTAGCCCAAAAAGTCAAAGTAGCAAACGTCAAAATTTTGTAGTGCAGCACCCCAGAAAGTAGCCCAAATTGCGATAAGTATAGCCCAATCTGGCAACACTGATTTGGTGTATGGATCTTGATTAACACGTATAGTTTTAATTTATGTTCATGTGTCGTCCTGTCCACCACCAAACGGCTACCACGGTTCTCAACCACCTGCTAGCCCCCATCTGCAGACGGTGTACTATGTACATCGCCTGACTGAGAACCTGATGAACGGAGGACTCGATTTTCCTCCCTCATGGGCTCCACAGTCTTCTCCTACTCATCTATTCTCTTCAAGAGAGAGTTTACCAACTCCACCACAGCATGTGGTGGTAGAATGTAAGAAGTATGACAGAAAATGACAATGATGCAGGTATGTCTGAGAGATGGGACGTGAAAGGAATGAGAGGACTGGAAGGGAGTGGATGGTGCTGCTGCTTAGGCTAAGTGGAGAGATGAATGGACGAGTGATCAAGGGTATCGAGAATATTTCATTGGGGCTGAAAACTAGGGAAGTCCGTAGGCAAGTCCGAGGGGGAGGTCTCATGGCCGACCATGTGGGGTTTGTTTACTTAAATGACGTCACGATATTACCGGCTTCATCGAGGCCCCAAAGTGTGAGGTGTGGTATAAGGGCAGCTGGGAGGTGAGCTGCTTTTCCGTGCGAAACCGCATTTGGATGTGAATGCAAAGAACTAAATGGTCTGAGTCCCGCAGCAAATTAAGTATATGCAAGATGTACAGCATGTGGTGGTAGAATGTAAGAAGTATGACAGAAAATGACAATGATGCAGGTATGTCTGAGAGATGGGACGTGAAAGGAATGAGAGGACTGGAAGGGAGTGGATGGTGCTGCTGCTTAGGCTGAGTGGAGAGATGAATGGACGAGTGATCAAGGCAGTGAAAGAGTTCTTGGAAGAAATGTGGCGTGAAAGATGTAGGCAATGATATTTTACCTCGGATAGAACACCGTCTGGATCTGGATCTGGATCAATAATGCGCAGGCGGTGGCTGAATCGACAGGGTAACAGCACCGCGTTCAGGAGGACGCGAGTTCAATCCCCGCCCGGTGCCACCAAGCTGGGATTTTTCAGCCGCCGCCGAGAGGCTTAAAACTACCCACATGCTGTCCAGAAGACCACCTATCAACCCGGACTCTAGATTCTAGGATTAAAGATGAGCTCCGGGAGGGCAGCATGAGCCAATGCAAGATGGCGCCACTATAAACGCTCGCCTGCGCCAGAACGGGCTGGGCCGACCATCAGGACCCACCGGGAAGAAGCCTTGGGCCGACCATCAGGCCCCACCGGGAAGAAGCCTACCGGCGCTATAGGCCGCGACGTAAAAAAAATAAAAAATAAAAAAAATAACACGCATATTTATGTTGGCTGTTGGGGGGACGGGGGAGCCGAGTGTGCAGGGGAGGGAAGTGAATCAAGTGTAATTGTTAATGTTGGTGTGTTGTGGTGATAAGTGAGTGTGTAACTGTTTTCTGAATGAGTCTATTCAATAGACTCAGATTTTAGACTGCGGTACAATAAACTCTATTGTATCGCAGTCTAAAATCTGTTGAGGGAGGCTGTTCCAGTCACGTATGGTGCGTGGAAAGTATGAGTGCTGGTATGCGTCAGTGTTAGTGTGATATGTTTGGTATTTATGGATGTGTGTGTTACGAGAATGTTGACTGTTTGCATTGTGTAAGTACGTATGTGGGTTAATGTCAATGTGAGTGCTTGTGATCTTGTACATAAGTGTAAGTCTGTGTGCTTGTGAAGAGGTTTCATGTTCATCTGTTGTCTGTAATAAACCCTAGCCGCCTTGGTGTTGATTTGTTCTAACCTATCAATGTTTCTGTGTGTGTGAGGATCCCACACCGTGGAGCAGTATTCAAGTGTTGGTCTCACAAGTGTTTCATAAGCTATGTGTTTAATGTCAGGTGTGCAGTTATGTAAATTCCCCCCTCAGGAACCCCAGTGTTCGGTTGGCTGTGGCACTGACGTGGTCTATATGAGTGTTGAACTTTAGGTTAGTGGAGAGGTGGACACCAAGGTACTTGTGTGTGTGGACTGATTCTAGGTCTGAATTATGGAGTGTGTAAATGTGATGGATGGGGTTGTGAGCTCTGGTGAATCTTAATTAATTGTTTACATTTGTCTGGTCGGAAATGCATCTGCCAGGTGCGCTCCCACCGCTGGAGGGCGTCCAAGTCTTTTTGTAGCAGTCTGCAGTCGTCAGTAGTCTTTACTGCTCTAAACAGTAAACTATCGTCGGCAAATAGTCTAGTGGAAGAGTTAGGCGTTGAGAGTGGAAGATCGTTAATGTACAGGAGGAAAAGAGGGGGGCCTAGAACGGTGCCGTGGGACACCTGAAGAAACAGGGACAGTGTCAGATGAAGATCAGTCAAGAAGAACACGCTGAGTCCGGTTAGTAAGAAATGCAGTGATCCAGTGTAGAATAGGCCCTGAAATACCATAGTATTTCAATTTTAATGTCATGCAGTCTTTTGTGCGGAACTTTGTCGAAGACTTTGGCAAAGTATAACACAATAGTGTCAAGTTGTTTGATGGCACGTCGGTGTAGCCTCGTAATGTCATGAAATGTAGTAATGAGTTGCGATCACAGAGTTCAACTCCAATCTCTCGCTACGGTGAGAGGTGAAGCCACTGCTCCTGTCAGGCTGCTCATGCCTGTAACTCTGTGGTCGGCCGCCATAGGGTGGCGGATTGGCGACCTTTCCATGATTCCACATGTTTACACTTAACCATATTAGCTAGCCACCATTATGATATTTTGGAAAACTGAGCCGATCATCGTGGTGATGAGACATTGCTGCATATCATGGTCACAAATTTATTGCTCTTAGGTATACCTACAATAAAATAATGAGAAAAATATATGGTAATGTATAAACATTTTTGTTCACCTTTTTTGCTTCAACACCTTGTCATTCGTGTACTTTTTATTGCATTAAATTTTCGTTTACAGTTTCAAATTCAGCACATTTTTTTTCCGATTCAGATGGTGTATGACATGTACCAGTGAACCCTACACTATGGACCGGAAACTTTCCCCAGCCCTGTCATTAAGCCGCGAATTTTGGAAAATCAACCGGTTAGTGCGACTCGTCATAACTCCATTATTTCTGGGACTACAGAAATGTTTTTGGTATCAATCGACGGCAAAATGAAAGGTCTATATTTTGTTTTAAGCGACCGGGCGCAAAAACCGACTCGAAAGGGTAAAAAAACAAATAAATTCGCAAAAAACGACTGAAAAAAAAAACTATTTTTGAGTTCCCAACCTTGAAACCCGCTCATTTTTTGAGAATTTCAAAAAACCTATTTAACAAATAATTTAGCCCTACCAATGTGCTTTCCAATATGATGCATAACATTTCCCTACTATCAGTAGTTTCATCGCTAGAGCTCGAAATGTAAACCCTTTTGAGAGCGATTTTGACGAACTCCAGACACTTTGCCGTTTTTGTCTAGTGTGGCATTGTTATTGCCTCTAGAAGGCTGTAATTTGGCAAGTAGCCTCTCTTGGCAATGTAGTTTATCCAGCTCGAAGGAATTTTTGAAGCTTGATTCCAAGTTTGTCGTCGAGCCGTCACAAAATAGCCTGTTTTTCGGCCCTTTTGCAGCGATTTGGACACGTCCAAGTTTTTGGCTAGTAACATTTTTATTTATTTATTGCCTTCTTAGCTTCAGTAGTTTTTGCTCGAGCTTGACCAGAAGTCACGACGAAAATTCGCCGAATCTGACTCATTTCACGCGCCGCGACGAAAAACCTTAATGACGCCACAAAAAAATAATATATCTGCGTACAAACTCATACATGAACACTTCAATATGTTGACTATCTTGTATTAAAATCATTTTAAGATATCTATATAAAAAGTTACAATTTTTATATAATCATTTCTCTATATAAATCAACCTATATTAAGCGCCTTATTATACATGTTATTTTAATTTTATTTTATTTAGTATTCAACCCTATTTCTTCTCATTTATGAATAATACATTTAATTTGCTTTCTTTGGACACCATATATATATATATATATATATATATATATATATATATATATATATATATATATATATATATATATATATATATATATATATATATATATATATATATATATATATATATATATATATATATATTGTATCAAAAGAAAGCAAATTAAATGTATTATTCATAAATGGGAAGAAATAGGGTTGAATACTAAGTAAAAAAAAATAACATGTATAATAAGGCGCTTATTATAGGTTGATTTATATATAGAAATGATTATATAAAAAAAGTAACTTTTTAAATATATCTTAAAATGCTTTTAATACAAGACAGTCAACATATTGAAGTGTTCATATATGAGTGTTTATGCAGATATATTGATTTTTGTGGCGTCAGGAAGGTTTTTCGTCGCGGCGCGTGTAATGAATCAGATTCGGCGAATTTTCGACGCGACTTCTGGTCAAGCTCGAGCAAAAACTATTGAAACTAGGAAGGCTTGCTTGGTGGCAAATGAAAGCTCTATTAATACAGATTAATAATCAGGAAATAAATTGGAAAGCACAAAATAAATTAAAATGTTATAAGCAAAAAAGTAGGACGTGTCCAAATCGCGGCAAAAGGGCCGAAAAACAGGCTATTTTGTGACGGCTCGGCGACAAACTTGGAATCGATCTATCAAAACATTCTTCGAGCTGGTCAAACTATATTACCAGGAGGAGTTACATGCCAAATTACAGCCTTCGAGAGGCAATAGCAATGCCACACTAGACAAAAACGGTAAAGTGTTTGGCGTTCGTCAAAATCGCTCTCAAAAGGGTTTATGTTTCGAGCTCTAGCGACGAAACTACTGGGAGTAAGGAAATGTTATGCATCATATTGGAAACCACATTGATAGGGCTAAAGTATTTGTTAAATTAGGTTTTTGAAATTCTAAAAAAATGAGTGGGTTTCAAGGTTGGGAACTCACTAAGTGTTTTTTTCAGTCGTTTTTTTGCGAATTTATTCGATTTTTACCTTTTCGAGTCGGTTTTTGAGCCCGGTCGTTATTACAAAATATAGCTCATTCATTTTGCCGTCGATTGATACCAAAGCAATTTTTGTAGCCCCAGAAATAAGGGAGTTATGACGATTCGCACCAAAGCGGTTGATTTTCCAAAATTCGCGGCTTAATGACAAGGGCGCCGCAAAATCAAAAGAGTCCGCCGTCCATTACTTGAGATGTCACTGCATGTACCAATGTAACAATACTCAGGGGGTAAAAAATGGAGAAGAAAATAACAAGTCTATCTGACAGAGGATCGCCGAGGCGCTGCTAATTTGATAATAGCAGTGGCAGACATAACTATGTGATGTTAAATTTCTCTCTATCTCGCCATCCGTCACCCCAAGATGGCCATCTTTCTGTATGTTTTGTTTTCGTTCACAGGAGCTGCCGTTACAAAGGCTGGCTGGGGAGAAATCTCAATTCACCTGTGATATCAAGATCAAGATCTGGACGTTTGCAGACCAAGGAGTTCCCCCACACCCATTAAAAGTAAGTCCTCGAGTGTCAGGGGGAGCAGGGGTGTGCAGGGGCAGGGGAGGGGCCCAGGCAGTGTGTGTGTGTTGGGGGGGGGGGGGGGCTTCTGTTAGCTACCCTCTGTTGCTACTGTTCAGAAAATCTTTCATCAATGCGTATCCCCTCAGACTGGAAAGATGCTAATGTAATGCTATTATTTAAAGGGGGAGTTCATTCTGATCCTCTTAATTACAGACCTATAAGCTTGACATCTGTGCTTTTTTTTATTTTTTTTACAACAAAGGAGGCAGCTCAAGGGCACACAAAAAAGGAAACAATAATATAAAAAAAAGCCCGCTACTCGCTGCTCCTAAAAAAGAATCATAAGAGGTTGCCGAAAGAGAGGTCAATTTCGGGAGGAGAGGTGTCCTGATACCCTTCTCTTGAAAGAGAGGAGGAAATACAGATGAAGGAAGATTGTTCCAAAGTTTACCAGCGTGAGGGATGAAAGAGTGAAGATGCTGGTTAACTCTTGCATAAGGGGTTTGGACAGTATAGGGATGAGCATGAGTAGAAAGTCGTGTGCAGCGGGGCCGCGGGAGGGGTGGAGGCATGCAGTTAGCAAGTTCAGAAGAGCAGTCAGCGTGGAACTATCGATAGAAGATAGAAAGAGCGGCAACATCGCGACGGAATTTAAGAGGTAGAAGACTATCAGTAGTCCAGAAGAGCTGTGTGAGTGGAGTCCCTCCACACGTGAGATGCATACTCCATACGAGGGCGGACAAGGCCCCTGTATATGGATAGCAACTGCGCGGGAGAGAAGAACTGGCGGAGACGATACAGAACGCCCAACCTCGAGGAAGCTGATTTAGCGAGAGAGGATATGTGAAGTTTCCAGTTGAGATTTTGAGTTAAGGATAGACCGAGGTGTGCTCAAAATCTTTTGAGAGAATTATAGTCTCCCAATTATCTGCCTATTTGAAACATAGTCAATTACTTTCACCTTATCAGTATGGTTTTAGATCAGGCAGGTCAGTGTCTGAGCAATTATTATACACTTATGACTATGTCACTGATCACTATGATCAAGGGGTTAAGATTTGTTTTAGTGCCGTTCCAGTATCTCATTACCTACCTTATGAAACATCACCATCTCTTCATATATCTTTTCTGCAAATCTTCAACAGTCATGGAAACGCTTTCAAAATCCAATTCAAGGACTTTTTTTTACTCTTGAAAATAGGGGATAATGATTGATTGATTGATGTTTAAGAAAGCGCGTCGCCTCCTCTGGTGCTGGCCGGCCGCCGCCGCAACCACAAAATAGCTCGCAGAGGGTTTTGTTAGGTTAGTTATAAGGCTAGCTAAGGTTAGGTTATATTCATGCTCCGTGATAAAATTCACGGTATTTACTTAAAAATAACAGGTTTGCTCTGGCGACGTCCGCAGCGGCTGTGCAGCCGGTGTTGCGAGAAATAACTTTTCGCAGAAATAAGTCGCATATACATGTGAGGGGGGGGGTCCAGCCCCCCCTGATTAGAAGGGGTGGTCGAGGGGGGCGCAGCCCCCCCGTTAGCAGGTCGTAAAGCTCGGTTGGAGTAGTTTAAATATACTCCCTCACTCTAAACCAGTGTTATTCACTAATTTTTGCAAGAGAGCCACTTTGGTTAAACACATTGATTTAGAGAGCCGCAGCTACTGCAAGTTAGCGTAACTCAACTAATTAAATTAAGTAGTACTGGGCTGCAAGTGCAATATAGTAAATGCAGCTACCTTCCACAAGCAGCAACAGTTAAGCCCTTACTTTCATATATGTTGCCGCAGTCTCAAATATCTGTTGCCTAATTTCAAACACAAATGTCGCTGATGTTTCCCGTATTAGACACATGTGATTTCGCGCGGCCTATAACTACGTAGACGTGTCGCTGATATGATTTCTGTGACTAGGGGCAGGGATGTTAGAATGTTATCGCTTACTGTGACTTTGTCTTCCATCTCACCTCATGAAAATATATATCGATAAATTATTAAATTATTTTTCTATGTATTTTTTTATTAATTAATTTATATAATACCACTGCTCTAAACCCTCTGCGAGTTACTTTGCGACTGCGGCGGCACCGTCGCCGCGGCCAGCACCAGAGGAGGTGGCGCGCTTTCGTAAACATCCCCTATTTTCAAGAGTAAAAAAAAATTCCTTGAATTGGATTTTGAAAGCGTTTCCATGACTGTTGAAGGTTTGTAGAAGAGATATATGAAGAGATAATGATGTTTCATAAAGTAGATAATAAGATACTGGCACGGTACTAAAACGAATCCTTACCGATCAAGGTTTTTCAGTGGATGTTATGTTTTTTGACTTTAAGAAGGCGTTTGATGTTGTCAACCATAGACTGTTACTTTGGATGTTAGCTAGCACTGAAGTTGAAGGCTGTTTGCTGGGCTGGCTGAGTGATTCCTTGACTGGGAGGGAAATGAAAGTGGTTGTGCATGGCTGTGAGAGTTATCAAGTTGAGGTTGGTAGCGGTGTCCCACAGGGTTCAGTGATTGGTTCATTGCTGTTTATTATTTATATCAAGCATGTGGTCTCTGGTTTAAACTGTAAATTTTGTCTCTTTGCTGATGACCTCAAGTCGTTTCTAGCCTCGGTAATATCGAAATCTGAACATTTAGTTTCCCATCTTCATCTGTAGAGGGATATTTATCTACTCCTCAATACAAGTAGATCTTGGGGTTTGTCTTTTTCAATTGGCAAATGTGTCAGAATGAACTTTTGTAGGAGTGTTCAAGATGCACGTGTTCTCCTGCAGTACTTCATTGGTGAGCAACCTATTTTAGATGTTGACAACCACAAAGATCCTGGGGTCAGGATTGATTCTTCTCTCAAGTTCCATCTTCATGTGAGAGAGATTACAGGCAAAGCTGGTGGCATAAGCTATAGTACTCTTAAGGGAACTATTTGTAGAACTCCAGATTTTATGAGAGGTTTTTATTTCGCATAGTAGGCCAATCCTCGACTATGCTTCTGTGGTGTGGTTTACTGGATATTTGGGTGATATAAAACAACTAGAAGCTGTTCAGAGAAGGTGGACTAAGAAAATCATTGGGTTCTGTGACATACCTTATAGGGATCGTCTCGCGCAACTGAGTCTCTACTCGATCAAAGGCAGACTGATCAGAGCTGATCTTATTATGGTGTTTAAAATTGTAAAAGGACTTTGTCCGAATCTTGATCATTTGCTGACGAGAAATCGCAATAGGGACGCTAGAGGTCACTCCTATAAACTTTTTGTTCCTCGTTGTAACACTGATGTGAGAGCCCGCTTCTTCTCAGTGAGAGTGATTAACATTTGGAACAGCTTGCCGGATTCTGTTGCTTCTGTCATCTCGGTGAATTTATTCAAGCACCAGTTGGGCAAGCATCTTGGTCAGAGCTTATACGAGTTTGATTAATTTGCCACGTGGTTTGGTTGTTCTTGGGTGTCTTGTTTGGACTGATGTTTTGACTTGGTATTGACCATTAGTAGTTGTCTGTGCCATCTTGTGATGTCATATTAGCCAACCATCTGACCATCTTCATGAAAATTCATCAGCTGCAGTTTTGGTTGGAGACATCACACAGTTTTTGGATGGGTCGTGTCCCCATCCAGGTAAGAAATCCAGGTAAAAAGAATCAAACCAAGGCTCATTAACTCCCCCCCCCCCCCAAACCCATAAAAGTTCCCTGTACCCCTTATTTTAGTGCCTAGCGCAGCAAATATTCCCATAACTCTAGATGTGAAAGGCTTGGCTATTTTAGTGAAGGGTCATGGCTTTCCCTCGCTCTGGCCTGGCCTGTCATCCTCGTATTATTTGTATTGTGTCTTCCTGTGTTTTCTCTTGTTCTTGATTGACTTGAGTTGTGTGTTGCCACAGGTCACCGTGCGTCGGGTTTGGGGGTGTTTCTCTAGTATCACACCCGTTGCCTTCCAGAGCTCAACACTATTGTTTCTGGCGTGTCTCGGCTCAAGGTGTTTCTCTAGTATCACACCCGTTGCCTTCCAGAGCTCAACACTATAGTTTCTGGCGTGTCTTGTCGCGCTGTGAAGTAAACCAAGCAGGCACCTGGACTGAAGTTTAATTGCTCAGACGGGGATTATTCATCAAAGGGTAGCCTACTATTTTTGAGATACTGACTGCTTATTTCTGGACAAAATATGATGGTGATAGTAGTCAGGTCAACAGGTAATTAATTACCCATGATGGATGACAGACAGGCTGAAAAATGAAATAGGAAGGAAAAGAGAATTATATGTTAGAATCAAGAGGGAGGGAAACGCACCTAAGGAGCAGATACAATGATTTAGCTAGAACAGTAAAGAAGAATACGCGCATAGCAAAACATAATTATGAAGGGTTTCTTTCAGCTTTATAAGACCTAGGTTAGGCTGCTTAAGTCAGGAGAATCACTGATAGATACAGATGAGGAAATGAATGAGGCTTTAATCAGATACCTAAACTCACCTATTTGAGCTCACCTATTTGAAAAATAGTGGGGAATTAAGAGGCTAGGCTTCTTGTGTGAACCCCACCTCTAAAGACTTGTCAGCCATATTGTACCCAGGTCATCGTTGCTATATGTCTGTCGTATCCCTGCTTAAAAATGGCTATAGTTGGCGCTGTCACTACACACTCAGGGAGTGCATTCCATTGGTTCACCACTCTGTTAGGGAACCACTTGCCTTTAAGTGTTGTTCTCCTATGTATTGGTTTCGAGAGCTTCAGCGAGTGGCCACGTAAGTTGTTGGTGTTTCTGTGGAAAGACCTGGTGTACGGGATATCCTCATAACTATGCATAAGTTTATAGGTCTTGATCATATCACCTCTTTTTCTTCGGTCGCTGAGTGTCTGCAGGCCTAGACATTAACACCTCTCGATGTAGGGCTGGCTGTGCATTTCCGGTATTAATTTTGTAGCTCTCTGTTGGATCCTCTCGAGGGCTTGAATCTCCTTAAGTAGGTGTGGGGACCAGCACTGCACTCCATAATCAAGAACTGGTCTCACCAAGGACAAGTACAGTGGCAACAATATATCCTTGTAAGTACGGTAAAATTTCTCTTGATTATTCCTAGGCGGCTGTTAGCCTTTGCAGTGACTTTAGTTACATGTGTAGAGGCTCTCAGGTCAGACGATATGATGATCCCTAAGTCTCTTTCTGCGGTTGACGTCTCAAGAGTCTGGTAGTCGTTCCTTTGGTTATTATGGCCTATGTGCATTGTCTTGCATTTGCTGGTGTTAAAAGTTAGAAGCTGTATTTACTAATGCTGGGTTCACACATTCACGGTTTGTGGTCACGGTGCCCTCCCGACACGCAAAAATGGTGAATCGGCAGTGTATCCGTGACTATCCTTGACATACCTTGGATTTCCGGCGCGGCATCGTAACCCCGCCGTGGAAAACCTTGGACGTCGGCAGTGTCTCACGATCATTTTGGTCCAAGCAAAATGATCGTGGGTCACCACGACAACTGTCAAATGCCGTGACTATCCGGGATGGCATCGGGAAGGGTCCGGCCTAGCACCTGAAGTCCGTCGGGAACGTCGGTAAGCCATCGCAAATAACCGTGATATTCCGCTGCTCAGCCACGGTATGATAACGTGTGCTGCGAACGCCTACCGACCCCATAAAGCTGTCGGGACGCTGCCGGGCTGGGCCCGTGACCTCCCCGCGCGCACACCACCATGACCCAGCGCTCTGACGCCTCCGTAAACGTGTTGCGGGTCGACGAGTTCGAGTTATCAGCCCCTGCAGCAGCCAAGATGGCTACGGAGCAGCCCCAGTCCCCCCTGCAGGAGGAAGGTACCGCTACCCAGATGCAAGAGGTAGCTACTCAGCCCCAGGAAAATGGAAGGAAGAAGGCCGCCACCACTCTCCTCGATGAGGCAATGGAGATGGACCTGGGGGAGTGGCTGCAGGAGCACCCTTGCCTCTGCAACAAGGGGCTCAAGGAATATAAAAACAAAGCCCTCAAGGACCGGCTTTACGAGGTCAGTTTGCTGCCACTAATGACCTAAGTAGCCTTTCCCCTCAACTAACACCTAAGCATCAATATAATCCCCTTTCCTTAACCTGCTGTTGTGTTTGGCAGAGGGAAGGAAAAACATTTGTTCCTCAATCTATTTTATTCACATTCACACAATGTCAGTATATTAAAAAATAACAAAATCATTTACATATTGGTCTAAAATATTATCTCGACAGTACAATCTAAGCCTAAGACCTTATTTTCAAATGTTTTTTTTTATCATTGTCTGCGTTCTTTCTTTCATCTTTTTTTATTTTTTTATATCCAGTATATATTTATAATGAAAAGTAAAGTCTTGGATATTTTAAACACTAAAAAGAGCATTCACATGTTGATTCTTTAAAAACATAACAAAAGCATTCACATACTTAGTCAGAACATTATTTCGACAGTACATACATTTATCTAAATGTAAGTCATACTTTCTGATGGTTTTTATTTTCATCTGCATTCTGTCATTCATTTTTTCAATTCATATTCAGTATATATTTATACTGAAAAGTATAGTCTTTATATTCTGATCGTTAATTACTTCATGGGCACAATATGGTGAATAGTGTTCACAGCAACGCGGAAGGCATACGAAAGGCTTTTGTAGGAATCACCTGTTGCTAAGAAACGAAGTGTGATCGCAATACGTAGTCCTGGCTCAATGGGCGATCACCAGAATGTTGTCTGCTTCTCAATGTGTGGGCCAACACGTGCAACAATCTCATTGAACAGGTCTTCATCAATCCCAAGGAAGTTTTTGTACAGCTCTGGATCTTCCTCTGCCAGTTCTTTCATGAGTGACATAATGACCCAAGATAGGCCGTCTCGTCAGGTAGGGCTTCACCCAAATCCTCTTCTTTTTCGACTTCTTTTTTGTCAGCAGTATCATCCAGTATAGTCTTCTCTATGGCGAGACACTCCATGTTGTGCTTGTGCAGCATCAATATCCTCAGTTTGGCTAGGTCGCTCTCTTCCATGTTGTTGCGTTCACGAGGGACACTTGTGGACTGGTGCCAGTTCCAAGCAACGCCCCCTTTTTATACATCGGCAGAAATACCAAGATGCTACAACGGTTAGACGCCGATGTCCGTGAAATACCGGGAGGGCACCTAGGCAAGTCCGTAACTTCATCGTGGTCGTCGTGGGTGGGTCGTGGGTTACCGGCTGTAACCGTGGTGATACACTGTCATTTTCCGTGGCCGCCGTAAGTGGGTCGGGAGGGCTCCGGGGTGGGGTCGCGAATGGTCTGGGAACGTTGTTCGCGTTTCGGCGTACTACCTTTCTACACCGTTGTACAGCCGCCACAGGGGTAATCCGGCGGTCAGATCGTGGCCAGAGGTCACGGATTAACCACTTGCTCTCCGGAAGGCCATCGTGGATCACAAATCGTGAATGTGTGAACCCAGCATAAAGAAAGGTTAGACGATATACCTCAGGGAGAAGAGGTTGAAGGATTAACCAACATTAACATAAGTAGGGAGCAGTGGCGTAGTTAGGCCTGGGCTTTCGGAGCTACAAACCCAAATCTTTTATGAATAGCCACGGATCTCAAAGTTTTTATTTATCTTTTTTAATTTTTTAAAAATAGCCCCAACCAGGCCAATACAAAATGTTAATTCTTGTTGAGGTGTTAGTAATAGAAATTAGATTTCATAGATTTCATACGGAGATCATACGGTTTGTTCCCGTTCGGTTCATGTTCCTGTCACGTATTCACGGCCACTCGCCAGTCGGCCATCAGTCAGGCAGTGGTGCCAGGCGCCAGCCAAGGTAAGACCTGATTCTGAGGCTATGGATATAAGCAGCTTTTCAAATAGGAAGGGGACCAAGGCAATGAGTTGCAGCCTGCAAGGCAAGAGCAGCTTGATTCTGCTGACACCGTCACCAAAGTGCTGATCTCCCTCTCCTTGTATCTTGATCCCTCCCATCTATGTGTGTGTGTGTGTGTGTGTGTGTGTGTGTGTGTGTGTGTGTGTGAGAGAGAGAGAGAGAGAGAGAGAGAGAGAGAGAGAGAGAGAGAGAGAGAGAGAGAGAGAGAGAGAGAGAGAGTCTCTGTGTGTGTGTGTGTGTGTGTGTGTGTGTGTGAGAGAGAGAGAGAGAGAGAGAGAGAGAGAGAGAGAGAGAGAGAGAGAGAGAGAGAGAGAGAGAGAGAGAGAGAGAGAGAGAGAGAGAGAGAGAGAGAGAGAGAGAGAGGTGGTCAAAAGATTGACACCTCACTGATACGGAGAGAGAGAGAGAGAGAGAGAGAGAGAGAGAGAGAGAGAGAGAGAGAGAGAGAGAGAGAGAGAGAGAGAGAGAGAGAGAGAGAGAGAGAGAATTACATAGAAAATCAGACCACACAGACCCCATGGTCCAGACTTGGTGGTCTGTCCTTAAACCTAAGTGATTTTACATTAATCAGAAGGCTCCAAAACGTTGCATTTCTACTCTAGTTGATATTAAGTTGAAGGAAGTGACGGTCGAGCTTATTTTTGAAGGAGTCAATCGTGTTACACTGGACCACTGATGGTGGAAGCTTATTCCATTCTCGCACTACAACGTTGGTGAAGAAAAATTTGGTGCAGTCTGAATTTACTTGTCTACATCTGAGTTTTACGCCATTGTTCCTCGTGCGCAAAGTGGCATCGATCATAAACAATGTTGATCTGTCTACGTTGGTGAAACCATTAAGTATTTTAAAACATTCGATCAGTTTTCCTCGGAGGCGACGTTTCTCAAGAGAGAACATGTTAAGGGTAGAAAGCCTTTCTTCGTAGGATTTGTTGCGCAAGGAAGGGATCATTTTCGTTGCCCGACGCTGAACACCTTCTAATTTAGGAATATCCTTTGCATGGTGGGGAGAGTCAGAGAGAGAGAATTACATAGATTTATATAGATTTACATAGAAAATCAGACCACACAGACCCCATGGTCCAGACTAGGTGGTCTGTCCTTAAACCTAAGTGATTTTACATTAATCAGAACCAAAACGTTGCTTTTCTACTCTAGTTAATATTAAGTTCAAGGATGTGACGGTCGAGCTTGATTTTAAAGGAGTCAATCGTGTTACACTGGACCACTGATGGTGGGAGCTTATTCCATTCTCGCACTACAACGTTGGTGAAGAAAAATTTGGTGCAGTCTGAATTTACTTGTCTACATTTGAGTTTTGTGCCATTGTTCCTCGTTCGCAAAGTGTCATCGATCATAAACAATTTTGTTCTGTCTACATTCGTGAAACCATTAAGTATTTTAAAACATTCGATCAGTTTTCCTCGGAGGCGACGTTTCTCAAGAGAGAACATGTTAAGGGTGGAAAGTCTTTCTTCGTAGAATTTGTTGCGCAAGGAAGGGATCATTTTTGTTGCTCGACGCTGAACACCTTCTAGTTTAGCAATGTCCTTTGCATGGTGGGGAGACCAAAACTGTACCGCATATTCCAAGTGGGGTCTGACTAAAATATTGTAGAGCGTAAGTATTACATCTTTATTCTTGAATAAAAAGTTTCTTTTAATGAAGCCCAACAATCTGTTCGCTTTATTTGCTGCATCGATGCATTGATGTGAGAATTTGAGGTTTGACGCGACTTTAATCCCCAGGTCCTTAACGCATTGAACGCTTGTGAGTTTAACGCCGCGTATTTCGTAATCGAACTTCTTATTTTGTGTTCCAACTTGAAGGACCTGGCACTTGTCTACGTTAAAGGGCATCTCCCATTTATCAGACCAAGCTGAAATTTTGTGCAAATCCTCTTGGAGGCTTTGCCTGTATTCGTCAGTGAGAACCGAGTTACCAATCTTTGTGTCGTCTGCAAATTTACTAATGCGATTATTGAGTCCAACATCCACGTCGTTGATGTAAATAATGAAGAGCACTGGGCCAAGAACCGAGTCCTGAGGGACGCCACTAGTGACCGGCGCCCACTCTGAGTTAAATCCGTCAATCACAACTCTTTGTTATCTGTTGCTCAACCAATTCGCGATTCATTGGTTTACTTGACCGTCGATGCCTATTTGATTTAATTTATAAAGTAATTTATTATGTGGGACTTTATCAAACGCTTTCTGGAAATCAAGATAGACTACGTCCACTGATTTGGTTACGTCATAAATTGAGAAGAGATCGTTATAAAAGGTCAGTAGGTTTGACAGGCAGGATCTTTTATTACGGAAGCCATGTTGTGAATCCCCAATTAATGAGTGGCTTTCGAGGTAACTCACAATTTTGTCTCTAATTATGCTCTCGAGTAGCTTGCGCCGGTAGGCATCTTCCCGGTGGGGCCTGATGGTCGGCCCAAGGCTTCTTCCAGGTGGGGCCTGATGGTCGGCCCAGCCCGTTCTGGCGTAGGCGAGTGTTTATAGTAGCGCCATCTTGCATTGGCTCATGCTGCCCCCCGGAACTCGTACTTGATTCGCTTGGACGGCTTCCTCTAGAGTCCGGGTTGATGGGTGGTCTTCAGGACAGCATGTGGGTAGTTTTAAGCCACTCGGCGGTGACCGAAAAATCCGAGTGGTAGCGTGAGGATTCGAACCCGCGTCGTCCATCACGCGGCGAATGTGGGTCCAGTACGCTATCACTTCGGCCACCGCCTACCCTAATGACTAATGTGTCGGTAGTTACCTGGTATTTTTTTGTCTCCTTTCTTAAAAGTCGGTGTCACGTTAGCCTTTTTCCAATCCGAAGGGACGATGCCTTGTCGCAAGGACATATTGAATACGGTAGTGAGGGAGGAGAGTATTTCGCTCTTTGTGTCTTTAAGCAGTATAGGATATACTTTGTCGGGTCCGGGACTTTTATTTATTTTAAGTGAATGGAGAGCCTTAAGGACGAGAGAGAGAGAGAGAGAGAGAGCGCAGCCTATTTTCTCTCTCTCTCTCTCTCTCTCTCTCACACACACACACACACACACACACACACACACACTCACACATACACACAAATGAAAGGAAGGAAAGGCTGGATGAATGTAGATATGGAGACGGGACTATTAGAGCTTAGCTCGGGCCCTGTAGACTACAAATAGGTAAATCCCTCCCATCTATGTGTGTGTGTGTGTGTGTGTGTGTGTGTGTGTGTGTGTGTGTGTGTGTGTGAGAGAGAGAGAGAGAGAGAGAGAGAGAGAGAGAGAGAGAGAGAGAGAGAGAGAGAGAGAGAGAGAGAGAGAGAGAGAGAGAGTAGAAAGACACCAACCGAACGGGCGGAAGCCACTCCCGATGAGGTATATATGGGAGGTGAGAAGGGAGCTGAAGCCCTCCAAAGACCCCTCCCATTACCTCACTAACCGTTTCCCTATTGTCTCATCAACACCAAAGAGTAGTTCAGCATGCTCTCTAAAGACAGATCCTCTCTCTAACCACACCACACTACATTCACCCTACATACACACCTTTTCCCAAAATTCAAATTTCAAAATGGCGCACCTTCACCCTGCCTCGGAGTCCCCGCCTGGGGATGGGGATCACAAACTCCCCCAGGGAGGACTCCCCTTCTGCCTGCCGACCCGAGAGGTGTCTTGATAACTCCTCGAACCTCTTTCTTCTCAATTTCTGCAACATTCGGGGTCCTTGTTCTAATTTTCATTCTGTGGAACACCATCTCTCTTCCTCTAAACCTCACTTTCTCTTCCTCACCGAAACACAGGTTTCTGAGGCTGCTGACAGCAATCTCTACTCTGTTCCCTCCTATTACCTTATCTCTATCTTAAATTTCAATCCAAAGCTGGATGTTGCAACGACATCACTTGCTCTCGTGCCCACAACCTTGATTCTTCAGAATTTTCAACCATCTGGCTAAGACTTCATTGTCATTCTATTACTAAATACATCTGTGCTGTTTATCTCTCACCTAACTCTACTAACTATGTAAAATTCTTTGACTACTTGAACTCTAAAGTGGAGCACATCTTGACCCACTCTCCCTTCGCTGAAATCTCTATCCTAGGAGATTTCAATGTTCACCACCAGCTTTGGCTTTCATCCTCTTTCACTGACCAGCCAGGTGAACAAGCCTACAACTTTGCTATCCTTAACGATCTAGAGCAGTTGGTCCAACACCCTACACGTATTCCCGACCGTCTTGGAGACAGGGCCAACATTCTAAACCTCTTCCTTACCTCAAACTCTTCTGCTTACTCTGTCAAACTATTCTCTCCGTTGGGCTCCTCCGATCACAACCTTATTTCTGTATCCTGTCCTATCGCTCCTGTACACCCTCTGGACCCACCGAAGAGGCGATGCTTCTGGCATTTTGCTTCAGCTCGGTGGGACGAACTGAGGATGTACTTTTCCGATTTCCCGTGGAATGACTATTGCTTCCAGGAGCGAGACCCCTCTGTGTGCGCTCAGCGCACAACAGAGGTGATTGTCTCTGGAATGAAGGCATACATTCCACGTACTTTCTCTACTCCTCACGCTAAGAAGCCTTGGTTTAATCACGTTTGTTCTCGTGCTGTCAGAGATAGAGAGGCAGCTCAAAAAAAGTACCAGAGCCTTCGAACTAATGCTAACCATGAACTTTACATTTCTGCCCGGAATCGTGCCAAATCTATTCTCCGACTAACCAAAAAATCTTTCATTAATAGAAAATGTCAAAACCTTGTTTTCTCTAACTCTTCCCGTGACTTCTGGCATCTAGCCAAAAACGTCTCCTCCAACTTCGCTTCTTCATTTTTCCCTCCACTCCTCAGTCCTGACGGCAACACTGCCGTCTCATGTATCTCTAAGGCTGAACTCTTCTCTCAAACTTTTTCTAAAAACTCAACTCAGGACGATTCTGGGCATATTCCTCCTACTCATCCCCCCTCTGACTCTTTTATGCCTGTTATAAAGATTCTTCAAAATGATGTTTTCTATGCCCTCTCTGGCCTCAATCCTCAGATGGCTTATGGACCTGATGGAGTGCCTCCTATTGTCCTTAAAAACTGTCCCTCCGTGCTGTCACCCTGCCTGGTCAAACTCTTTCGCCTCTGCCTGTCAACATATACCTTTCCTTCCTGCTGAAAGTATGCCTTCATACAGCCTCTGCCTAAGAAGGGTGACCGTTCCAATCCCTCAAACTACCGTCCAGTAGCTTTACTTTCTTGTCTATCTAAAGCTTTTGAATCAATCCTTAACCGGAAGATTCAAAAGCACCTTTCCACTTCTGACCTTCTATCTGATCACCAGTATGGGTTCCGCAAGGTGATCTTGTCTTCCTAACTGACTCTTGGTCATCCTCTCTTAGCCGTTTCGGTGAAACTTTTGCTATTGCGCTGGACATATCAAAAGCTTTTGATAGGGTCTGGCACAAATTTTTGCTTTCCAAACTACCCTCCTACGGTTTCTATCCTTCTCTCTGTACCTTTATCTCCAGTTTCCTTTCTGACCGTTCTATTTCTGCCGTGGTAGATGGTCACTGTTCTTCCCCTAAATCTATTAACAGTGGTGTCCCACAGGGTTCAGTCCTATCTCCCACTCTCTTTCTGTTGCTCATTGATGATCTTTACAAAACGAACTGTCCTATCCATTCTTACGCCGATGACTCCACTCTGCATTACTCAACTTCTTTTAATAGAAGACCCCCCCTACAGGAACTTAACGATTCAAGGCTGGAGGCAACAGAACGCTTAGCCTCAGACCTTACTATTATTTCCGATTGGGGCAATAGGAACCTGGCGACCTTCAACGCCTCAAAAACACAGTTTCTCCACCTATCCACTCGACACAATCTTCCAAACAACTATCCCCTATTCTTTGACAACACCCAGCTATCACCTTCCTCAACACTAAACATCCTCGGTCTATCCTTAACTCAAAATCTCAACAGAAAACTTCATATCTCATCTCTTACTAAATCAGCTTCCTCGAGGCTGGGCGTTCTGTACCGTCTCCGCCAGTTCTTCTCCCCCACACAGTTGCTATCCATTTACAGGGGCCATGTCCGCCCTCGTATGGAGTATGCATCTCATATGTGGGGGGAGCTCCACACACACAACTTTCCTTGACAGAGTGGAGTCAAAGGCTCTTCGTCTCATTAGCTCTCCTTCTCATTCTGATAGTCTTCTACCTCTTAAATTCCGCCCCCATGTTGCCTCTCTTTCTATCTTCTATCCATATTTTCATGCTGACTGCTCTTCTGAGCTTGCTAACTGCATGCCTCTCCCCCTCCCACGGCCCCGCTGCACACGACTTTCTACTCATGCTCATCCCTATACTGTCCAAACCCCTTATGCAAGAGTCAACCAGCATCTTCACTCTTTCATCCCTCACGCTGGTAAACTCTGGAGCAATCTTCCTTCATCATTATTTCCTCCTACCTACGACTTGAACTCTTTCAAGAGGAGGGTATCAGGAGACCTCTCCTCCCGAAATTGACCTCTCTTTTTGGCCACTCCCTTGACCTCTATTCAGGAGCAGAAAGTAGCGGGCTTTTTTTTCTTTTTTTTTCTTTACGCCCTGAAACTGTCTCCTTAGCTGTAAAACACACACACACACACACACACACACACACACACACACACACACACACACACACACCGTGGCGCAACTGATAGAGCGCTGCGCTGCCAGGCTTCACGGACTGACAGGGCGGCGGTTCGTGCCCGCTCAGGCTGGATTCTTTCCGGAGTGGTTATTGTCCCCTCTTGAGCAAGGGGGATGGGGTGTGTGGTGTGTGAGGTTCTGGCAGCACCCAGAGATCGACGACAAAGAGCACTTGCTCATGTCGGGAGGGTACCTGCTGCCGATTACGAGTCCAACACATGATCAGGCTGTGATGAATTACACACACAAGACCCACTTCCAGGGCCTTTTACTCCATGAAATCTGTGCGTATTGCCGGTGAATCAGTGGGATATTTTCCATGATCTTATGTCTGTGTCCTTCCCTTCCCTCTCCTCCACTTTCCTCCACAAATCTATTTCTTTATCACAACTAATAATATAAGGAAATACAATTCAGCAGACAAACGTCATATACGCATAACGCAAATTTTCCTGTATATTTTTGCACACATCTCAATATTATCAAATAATTTATGTTTCCTTATGTGCACCATTTATTTTTGCATATTTTTATATATAATACATGATGATTATGTTGAGTCTATGGTTTAAAACTTGTTATATTCAGTAGCGACGTTTGAAATTTGGCGCGCGCGTATAGTGCAGCGACTTGCCTGATGGGCGAGCCTCCCATAACTCACTCTTCGAGGGAGGTACCTCTTTGGCCGACAGGTTAAGGAGTGGCTCTCCTGTCTCGCTGGTCGCGGGTTCGATTCTCGGTGCTGGCGAATACACATGAGCAGTGCTCACAAAATTATCCGGTTACAAAGAAATTATTACTTATTTATGCCACTTTGCCCATTCCATCTGCTACAGCTGAACAGAGTTTTTCTACACTTAAACATATAAAATCATACAGACGGTCAACTATGGGCGAGGAGAGATTGAATGGGCTTGCAAAATTATACATTCACCGTAAACTGACCAACGGTGATTGGACCGTATTGGCTATACAGGCAGCGCCACACGTGGCCACTTAGTGAACTGTCAAAGTATTACTTTCCATGGAACTCAAGTTATGTACTAGAGTGCGTCTGAGGCTGCCTCCAGAATACAAGGCATTGGTGCCGCCACAGCTCCAAGCCAACGTTGCACACACTTTACTCCTATCCGATTTCTTGACTGCTGTTTGGCATGGAGAAAAAATGTAATCGGGTAGGAGTAAAGTGTGTGCAATCATCGGCATGGGGCGACGGCGGCATCAGGCCGTGTATCCCTGAGACAGCCTCAGAGGCACTCAAGTCTATAACTTGAACTCTGTGAAAAATCAGCTTGGAGTTGAGTGGCCACACGTGGTGCTGCCTATATAACCAATACGGTCCATTGAAAATTTTGTTATGGGTGTCACTGATATATTTATAAAAAAAAAAATTGCCCCCCCCCCCAAAAAAAAAAAAAATCCTAGATCCGCTACTGGCCACACCCACCTCCCATTGGAAATACATAGATATTCAGTCCACACTGACCCTATGGTCCAGCCTAGGTGGTCTATTTAAGTGAAATTATATTAATCAAATGGCACCAGAATTTGCATTTTTTTCTTTAGTAAATATTAAGTTGAAGGAAGTGCCGGTCTAGCTTGTTTTTAAAGGAGTCAATCGTGTTGCACTGGACCAGTGAGGGCGGGAGTTTATTAAATTCTTGCACTATAAAGTTGGTGAAGAAAAATTTGGTGCAATCTGAATTTACTTGTTTACAATTAAGTTATGTGCCATTATTTCTTGTTCACAAAGTGTCATCCATTGTAAACAATTTTGATTTGCCCACATTCGTAAAGCCATTAAGTATTTTAAAACAGTCAATTTTTCTCAGAGGTGACGTTTCTCAAGAGGGAACATGTTAAGGGATGAGAGCTTTTGTCGTAAGGTTTGTTGCGCAAGGATAACATCTTCGTTGCCTGACGTTGAACACCTCTGAGTTTATCAATGTCCTTTGCATGGTGGGGAGACCAAAATCGAAACGGGCAGCTTTGTGGTGTTGGGCATGGCTTGGCTACACAAAAGTGGGGTGATTGAGTGTAGTTTTCACATTATTGCTTGTCAAAACAGTAACTGTTACTTTATGTTACATTTATGGAATTTGCAGCAGCCTTTGGTATATGTGTTGAAGCATGTTTATTTGAGGCTCTGTGGTCTGTGTTCCAACAGCCTCGGCCAGTGCTGGAGCAGCAGTCAGGGTCTACTGAGGTGGTGCAATGCCCAGCGCTCGCTGCATCCTCACTGCCACCGAGTTCTGTTGTGGTTGAGGCTGCAGGGCCGGGCAGCAGCCTGAGTGGCAAGGACCAGCAGGAGCAGACTGCCACTGCTGTGAGGATCAAGGTTGGTCAGAAAAACAACCTCCACCACCTTGCCGCTGACAACTCCATTCATACAGGAAAGGGAACGTTTGAGTGTGAGAAGACTGGAGACTGAGAGCAAGTTCAGCAGACACAACCTTGTTTAATGACGAGATTTTCTACCCTCTTTTTCTATTACTCTCTCGGTCCCACACGTCCTCTGTGTGTATCGAAACACACAAGAAACTAATCACAACAAGGGGAGGGTATTCCTCGGCTGCCTGGGATTGAACCCGCGACCAGCGTGACGGGAGAGCCACTCCTTACCGAGTCGGCCAAAGAGGTACCCCTTTCGCTGAATAGGTTATGGGAGGCTCGCTCATCAGGCCGTCGCCGCACTACACTTGCAATCACTGGTGATGAAAACCATGAGTGGCCATTGTATGGGGAAAGACTCCCTGGGAAGGGATACCTCTACAATTACACCCACACACTCTGCTGAAGGACCTCATGAATGCCTTGACTGTGGCAAAAAGTTCAGTTGGAAGAAGAACCTCAAAGCACACACCCTCACACACAGTGGTGGAAGCCCTCATGAATGCCGTGAGTGTGGCAAAAGGTTCAATTACTGGAGTCAACTCAACACACACAGCCTTACACACACTGGTGAAAGACCTCATGAATGCCAAGACTGTGGCAGAAAGTTCAGCCAGAAGAGTACCCTCAATGCACACACCCTTACACACACTGGTGAAAGACCTCATGAATGCCAAGAGTGTGGCAGAAAGTTCAGTACCAAGGGTCATCTGAACACACACACCCTTACCCACACTGGTGAAAGACCTCATGAATGCCGTGACTGTGGCAAAAGGTTCAGTACCAAGAGTTACTTGAATGTACACACTCTTATCCACACTGGTGAAAGACCTCATGAATGCCAAGAGTGTGGTAGAACGTTCACTTTCAGTAGTGAACTCAAAGCACACACCCTTACACACACTGGTGAAAGACCTCATGAATGCCCAGAGTGTGGCAGAAGGTTCAGTCAGAAGAGTAACCTCAACAAACACACCCTTACGCACACTAGTGTAAGACCTCATGAATGCCTTTACTGTGGCAGAAAATTCAGCCAGAAGAGTGCCCTCAATACACACACCCTTACCCACTCTGGTGAAAGACCTCATGAATGCCTTGACTGTGGCAGAAGGTTCAATCATAAGAGTGTCCTCAATGCACACACCCTTACCCACACGAGTGAAAGACCTCATGAATGCCAAGAGTGTGGCAAAAGGTTCATTAAGAAGAGTTATCTCAATGCACACACCCTAACACACACTGATGAAAGACCTCATGAGTGCCCAGAGTGTAACAAAAGATTCAATTGCAAGTCTAATTTGAACACCCACATCTTACGACACTCTAGCCTGAGAGAGTTCAAGTGTGATGTTTGTGGGAAGCATTTCAAGGTGAAGGGGGATATTGCCAGACACATGAAGATCCACTTCCCCTGAGGTGCTGTGTTGTGCTGCTATATATGGTGGTAGTGGTAGTGGTGGAGGGCAGTGTTTGGCAGCCCTGCCCTGATTCTGCTGACATGCCTGACCATGCGGCCAGCTCCCACGATGTGCCTGCAGGAGGAGGTAGAGGAAGAGAAAAAGAAAAAGAAACCATGGAAGAACAAAAAGAAAAGAAAAACAAAGTGGGGAGAAAAAAATGAGGAAGAGAAGAAGAAACAAGAAAGAAAAGATAAGCACGATATGAAATAAGAGAAGGAAAGGAAGAAATCTGAACAGTCTAACAATGTATCTGTTTGAATGACTTATTTATGTGTTTAGAATAATGATGAATTAAGGATGTAAATGAAAAGCAAAAAAAAATATATATATATGTAGAGTCTCTTTCAACTTCTTTCCTTCCTTCATTGTTGTTATTTCTTTATATTTTAGCCAATAATTATGATGGCGGTGTAGTAAACAATGGAAGAGGGAGAGAAAGGAGAAATAGAGGAGGAGGAAGAGGAGAAACAAGGTAGGGGCCATAAGGGGTGATATGGGCTGGAGCAGTTCTACATTTAAGGAGAGGATTAGAAAGAGAAAGTTGGGATTTCTTAAGAAGATTGAAAGGAACGGCGAGGAAAAGAAAATAGTGCAGGAGAATGAATTAAAAGAAGTCCATCTAGAGGAAAGAGTTCAAAAGGTGGAAAAGGAGAGAAAGCCAGACAGAGGAGTGGAATGAGATGGAGATGAGGGATACAAAGAAGAAAGTTGAAAGGAACGGACAATTAAGGCAAAGGCAGGAGGTAATTTATTGAAAGTCGACGCTAAGATGGTACAGTGGGAAGCAGAAGCCAGAGGGAGTAGACCGGCATGTAGGAGACTGAGGAGCAAGCTGTTGTTTAAAGCAGGAACTGGGGTCATATTCTTAACCCCTAAGGGACGCAAAAAAACGTAAAAGGTGCCTCCGGAGAACAAATATAGCCGTTTTTCAAGTACATTTCTCGTAAAACAATAAAAGGTTTACAGAATTTCAAGCCGATTCTAATGGTATAAACATTGTATAAATTGTATTTTTGTAATTACTCTGGAAATTATGATAAACTTACAATAAAAAAAAATCACGTTCATCGGACAAAATTTTTTGTAAAACCAAAGTTGTAGATATCGAAGAGACAAACACAAAAATGTAAAATTTGATGAAAACTTTAATTGTACCGACATCAAGGTAGGTCAGAATGGCGCGATATGGCATCTCGCGCCCAAACATCTGGGGCCGGATTCACCAAACCATTTATCACACCTGTGGTAAATTCACATTCAACAACCACTTACCGCACCTGTGGTAAGGCCAAAAGTTACTGCCACCTCATGTTTATTTTGCCGTCTGACTGCTTGTATTGGTGGCTCCTGAACATAGCAATGCAATTGCGGTTGTCTCGGTAGTTGCAAGAGTATGAAAACGTACAGTAGTGACAGATATAAGTGGAGACATGAAAAAGACAATGTGAGAGTCATATTGCAGATGAGTATTCGCAGCGGCGATGAGTTACCCTAATTTTTCACTCCTTTTAGTGTTCCATAGTTTTATACAGAAATATCCGACTGACAAGCTTAGTAGTGAATGGAAGTGACAAACATGAGTGAGTACAGTTGTGTAAATACCCGAGTAAATCAAAATGAACGGCACATTAGTGGGTCAGCTGGCAACTGTGGGTACGAGTCTAAAGTGATGTTTCTTTTGACTAGAATGACCATGATTTTGATGTGTAATGTTAAAGGCTCAAATTAAATAGCGAGCATATGAAAAGAAATGCAGTGCAGCCTCCACGACTCGGCAGCTGGCCAGGGTTGACCCCAATTTATTTTGTCACCTGATGAAAAGTATTTTTTCCTGCCAATAGGGTTTGAATGAGCATTTGGTGGCCTGAACAGTATTTTAATTTTTATTTAATTTATGAGACTTATTGGAAGGGTACACATGGATCTCTGTCGATGTTGAATATATCTATCAATCAAATCATGAGACTATATCGTTACTTGTTGTTGTTTAGCAGTATGTCTCACAGTCATACTCATCGATTATTGTAAATATTTTTGGAAATATTTAGAAGACTGAACATAAGTAGTGGCACAGGAGATACCATGATCACGGAGGCGGTTCTTCCAGCTATAATCAGCCCCTCAAGCCTCACACTATATACAACCTAAGCTAACCTATTCTCGGCCACCCTTGGATACTCCTCCAGGGAGACTTCTCCTACCTCAGACTGACTTGGGTGTATTTCAGATGTTAGTCGTCACAGCTTTACATAGAGTACATACTTACACGAGAACTGTTTTTAATAATTGTGTGGGAGCCATCCATCCAGTTCATTTACATATTATCCAATATTTGAGACAGATGAGTGCGAAGAACCAAACAGGACCTAAGAAGCGATACAGAGCGATAGGCTACACGTCAAAAGAAGAGCATCGATCGGTCTTCTCTACAAGAACTCTACAAGATATTTGTAGCTTCTCGCTCTTATGTAAGGATTTTGCTTTATTGAATTATATATACTTTTATATCTTTATCGGGAAATATTATATATAAAGCATTTCACTGAAATCTGAAGAAAGGATGCAAGTGTTAGCCTACACCACCTCCGAGACTGGTGTAACTAGCAACCGACTACATCGTTGTTCTGTTTTCTGAATTACGATGTTAAGTGCGAAAGGATGTATCTCAGACTTAACATCATTTAACTGCTTTCTGAATCCGGCCCTGAAGCAGAGACAGCATGTTCGAAGTGTTGACCGTGGAGGGCAGCGCCACCAGCACCGCCCCAACCAAGGCCAGTGTCGAGGCGCCCATCTGTGGCTGCTGGCCCTGGCTAACACGCTCTTTCTCTCTCTCTCTCTCTCTGGTTAAACTCAATATAACTTCATTAGCTTGAGTTACAGTTACTAGTAGGTGTGTGCAGGTCAACGAGGCGCGACTAAAATAAATTAGTGTGCCACGTATAAAGAAAGAAAATGAACCCAACGGAGCTTGTAGAAAACGAATATTTAAGACATACTAAACCTAAAAATACATCCTTTTAATAATGCTGCTCTCTAATGGGAAGTATTAAAACACTAGAGGGAAACGATGAAAGTATATTCTCTTACCTCTTCCTCTCTTCTAACTCTCCAGCTTCATTCCTTAGCTCCTCTTAAGTACTCTAATCTCACTTCTCACATTAAATATTTTCTCCTCTCCTCCTCTTGAGCTCTTCCTACTTTCTTGTTTCCTCCCTTAATTTCCTTTTCCTCACATTCATTGACATAAGATAAGACGTGCTGAATGAACACTAGAGGGAAACAATGAAAGTACATTAGAGAGACAGCCCAGATTAGATGGTTCGGAAGCAAAGTGAGGAAGTCAAAATGAAGATGCTTGGACATTAGCGGAGTCGAGTCAGAACTGAGGTCTTTAAATGGATTACGAGGATTAACATGGGTGATTTAAATGATGTGCTTAAATTCAAAACTGATGTGAGAACACGCAGTAACGGGTGTAAATTGGATAAATTCAAGTTTAGAAAAGAAATAGGCGAACACTGGTTCACTGTATGCTGATGTGAAGATGGGCAACGGTAGGGGCAAGAGAACGGACAAAGGAGAAATTTATAAGTGTGCTATGGAAGGGGGGAGGGGGTGGGGGGGGAAATGCAGGCGGTTAGCGTAATAGACGATTTTTTTTCTTCTTTTTTCTTTTTTTTTTTTACGTCTACGCCTATAGCGCCGGTAGGCTTGCTTAAGGGGCTTGGATGCTGTTCGACCCCAGCCCGTCATGGCGCAGGCAAGTGTTTATAGTGGCGCCATCTTCTCTTGGATTTGGCCAATTCAACAGTCTAACACATAGTCATCGTGAGCGTCCAAACCAAACATTATTTACCATAAAGATCAGTTACTTCTACTCAATACCAGATACCAATAAAGATATTATTTTCGTGTGAAGTTTCCGAATATTCCCTCGTTCTATTTATATCAAAGCCAAACACTAGAGCTACAAGGAATCCTCATCGTGTTTTGTGTTTGGTTAGAGAGCTTACAAACTTGTTGTATTGAACTGTAAAACTAGCCCACAGAAAAGGGTCCGCAATGGTGACTACTAACGGGAAGGACCCAAAGGAAACGTTTTTAGATTGAAAGTTAAAAGAAAAATTATCGTACAAATACTTCTTTAATAATTGGCATGATTAACTATATGATGTGATGAGGGTCATATGGTGGTGGTGGTGATGGTGATGCCGCACGCAAGACTTCTCCAGACAGACAGACACCTTTTTGGCTCACCTATTATTAAACTCTCTCTCTCTCTCTCTCTCTCTCTCTCTCTCTCTCTCTCTCTCTCTCTCTCATTTCTTCCTTACTTGCCCCCTTTTTTCTTAATTCGCGCCATATTCCTTCCCTTTGCTGTCCTTACCATCCGTCTTTCCATTTTGTCTCTTTTCTTCTTCCTCCATTCTCCTCTAGTTTTATTTCTCTCACCTCTTCCTCTCTTCTAATCCTCCAGCTCCTCCATTCCTTAACTCCTCTTGCGTACTTTACCTTCCTTTCTCATATTTCTCTTCTCCTCCTCTTCGGCCCTCCTTCTCCCCTCCTTTTCCCTTTCCTCACATTCACCGCCATTTTCATAATCATTCACAAACGCGCGAAAAATATAAGCACCTATTAAACAGAGTCATGAGAGGGGAGGAAAGAGGAGAGGGAAGGGGAGGTAGGAGAGGGAAAGGGGAGGGGGAGTTAGGAGAGGGGGAGGGAAGGCAGGAGAGAATGGAGGAGAAGAGGAGGAGGGAAGGGGAGGAAAGAATAATGTGAGACAGGGAAGAAAAGGAAGGATGGGAAGTGGAAAAGAGAGAGAGAGAGAGAGAGAGAGAGAGAGAGAGAGAGAGAGAGAGAGAGAGAGAGAGAGAGAGAGAGAGAGAGAGAGAGAGAGAGAGAGAGAGAGAGAGAGAGAGAGAGAGAGAGAGAGAGAGAGAGAGAGAGAGAGAGAGAGAGAGAGAGAGAGAGAGAAAATCTACACAAAAACGTCGGTTAACACTTCTATCCTCTTTTTTTTTCACTCCCTCAACTTTTTTTTTATTTCCCATTTTAATCTTTGTCATCTCGTCCTCCTCTTGTTCCTTCCCCTTCTCCTCCTGCAAATTATCACCCTTCCTTTCTCTTTTTCCCTCCGCCGTCTACCATTCTTCCCTTCCCTCTTCTTTCTCCTTCATCTCCTCCTCCACCCCCTCCTCCTCCTCCTCCTCTTCCTCCTCCTCCACCTCCTCTCGCTACACCTGACAGAAATAGCGCGGCCCTTCTCCGTAATTACAGCCTGCACTCAACAGACACACGCACACTTATACTGACACACTGGCACTCCCGGCACTCCCTCAGCCACCCTTCTTCCCCCCTCAACGTGGCTCTGTCTGTCTGTCTGTCGGTCGGTCTCTCTCTCTCTCTCTCTTACTGTACCTCTCATTCATCTTTGCCTCTATCTCCTACTCTTTTTCCTCCTCCTCCTCCTCCTCCTCCTCCTCCTCTTCCTCCTCCTTCATATCCAAGTCGGCATTGTTTACTCTCATCGCTGTGCCTGTTCTCCTTCCTCCTCCTCTTCATCGCCGTCATTATTCTCCTCTTTAGCATCTTCCCTAACCATGCAAATCCGTCTACTCCTTCTTTTTCTTCCTTCTCCTTTTAGTTTCATCTCAAAGTCGATAGTTTATTTTTATTGGTGCGGGTGTTCTCCTTCCTCTGTTTCTTTCTTCTCCTCTTTGTCGTTATTCCCCTTTTCATCATCTTCCCTTTCGCTGCACCTTCTCTAACTATCCCTTTTCACCTCCTTTTTCTCCTCCTCCTCCTTTTCATCTACAGGTCGGTGGTCTTTTCTCTCATTGCTATGCTTGTTCTTCCCTTTCCTTTTCTTTATCATCGTCATTATTTCCTTCCTTTATCAACTTTTCTATTAGTGCATCCTCTCCTACTCCTTTCTCACCTCCTTTTTCCTCCTTATCCTCCTCCTTACTTTCCATTTGTCCTCCTCTTCCAACTTCTCATTTGTCTTCCTCCTCCTCCTCCCCCTTTTCATCTACAAGTCGGTAGTGTTTTCTCTCATTACAATGCCTGTTCTCCTTCCCCTTCCTTCTCTTCAACATCGTCATTATTTCCCTCCTATATTACCTTTTCTATTCATGCATCCTCTCCTTTTCCTTCCTTATCCTCCTCCTTACTTTCCATTTGTTCTCCTCTTCCCACTTTCTCCTCATTTGTCCTCCTACTCCTCGTCGTCCCCGTCCTCGTCCTCCTCCTCCGCGTCACTGCTTTCCTCCTGACGTGTTCTGACCATTCCCTGACGTGAGGCCCCGCTCGGCACCCCGGCCTGCCTCCCTCGCGTCCGCCACTCACTCCACCCCTGAATGAGCCTTTAGCCCCGAAATGTCAAGGGCAACATTTTCTCTTGCTATTTCCACGCTGCTGTAAACGTTCCATGAATGTCCTGCCTCGTTTTCCGCTCTCCGCCTGCTTCTCTTTTTTTTCTTTCTTTTTAATTTCCTGATTTGTTTTATTTTTCTTTAGTTTTATTTTCTCCGATTTTTGGTTTTCGATTATTTAGTTTATTTCCAAAGGCCTCTATCTTATTCCTGGCACTTTCTTGTTATTTCTTTCGTTTGTGATCGTTTGTTATACTTCTCATTTTTACATTTTTTTTTCATATTCTTTCCTTTTTCTGGACAGTTTTCTTCCCATTTATCTTTTTTTCTGCCTATTTGTTGCTCATTTTTCTCACCTTTCTTTATCAATTTTAAATTTACTCTTTTTCTGCTTCTTATTTTTTTTTATTCTTTCATCATTTGTACCCGATTTCAATGTCCTTCATCTTACTTTCCATTATTTTCTTTCTAACACGGGGCGACTAAAAAAATAGGGACAATGGATTTAAATAGGCCTATAATTTAAGAGATATTCATAGTAAAAAATCGCTTCACCATGTCCACAATACTGCTCTTCAATCCCCTTCTTTTCCTCCCCTTCCTCCCCTCCCCCTCCTTCTTCCCCTCCCTCCCCGTAAGCAGACTAGGCAATCAGATAAGGTGACAGGTAGAGTAATCAAGGGCAGGTGTGCGTGGCTACCTACCTACCTGTCTGACTAGAGGGGAAGTGAGTAAAGAGAGAAGGGAAGGGAAGGATGGGATAGTGTAGGGTTAAGGCAGGAAGGGACTGGGAAAGGAGGAAGGGTTAATAAGGGATGAAAGGGAGGAGAGAAAAATAAAGAAAGGGTTAAGGCCGAAAGGTAGGAAGGGACTGGGAAAGAAGGAAGGGTTAAAAAGGGTTGGAAGGGAGGAAAGAGAAGAAGGGAAGGGAGGAATGGGAAGGCGTAGGGTTAAGAACGGAAGGCAGGAAGTGACTGGGAAAGAAGGAAGGGTAAAAAAGGGTTGGAAGTGAGTAAAGAGAGAAGGGAAAGGAGGGATGGGATGGTGTAGGGTTAAGGTAGAAAGGGACTGGGAAAGAAGGAAGGGTTAATAAGGGATGGAAGGGAGGATAGAGAAGAAGGGAAGGGAGAGATGGGAAGATGCAGGGTTAAGGTAGCAGGGGACTGGGAAAGGAAGGGTTAACAAGGGATGGAAGGGAGGAATGGGAAGGTGCAGGGTTAAGGACGGAGGGTAGGAAGGGACTGGGAAAGAAGGAAGGGTTAAAAAGTGTTGGAAGGGAGGATAGAGAAGGGAAGGGAGAGATGGGAAGGTGCAGGGTTAAGGACGGAGGGTAGGAAGGGACTGGGAAAGAAGGAAGGGTTAAAAAGTGTTGGAAGGGAGGATAGGAAGGGACTGGGAAAGAAGGAAGGGTTAAAAATATTGGAAGGGAGGATAGGAAGGGACTGGGAAAGAAGGAAGGGTTAAAAAGTGTTGGAAGGGAGGAAAGAGAAGAAGGGAAAGGAGGAATGGGAAGGTGTAAGGTGAAGGTAGGAAGGGACTGGGAAAGAAGGAAGGGTTAAAAAGGGTTGGAAGGGAGGAAAGAGAAGGGAAGGTGTAAGGTGAAGGTAGGAAGGGACTGGGAAAGAAGGAAGGGTTAGAAGGGATGGTAAAAGGAATGTATGGCAGAAAAGAGAAGAGGATGGTATTGGAAGGGAATGAAGGGAGGGGAGGGGAGAGGTGTGTAATATGAGCTTGTAGGAAAGAGACAGGAAATAATGAGGGAGGTTTTTTTAAGTTCAGTGAATATATAAGATTGAGAGAGGCAAGAGGTTGGCCTTGTTTTTGTTTATTTTTTTATTTTTTTATTTATTTACTTTATTTTTTTTTATTTACAGCTACTAATTTTCATCTATTTATTTTTTTATTTCATTTTATTTCATTTTGCTTTATTTCTATTTTTTTGTGTGCGTGTGTGCGTGTGTGAGCGTGAGAGCGAGAGCGAGAGCGAGAGCGAGAGCGAGAGAGAGAGAGAGAGAGAGAGAGAGAGAGAGGCGAGGCGGGCGGGTTGAGTGGTGTGTTTAGTATGTTAAAAGTGTGTTTCTAGTATAATTATGTAAACGAGTGTTGACTGAGTGGCATACTGAGAGTTGTGTGAAGTGGGACCTCTCTCTCTCTCTCTCTCTCTCTCTCTCTCTCTCTCTCTCTCTCACTGGCAGTAGGAACTAAGGTGGTGTTATCTTTGCGACAATCTCCCCTTCTCCTCCTTCCTCCTCCTCCTCCTTCATTCCTCCCTCCTGCTGCTTTCTTCCTTCCTCCCTTCCCTACCTCCTCCCTATGCTATTCTCCCATACCTCCATCCCTTGCCAATCACCCCCTGCCTCTCTCCCTGCCCCCTGCCGTCCCTTTTACCCTATGCTGTAATTGTGTGGATGTCCCGCTGACAGGGTAGGCATGGGTAGGTGGGGAGGGCAGAGGAAGAAGAGGAGAGAATGGAGGGGAAAGGAAGAGAAGAAAGGGAGGGTTGAAACAGTCACGTGACGCAACCTTCCCCTCCTCTTCCCCTTCTCTCCCCTCGGTCTCACAATAATACACTCTCGGCCTTAATTACAGTTCGGCTTTGGGGAAGGAAAAGTCGGCCCGGGTTTATTCGGCCCAGACAAGGCTTTTAACGAGTCGCCTGATAGAAGGTTTAGGATTTTTCGGCGAGAGTCACGTTCCACCAAAAACGTCCCCAAGGTGTCTAGGCGGTGGTGGGGGGTGATGGTGGTGGTGGTGGGGGGTGATGGTGGTGGTGGTGGGGGGTGATGGTGGTGGCGGGGGGTGATGGTGGTGGTGGCGACGATGGTGGTGGTGGCGGTGGTGATGGTGGGGGGTAAAGGGGGTGGTGGTGGTTTGTGGTGAGCGACTGAGGTGTGGCTACGAACCAAACTCTCTGAGACCTAAGTAGAAGTTTTGTACACTTAGTCTCTCTCTCTCTCTCACACACACACACACACACACACACACACACACACACACATTTTTTTTTTATCTTTTACCACTCGTGTTTTTTTTATTTTTTTATTCTCTACTCTTTATAATTCTTTTTTTGTTGTTGTTGTTCTTACCACCACCACCACCACCACCATCATCAGTATCACCAACTACCACCACCACCACCACCACCACTACCACCACCACCACCACCACCATTACATTATCACATCACTATTTTTCTGCCACCATAACCACGACTACCACCACCACCATTACCACCACCACCACCACTACCACTACGACATCTAACTACCACCTCCACCATCATCACTACAACTCCATACCTACTTTCCTCCTTACCCCCCCCCCCCACCACCACTCTCTCCCCCTCCCACCTCCTTGCCCCCATTAAGGCACAAGTCACGTGGCACCCTCAGGGCCTATTAGTGCCTCGTCTGGTCACGTGACTGCCTGGAGCTACGATGATTGGCTGCCATAAACACCCCACTCCTCCTCTAGCCTTCCCCCCCTCTCTCCCACTTTTACTTTCCTTTCTTTCCCCTCCCCCAATTTCTTCTCTCCTCCCCTCCTTCCTTTTTCCCTCTCCCTCTAACTTTCCCACAAAATCTCTCTCCCGCCTCCCTCCATTCTTCTCCTCTACCTTCTCTTCTCACCATTCTCATCCATTCCTCTCTCCATTTTTTTCTTCCCTTTTCTCCCCTCCGTACCCTTTCCTAATTATTTCCCTATATCTCCTTTTTAACTCTCCTTCAATCCCCTCCTTTATTTTCCCTTTCTCTCTCCCTTCATTCCCTTAGTCAACTCTTTCCTCCCTTTATCATCGATCTCAATACTTCTCCCCTCTCTACTCTCTCTTCTACCTCCCCATTTTGTTTCTATTATATTTCTTCCCTCCTGCGCTTTCTCTTTTTCTTCTCCAGTCCCACGTCTCCCCTTTTTCTTCTCTCTTCCCCCTTCCTTTTTTGCTTCTACTATATTTCTTCCGTCCTGCGCTTTCCCTTCCTCTCCTCCTCCTCCATTCCCACTTCTCCCAATTTTCTTCTTTCTTTCCCCTTCCCCTTTTGCTTTTACTCTATTCCTTTCTTCCTGAGTTTTCCATCACTCCTCCTCTTCTTCTCCTTTCCCATTTCCATTACTTCCTCTCCCTCCGCATCCCCCTTCACTTTCCTCCCCCCATCCCCCCCCCCTCATCCCAGGACGGTCATTGTAATTGGTTTAATC
>NC_066551.1:13774894-13792394 GCF_024679095.1 Eriocheir sinensis
CGGGGGGGTGACGGGGAGGGGTAACTGGGGAGAAGGGGAGGAGGTGTAGGGGGGAGAACAGAAGGATAGAGGAGAGGGAGTATACTTTGGGGGGTGGACGAGAGAGGAAAGAAAAATAGAAGACCGAGAGGTGGGACAAATGATAGGATGGGCAGGTTAGGGAAAGTGGGAGGCAGGGAGAGGATGCTGGGAGGGGATGACAAATTAGAGGAAGGGAAGAAAGGATATGGAGAGGTGGAACAAAAGATACGGGGAGACAGAGGAAAGGAGACAATGAAAGGAGACTGAAAAGGAGAAGGGAGAACGGTATGGAGGAGACACATGAAGAGGAGAGAATAATAATAACCGGGAGAAGGAGAACCAATTAGAGGAAGGAAAGGGCCGGGCACAAAGAAGGATACAAGGATAGGAGGCCGGGATATGTAGGACAAGGAGAGGAGGTGAGGGCGGGAGGAGGAGGAGAGGAAGTGGGGTTGAGAAGGACAAGCGGAAGGGACTGCAAGGATAAAATGTGAAGATGAGAAAAAATGAGAGAAGTGAAGGAAGAGGAGAACAAAAGGGCGAAATATGAACAACAACACAACCCCTTCAGTACTATACAAGTCCCCACCGAACAACACAACCCACAGAACACACCACACGACACAACGCACGGAAAACAAAGCCACGTCTAGAAATAGGTCACCAGCACACAAAACAACCCTCAAGGCATACAACACAAACTCAACCCACACCATCAGGATCACAAGTCACGCAACACAAGGGGCAGCTACGGCCAGGGAGATGATTTGTGTTGCTCTCATCAAGATTCTACGTGAGATGAAGATGATGATCGAAACACCTGCCCAAGGAGACGAGTTGGGGAGGAGGAGGAGGAGGAGGAGGAGGAGGAGGAGGAGGAGGAAGAGGAAGGATGAAATATAAGGGGAGAGAAAGCTGAAATAAAGAAAGAAGGAAGGATAAAATAAAGAAGGAAGGAAGGAAGGTATTGAAGAAGGAAGGAAGGAAAGATAAAATATAGAAGGATGAAATAAAGGAAGGATGAAATACAGGAGAGAAGGATAAAATAAAGGAAGGAAAAATGAAATAAAGAAGGACGGATGAAATAGCGAATAAGGAGGAGGGTGAAAACTTAATAAGAAGGAAGGAAGGAAGAATGAAAAGAAATAAGGAATAAACAAACGAACGAAAGAAGGAAAATTAATAAGGAAAAGAGTAGACAGGGAAAGAAGGAGAGAAAACTTGATACATCCAGGTGTGTGTACAGAGGTAATGGACTAATCGAAGAAATACCTGAACCTCCACGTGAGACAGGTATATTGATGAACACCTGTCGGGAATGGATTTACGGGCACAGATGGGGATTTTATGCAGGCTAATCAAAGTTCCTCCTCGCCTCTACATAGTCTTATTTTCACCCTTAAGCTGAACCGTTACCCATTTTCCGTTCACGCCGCTAAAAAGAAAAGAAAGGGGGGAAAGGAAAAGAAAACACGAAAGCGCTCTACACATGACGGAAGCGAGAAAAATGCAAATGAAACACGGTGAAATATTTACTAATAAGGAAGGAGGCGGTGGGAGGGAGGGTGGGAGAGGGAGGGAGAAAGAGAAAGAGAGGGAGAGAGCGAAGGAGTGAGAGGTACACGGCTACCCTTTTTACGACCCTTACTCCCATCTTTGCTCCCTGCCTCCCTCCCTTCCTCTTTCTCTCTCCATCCTTACCCTCCCTTTCCTCCCCACCTTCCCCCTTCCATAACAGCCCCCCGCTCCCATAACAAGGTAAGGAGGCAATGGTACGCCTTCAGGTAGTTAGCGATGCACCTTTTTGGGATGAGGACGTGAGGACCTCTTCACCCCGAGGCCACGGAGGAGGAGGAGGAGGAGGAGGTGAGATGGTGATTGTGGTTTAAAAGCAGGAAGAGAAGAAATAAGTGAGAAGTGAGATGGAGAGAGGAGATGGTGGTGGTTGTAGCGAAATAGGAATAGGAGGAGGAGGAGGAGGAGGAGGAGAAAAATGGTGAGGGAAGCAGCTAGTTCAAGGTAGGAGGAAACTTGGCACGAAAATATATAGAATTTGAAGCGACAGTGAAATGAGGAGGAGACACAGGATAGAGGGTAAAGAGGCAAAGGTGAGGCGAAAATGTTAGAAGAGTGGGAAACACGGAAAAGAAATGGAGGTAAGAAAATATGGGAACGACAAGACAAACAGAAATAATAAAAAGAAAAAAGAAAAATAAGAGATGAAAAGAGCAACAACAACAAAACAACTACGGTACAACAACAACCAGTAAATAAGAAAAAATAAATTATAAGAAGAAAACGAAGAAGAAGAAGAAGAAGAAGAAGAAGAAGAAGAAAATCAGAAGAAGAAGAAGAAGAAGAAGAAAGCAAAGAAGAGAAGAAAAGTATATATAAAAATGTGGGTCATAGTTGGAGAAAACATGCCGAGGGAATTTTTTTTTTTATATATGTCCAAAAATGACTGAATATGAAAATCCCATGAATATTAATGCTATTATTCAAATGACCACCGCCGCCTTGAACCAGGAATAACAATCATTACGAGCACGACCTCCACCACCACCACCACCACTCCTACCACTACCACCCCACCACCATCTCTCACCTCCATTACCACCCCTATCACTACCACTACCACCATTATCACCACCATCACCACCACAACCACAACAACCACAACCACCATCATCACCACCGCCACCACCTCTCACCATAACCTTCTCCACCATCACTACAACCTCCCACTACCACAACCACAACCACAGCCACCATCATCACCACCACCACCACCTCTCACCATAACCTTCTCCACCATTACTACAACCTCCCATTACCACTACCATAACCACCACCACCACCACCATCATCAATATCAACACTAACAACAGCCAGTCACAACCACAGCAAGAAATATAAATTGTTCTTAAAACTTCAAAAAAGTGAGTTTTATTTATTTCTCATACACACAAAAATCACAAGTTCCTCTCACCAGATGACTTTCTGACTTCGTTGTTTACATTCTCAAGACCTTGAAGAAGACTATTTTCTGCCTCCTCATTTTCTTTTTCTTTTTCCTCCTCCTCCTCCTCCTCCTCCTCCTTCTCCTTTCCCTCCCCATCCTCCTGTTATTTGCTTCCTTCTTTCTTCCTTTTCCCCTTCTTCAGATTCTTTCCAGTCCCTCTCTTTCTCATCCTTTCTCCCCACCTTTTCCTCATCCTTTTTCCATCTCCTTTTACTATCTTGGATTCCAACTTAAACTTCACGTTTCCTCATCACGCTTCCACCTTCAATAATCATCTTCCTTCTTTCTTCCAACCTTTTTCTCCTTTTCCACCTCATCTCTCCTTTAACTCCTGTTTTCTCCTTCTTTCCACCACTTTCCAAATTTTCTTTACAGACGTTTCAAGAGTCTATCGTAAGTTATCTCCGTGGGAGCGAGTGTATTTACGGAAAAAAGAAAACCCCCTCGAGAAACAGGCTTAGAAACGGGTTTGGTGGACCGCAAAATGACATTCCCCGCCAGAGAGCAGCTTCCCCGCCTGCCTGATAAAATCTAAACGCCAAGCATCCGGCAGAAATGTGCGTATAGGGCAGCAGGGCACGGGCCAGGGGACAGGGGGCAGGCAGGGTGTGGTAGGAGGGGGCATGGGAGACAAGGGCATAAGGTATAGGGATATAAGGGACAAGGGATGCTGGGAATGGAAACATGAGTAGAAAAAAGAAGGATGGATGATTATAAGGATTGATGGATGGAGAGAGAGAGAGAGAGAGAGAGAGAGAGAGAGAGAGAGAGAGAGAGAGAGAGAGAGAGAGAGAGAGAGAGAGAGAGAGAGAGAGAGAGAGAGAGAATGGTTGAGGGAGGTATAGAGAATGTCTGATAAAGTCGTAAGGGGGAAGTTAAGCTAAAAATAGAGAAAGAGAGGAACTGTGTGGCGTAGCGGCTCTTTGAAGACTTGATACAAAACGGCTGACTAATGGAGGAAGGGAGGAAGTGGCGAGGAAGAAGGAAGAGAAGGAGGTGGAGGAGGAAGAAGAGGAGGAGGAAGAAGGACATTAAGTGATAAAGATATAAGTGATAAAGGATCAGAACGGTCGTAGGAGTGTTGTGGCTCTCGTCTAGGCCTTCTTGGAAAAGCTATATACTTAAGTCCTTCCTTCACATGCTTAGCGGCGACAAAAAACGAAGAGAAATATATCCTTTGAAATACATCTTGAGTTTTCGTCTAAATCCTCTCGTTGGCCTTGCTTATGGCTGCTTTATTACTATAAGTCTTTATGAATGTTTCTCTCTCTCTCTCTCTCTCTCTCTCTCTCTCTCTCTCTCTCCCTACATACGCAGACAATACCAGAGCACCATATCGAGATAATGAATCTTAAGACCTCTCTCTCTCTCTCTCTCTCTAAGCCACGTAGGTAGAGCAGAATAATAGCGTAGGAATGCAGACATAATGAATCTTACAACTTTTAGTAAATTAGTGAATAAATGTAAACAGATCAAATCAACCAGGTAAGTATGGGACCAACAGCGTATATAATAGATTACAACAGTAGAAGAGCAATTCAAGGCGATTGAATTACACCGAATCTGGGCAATCAGCATGCAGCCCACCTAGTTGTTCATCCTTCCTTTCGGGATGGTCGGGTCGATAAATGGGTACCTGGGGAAGGTTAAGCGTGGGAAATTGGATACTACACTTGCCTTGCGTCGGGTAAGGGTTCTCTCTTACACAGGCTCAAAGGGCCAACGGGACGGAGATGAACTAAACCGGTATGCGTATGATCCCAGCTTTACCTTACATTATACAAAAAGTAAATAAATAAATAACATCAGCCTGATAAGTAAGGAAACACCAATCTCAGCAAACAAACGCCAAGCAGCTCTACTCGATTTGGGGCGAAAGAAATATCAGTGAAATAGACCAAGAAACGAGGAGAGAAAGCCTGAACCCTAAGGACCGTGCACCGAGGTTTAGCGTCACCAAGCGCCGTAAATCTCCCACAAGTATGCAATGAGGCAGAAGGTGAATGGCAAGCGAAGAGAGTGGAACGGTGCTGCGTTTTCTATATTTTCTTTTTTACTTCTTTTCCCTTTTAGATCCGTTAGTTCCTTTTTTTATTATCTTCGCTCTCTTTCGAAGGTGCTACGGCGCGTTTATAAATAGAATAAAGAAAAATCAACCCCTTTAAGAACACCTTTTGTGAATGTATAGACGGAAAAGAGATCGCTATATACATACATTTCCTTCCCCTTCTTCCTCTTTTTGCCTCGTTAAAAGATGGAGAGCAATCCTGAAGTCGTGCAGTGTGTGTGTGTGTGTGTGTGTGTGTGTGTTCGCTCCCTCCCTTACGTAATGAGCTTTCGTCGTCTTGCCTCTCGCCATTCGAACTGGTTTTCTCCCCTACACAAACATCGCTTCCTCTACACGGTTCATTCAGATGCTTCAAAGGACCCAGAGACTTTACTGATATGAAGGGAAGGTACACTTATTATCTCTCTCTCTCTCTCTCTGGACCAGGTAGATAATTCAGGTAAACGCACGTGGGTTCGGACTAATATTTCTTTACCTGTGGCGCTATTAATTAAGGTGGAAGGTAACACACTAGATCCCGGTCGTCGCGGCGGCACAGGTGAGCTCATTAGCGCTTCCCTTAATCACCCGACTCATTACCTATACGATGCAGGTATTCGCTAAATTGTGAGACGAAGGGGTAGCGAAGGGAACGGAGCCTTAAGTTGCGTTGTAGCGGAGCGAAGAGTGTTTGAATGCAGGTGTTTGATTGTGTGTGTGTGTGTGTGTGTGTGTGTGTGTGTGTGTGTGTGTGTGTGTGTGTGTGTGTGTGTGTGTGTGTGTGTGTGTGTGTGTGTTCTCTGTGTTTCTCTATTCATGTCTGTCTGTGTATGCCTGTCGATCTGTACCTGCCGTCTCCCCCTTCTCTCTCTCTCTCTCTCTCTCTCTCTCTCTCTCTCTCTCTCCCTCAATGCCTCCCTCCCTCACCACAGTCTCCACAACACATAAGCCGCTGCAGAGACCTCCTCCTCCTCCTCCCCCGCCTCCTCACCCGGTAATGGGCCCCGACACACAGCGCGGCGCCTGGGAACGAGGGGCAATATAATTTAGTCTCACGTCGCCTCGCTTCCATTTTCTGTTGACGCTCTGGGCGAGGCAAGACTATGGAGGAGGCGCACGAATATTAAAAGGGGATTAGGAGACCAGAAGAGGAAGATAGATGGAGGAATATGCGGAGGAACGAGCCAAGGGAATGAAGGATGCACGGAGTTAAGGAAGGAGAGAATGGAGGGAAGGAAGGAAGGAAGGATGAACGAAGGGAAAGATAAGTGGGGGAATGAGCAAAAGGAAAGATAAATGGATTAGAGAATGGTGGAATAGAGAGAAAGAATGGAGAGACAGGTGGAGGGATGAGTGAATGAAAAGAGGAAGAAAAGGAAAGAACGAAAAAAGGGAAGGAAAAAAGATGGACAAAGGGAGATAGGTGGAAGGATGAGTGAATGAAAGGAGGAATAAGAAGAAAGGACGGGAAAATGGAAGGAAAAAAGAAAGAGTAGAGAGAATAGAGAGAAAAAATGGAGACAGGTGGAGGGATGAGTGAATGAAAAGAGGAATAAGAAGAAAGGACGGGAAAATGGAAAGAAAAAAGAAAGACATCATCATGAGTGAGAGAGGAATGGAGGAGAGGAGAGATGAATGGTAGGAAGAAAATAAAGGACAAAAGGAGACAGTTGGATGAATGAGCGAAAGAAAAGAACTATGCATGGAGACGAGATAATGAAGGAGCGAGAGGAATAAATGAAGGATAGAAAAACAGGATGGAAGAAACGAGAAAAAAGGGTTGGCTGGAGAGATGGAGGACATGGAGGGATGGAGGAATGAACGGAAGGCGACTGTTCTGTGGGAACGATTTGGAGAAGCGAACAATGGAAGGCTTGAAATGCCCTCCTGCTTAAAGGTCTGAGAAATGTGGTTTGTGTCACTCAAGCAGTAGTAGTAGTAGTAGTAGTAGTAGTAGTAGTAGTAGAAGTGGTAGTAGCAGTAGTAGTAGTAGTAGTAGTAGTAGTAGTAGTAGTAGTAGTAGTAGTAGTAGTAGTAGTAGTAGTAGTAGTAGTTGTAGTAGTACCACCCCTTCCATTGGCACCTCCAATGCTGCCACTACCAACACCACTACCACCAACCCCTCATCACTCTTCCTCTTCGACTGGACAGGGCGCGACGGAGGTCGGGGGAAGCTTTGCTTGGAAGGGGCAAGCGGAGGGGGAAGCAGCGAGGTGGGTGGATGACACATACCTTGGAGTTGTTGGGTGGTCTGCTAGCAATCTTTTTGAACCACCCAGATGTGGAGCAACGACATTTATCATCAAAGAAATTGTCACCCTGTTAAATAACTACACCCAGAACACACAACTGGCGCCCATATCCCTGAAAATTGTATTCACTCTCCCCCATCTCTTCCTCCAAACAAGCCGAAAATATCGAGGCATAAAGAAGGCGAGTTGCCTTGTGGCAAACTAACGAGTTAGATGCCCTCCTTGGAGAAGCCAGGGCCATACAGGAGAGGCTCCCCGGACCCCAACAAAACAACACCTCCACAGAAGACAGGGCCCGGAAGTTTGCAGACAAAATGCGACAGGGTAACGTTGCGTCTGCAACACGAGCCTTGTCAGAAAATTCCACACGGGGTGTGCTTCCACTCACCAGGGACACGATCAGTCAACTCAAGGAAAAACATCCTCCACCGAGTGACCTGAAGGGACTGAGACTGGCAGGATGTCACCAACCACCGAATCCAGTTATATACGAAAGGATAACAGGAGAGATGGTGTGGAAGAAGGCCCTCCAGACTCGTGGCAGCGCGGGGCCCCCAGGACTTGATGCACGCCAACTTTGGCAATGAAGCTGATGACTTGCGCAACACCATTGCAGCACTGGCAAGAAAACTCGCCTACTCCAGCTGCCACTATGTGGACGCCCTGACTGCATGCCGCCTCATTCCCCTGGACAAGAGGCCGGGATGCAGGCCTACAGGAGTCAGAGAAGTCCTGCGGCGCATCGTATGCAAAGGTATCATGGCTGTCGTCAAAGAAGATGTGAGAATGGCAGCAGGGAACCTCCAAGTTTGTGCGGGGAAGCAGGCAGGAGAAGCAGCAGTCCATGCCATGCGAGAGATATTTGACCACGTGGAGTGCTTCTTGTTGACGCCAAAAATGCCTTCAACACAATAAATAGAAAGACTATGATACACAACATTAAAACCAAGTGCCCTAGCTTAGCTATGTATGTCGAAAATACCTATACATACCCGACCGACTTATACATAAATAGCCACAGTGGAAAAGTGAGTGTTAAAATCATCTGAGGGAACAACACAAGGTGACCCAATAGCCATGGCTATGTACGCCCTGGGCCTATCAGTCCTCCAAAATGAAATCGCGTTCGCAGAAACACGGGTGAAACAGGTGGCTTATGCGGATGACCTCTCAGGTGCTGGTAAAATCTCAGACTTAAAAGGGTGGTGGGACACTGTGAACACCGCCGGCCCTGAGATAGGATACATCCCTAACGCCACTAAGTCTGTCCTTATTGTCAAACCTGAACATTATGACCATGCCGCAGAAATTTTTAGAGGAAGCGGCGTCATTGTGACAAAAGACGGACAACGACACTTAGGTGCAGTGATCGGGACAGAGGTATATAAGGAGTACGTAGGAAACAAAGTAGCTGAATGGGTGAAGGATATAGAAGCCTTGTCTGCCATTGCCAAGACTGAGCCACACGCTGCCTATTCAGCGTACACCCACGGCATCCAACACCGGTGGACGTTCCTGATGCGCACCATCCCCGGCATCAGTCCACTCCTCCGACCACTGGAAAATGCCGTCAAGAGTGTATTCTTGCCGGCGCTAGTGAAATCTCATGCTTTGGGGGAGGAGGAGAGGGATATGCTAGCACTTCCCCCAAGACTGGGTGGGATGGGGATCACCAACCCTGAAAAGCTGGCTGATAAGGAGAACCAAAACTCCATCAGCCTTACCAGGTCACTCATCAACAGGATCATCGCTCAGGAGGCAGAGGGCGAGATAGACCAAACAGAAATAAGAGATATTAAGAGAAGAATCTCAGAAGAAAGGCAACAGGCCCAAAAAGACGAGCTGGACCGTCTTACACACCACCTGTCCACAGAAATGGGTAGAAAAATACACACAGCACAGGAGGCAGGCGCCTCTAACTGGCTAACGTCATTACAAATCAGAGCAAAGAGCTTCAGCCTAAACAAACAAGAATTTGTCGACGCCATTGCTCTGAGATATGGCTGGCCGATTGAGGGACTGCCTGATCTCTGTGCATGTGGATCACCAAATGATGTCACCTACACCATGACATGTAAAAAAGGAGGCTTCGTCTGTATTCGACACGATGAAGTGAGGGATCTGACAGCCAGCATGCTTGGGGAGGTATGCCAAGACGTCACTACCGAGCCGGCACTGCTTCCCCTGGACGGCGAACACCTTCGGTACAGGACAGCCAATACCTCACAGGAGGCACGGGTTGATGTAAGTGCCAGCGGATTCTGGGTGCGCGGACAGCGGGCGTTCATGGACATCCGCATATTCGACCAGATGGCTGCCTGTCACCGTGAGCTGCCCCTTCAAGCAGCCCACCACAGGAACGAGCAGGAGAAGACAAGGGCATACGGTGAAAGAATCCAACATGTGGATCAGGGCACCTTCACCCCCCTCGTCTTCACCACATCTGGCGGGATGGGTCCCAGGGCCCAATGCTTCTACGCACGCCTCGCGGAACTAATCTCAGAAAAGAAGCATCAGCCAAGGAGCCGCGTTGTCGCCTGGATGAGGTGTCGCCTCTCGTTCTTCCTGCTCAGGTCGGCCATCCTATGTCTCAGGGGCACCAGACACTCTGGCCCAAAAGCCACCAACATCTCCAATATGGACTATGAAGCCACAGTGGTGGAGAGTGACATTAGGGTGGATCGGGAGTGACTTGAGTAGGGAAGGAAAGGGGGATCTGGACGTAATAGATGATAGGTGGTTTAGTGCTAGGTAGTATTACTGATATGGTTGGATGCCACAGTCATTAGCGAACAGAGTTGGGGCTAATGACCTCCAAGCTATGGAGCCCTCCATGATTATGTGTCGGGAAAATAAACATGGGTGGAGGTATCATTTATGTAGTAGTAGTAGTAATAGTAGTAGTAGTAGTAGTAGTAGTAGTAGTAGTAGTAGTAGTAGTAGTAGTAGTAATGATGGTAGTAGTAACAATGGTAATAGTAGTAATAATATTTTTGTTCTTGTATATGTTGTTGCTTCTATTATTGTTGCTGTGTTGCGATTTTTGTTGTAGTAGTAGTAGTTGTAGTAGTAGTAGTAGAAGTTTTAAGTAGTAGTAGTTTCGAAGTTTGTTTTTTGTTGTTAGAGGAAAGGAAAGGAAGTGAAGTAAAGGGAAGGGAGAAGAAGGTAATGGAAGGGAAAGGAATGGAAGGGAAGGGAAGGGAAGGGTTGCTGTCCTCCTGATGGGTTATGTTCGTGAGCATTTTTAGTCCCCTCAAAGTTCCCTTACCTCTCTTCCCCCCGGCCCCCTTCACCATCCACTCCTTTCTCTTTTTTCTCCCAACTGTCCTTCCCTTCCCCAGTCCTTTCCCTATCCTTCACCTCCTTTCCCATTCCTGTGTATCCCTCACCCTTACTCAACCATCTCCCCGTCCCCCTGCATTAACTTTCCTACCTTTCCTCCCCCATGCTCCTCCCCCCTCTAACCCCTCTCCCTCCTCCTTCTCATGGGAACCTGCTGTCGTGTTGTTGTCTCGGCTCTTAATTATTCCTCTGAGGGGCAGGTCGAGTGGCGTTCACCTGTGGTAAGGTAAGTTCCGGCTTCTGCAGTATTGCCACAAGTGTGCTGCGTCCTGCTTAGGAGCTCCTGGTGATGATGATGTTGATGGTGATAAGCATGATGATACGTCTGTAAATGTGCTTGATGATGTGTTCTTGAATATGTTGCTTCTTACTTTGGAGCTCTTGATGGTTGCTTTGGTGGTGATGGGAAAAATTATACTGATACTAATGATGATGATGAGGAGGATATCTCAGTGAGTGTTTCCATAATGTTTCTCCCCCTTGACCAAATAACAGTCTATAGGACCATGCTCTACAGTACGTTCTTGTGTGTGGAGAGGGGCGTTTGTGTGTGTGGGTTGTGCGTGTGTGTGTGTGTGTGTGTGTGTGTGTGTGTATGTGTGTGTGTGTGTGTGTGTGTGTGTGTGTGTGTGTGTGTGTTGTGCACGTGTGTGTGTGTGTGTGTGTGTGTGTGTGTGTGTGTGTGTGTGTGTGTGTGTGTGTGTGTGTGTGTGTGTGTGTGTGTGTGTGTGTGTGTGTGTGTGTGTGTGTGTGTGTGTGTGTGTGCGCAATTCACCACGGCCTGATCACGAGTTGGACTCGCTTTCGCCAGCAGGTATCCTCCCGACACGAGCAAGTGTATGCTCATTATCGTCGATCTCTGGGACAGTAAACACTCCTAGTCAACGGAAAGAATCCGGCCCGAGGGGAGCTCGAACCGCCGCCTGTCTGGCCGCGAAGCCTTTGCAGCGCGGCGCTCTAGCCGATTGAACTACTGGAGCGGTGTGTGTGTGTGTTGTTGTTGTTGTTCGCTTGGGGGTGGGGAGGGGGGGGGGAGTGGCACCCTCGAGAAAAAAAAAACGTTAATTTTTTTTCTTTTTTTCCGCCACGTCCATTTAGGCTTAACGATGATTTATGTGCCAATATGTCCTATCTTTATTCTCGCTATTCTAGTCCATCCAGACCTGATAATGATGGCCTACGTGAGAGTATGTAGCCACTTGATAGCCCCTTCTTGATCGGATAACACCTGTTCTTCCTCCAAGACAATAACACCTTTCTTTTCTCCGTCCAATAAGACTTAACAACGCCCTACTGCATTAGAGTATACTTTTGGGGTTTTATAATTCCCTTCCCTCAATAAGTAACTCGCATTTCTCTTTCTTCTTGGCAACGACACCTTGAGAATACCACCACTTGTATCTTATTTTCTAATCCATCAAGACATGAAAATGATAATGATCTACGTGAGTGTGTAGTCTTACGATCTTCCCCTCCCTGACTAACACACGTTCTTTTCTTCCTCCACGGCAATGACACCTTTGGGATAACACCACCTGCAGCCAACACAAGTGAACACGAACACCACGTTTTGAGGCGATACTTGTTGTGATAAACACGGACTCCGGAGCGGTAGTATTAGTGTATTGCTGTCTAACCAGATATTCAGCATGAACTGTTACTGATAAGATCGCGACACAACCCCCTCTTCTCATCTAAACCTGCTGGGGTCAATGACAATCAGGCCTCTCTTCTCTTCTTCTCTTCGTCCTTCTCTTCTCCTCTTCTCCTCTTAAAGGAGTGGTCACCTGCCGGGCTTGTTGTGGATTCTTTTCCTATACTTACCTGGCTGGCTTGACAAGGAACAGGTTTCAACATAATGGACGAATGAAAGAATGAATGAATGAAAGAATGAATACCATTACCATGAATTGTGGTGGGAGAGACACACAAAGAGATACAGACAAATGCACAGACAGTTACACAGACAGACGGAGACGGACAAACAGGTAGATAGGTGGAAAGATGTAGGCAAAAAAGACAGACATGAAGTAATTACACACACACACACACACACACACACACACACACACACACACACACACACACACACACCACAGAAAAGAGCGGAAGGAGAGCAGGCCAACAGGAGCAGACAGACACGAACAGACAGACGGAGAGGAACAATCGGGAAAACAAGCGCACACAACGGGGCTGCCTTGTTACCTGGGGCTAATTAACTCGAGCCGGTGGACAGGTGACGGTTTGCTCAGGTGTGTTCGGCAAGACAACAGGACGGTCGCCACGAGTATGCAAATTAGTAGCGGACCACTGGAAACCTGCTCCTCCGTGTGTGTGCGTGTGCGTGTGCGTGTGCGTGTGTGTGTGTGTGTGTGTGTGTGTGTGTGTGTGTGTGTGTGTGTGTGTGTGTGTGTGTGTGTGTGTGTGTGTGTGTGTGTGTGTACACACACACACACACACACACACACACACACACACACACACACACACACACACACACCATTTCATTAGTGTTTGTTTCTCCTTCCTTCTCTATTATACTCTCCTCCCTCCTCCATCCCCTCTTCCATTCCTTCTCTTTACCTTTCTTTCTTCATATATCTTCTTTCACCATTATATTTTTTTCTCCTTTCCTCTCATGGTTCTTTCCTTCTTGCCTCTTTTTCCATATCTTTCCATCTCACACATATATTTTCTTTTTTACAGACATCGCCTCCTCTCTCTCCCTCGGAAGCCGGCTTATAGTGAGTCAGGGGCGGGGTAGGCCTATGTAAGGAGCCACCGCCGGAAGGCCACTGGTGTCCCGGATGCTTGTAGTCACCCCTGACCCACCCCCGACCAAGGTCCTGACCTCCCTTACCCTCCTCCGCTGCTGTGCCCCCCTCACCTCGTCCCTTCCCATTCTCGCTTCCCCTCTGCCAGAAACATCCCTTTCGCCGCCCCTCCGCCTCCCTACCTCTACCCCTACACTCTCCCGCTCACCCGATCCCTCCCTGGCACTCCCCACGACCTTTTTAACACCCTGCCTCCAATTTCCTGTGACCCAACAATGACACCCTTGTTTTCCTTTCTTTTCTAGCCTAAATTGATTATTCTTCAGTCCCTCCCTGTGACCTCATTCCGTGTTAGGTTTCGAAGTAGTGGTATGCCGGCGAGGTAGCCATAGCAAGACCTACTGACCTTTCTGCCTTTATGTGATCTAGTGGTTTAAGGTCAGCCAGCGTTACCTGTACTCACCTCTAATTCCTACCTGCGCCTCGGACTAACGGGCGGCTGAGGAGGTAGCAAGGCCCTCACAAAAGGCACTACAGAAAAAAAAAGACCTTGTCATCAGAGTTGTGTTGCATTATTTGTTTTACTTTTTTTGCTCTTGTTTTTGCTCCCTAACACTGACTGAGTGTCTTTGTCTGCCTTTCTGTCTGTTTGTTTGTCTGTCCTTCTGCATCCCTGTATGTCTGTCTGTATGTATGTATATCTGTCTCTGTCTGTCTGTCTGTATGTATGTATATCTGTCTCTGTCTGTCTGTATGTATGTATGTATATCTGTCTGTCTGTCTGTATGTCTCTCTCTCTCTCTCTCTCTCTCTCTCTCTCTCTCTCTCTCTCTCTCTCTCTCTCTCCTCCAGCCAGTCTCTCCGAAAGCCATCTCGAGTGTTAGGAAAGCCATAAACGTAACACAAGGAAAGAGAGCCGAAGTAGACGAGGAAAAAATACATGACACGGAGGAGAAAATAGCGAGGAAGCACGTCGCGTATCCCGGCCAGAATGCGAGGAGCAGCCATAAATGAAGATGTAAAAGGCGAGCCACCCGAGACAAACACATATTGGGCGATCTTTCTGCATCAAAAGAAAATATCAGTCAATGGAGTAGCCAGAAGGGAAATATACCTCGGTCATTGCACCCTCCTCCTCCTTCCTTTCCCCCCCTCTTTCTCTCCGACCTCTCCCCTCCTTCCCGCCCTAAGAGCATTCCATACCCCTCAGGAAATAAATATTGAATAACAAGCACCGAGGGACGTTAGGGAGGAGGAGGGGGAGGAGGAGGAGGTGGAGGAGGGAAAAGAAGAGGCGCAATGGGAAGGGGAAACGAGTATGGGAGGGGAGGGGAGGGGGAGAGACAGGGAAAGGGAGGACAGAGGAAAAATAGGAAAGAATGGATATGTAAGGGAGAACGAGAGCATGTATGGAAGAACAGGATGCAACATGGGATAAAGGTAACAGGGTGAGAGTGACAAGAGGAATAGAGAGGGAACATATAAAAGAGGAAAAGAACAGAACAGGAGGGAAAGAGAATAAAGGAAAGAGTAAACAGGAAAAGACAGAGCTGACAGAGGCATGGGAAGAGTAAAAAGAAGAAAAGAACAAAACAGAAGGGAAAGGAAATAAAGGAAAGAGTAAACAGGAAAAAGAGAGTAAGAATGAAAACAGAAAGCAATGGAGGGACAAAAGAGGGGAGAGAGAGAGAGAGCAAGGGAGCAAGATGGGAAGTGTGAGACAAATAATGGAAAAAAAAGTGAAGGGGGAGGAGGAAAAGGGGAACAGGAGAAGCGGGGGAGGTAAAAGGAGAGGGGACGGAGATGGAAAGAGGAGGGAAAGCAGATGCGAGGCAGGATTGGTGTTGGTAATGTGCGTGATGGCGGTGGTAATGTTGTTGGTGATGCAGGTCCATCTTACTGGTGTTGCGGGAAATGGTGATGAGAGTGGTGGTGGGACAGGTGGCAGTATTGATGGTGACGATGATAGTATTGGTGGTAGTGGTGATAATTTTCTTTTATTGACTGTGGTGGTGGTGGTGGTGGTGGTGAAAGTTGTGGTGGTGACGGTGTATTGGTGATGAGAGTAATGATGGCGGTTGTTAAGGGTGGTGGTGGAGGTGGTGGCGGAGATACTGGGGGTGGTGGTGGTGATGCTGGAGGTGGTGGAGGTGGTGGTGGTGGTGGTGGTCTGGGGGTCAGGATAGAGAGGAATTTTTACTGCCGGCGTCCCGCTGTGCGCTTTACGATCTTGTTTTGTTTTCTGGCGGCAAGAAATGTCAACGTTGGTCACTGGCTTCGTGTGTGTGTGTGTGTGTGTGTGTGTGTGTGTGTGTGTTCCACTATCACCCTCTCCTAACTAGCATCCCTTACTACCACTCCCTCACCTCTTCACCATACCCTCCACTATCACCTCTTCACCATGCCCACCCCCACAACCACTACGCTCATTTATCTTCGACCCATATCACTATCAACCCTTTGCTAACCATCACACCCGCCACTACTACAACACTACCATCCTTACTACCACCATTACAATCCCCACCACTACCAGTCATTTACCCCCCATCCCTACCACTATCAACCCTTTGCGAACCCCCACACCCGCCACAACCAAAACACTACCCTCCCCATCACCACCACTACCGTCACCCTCCTTTATCTAACACCCCGACCACTCTCATCACCTCAACTAGAACTCCCCTACTCCCAATCCCCAACACTATGGACTCTCCCCTAGCTCGCCCCCCCCCAACCCACCATCCCCACCAACATAAATCAGTTCCAATCAACAGATCCATTTTTCTCAAACTTTTAGCATTACCTCGCCACTATTGATGCTCCGGCCTTAAAAGATTACAAGTGATACCAATACGGGCGATAAAATAACCTGGCAATAATGAAAAATAAGTACACACGCATGGGAGGTAAATAGTGTAGAGAAAAACTGATCGGGAAAGGCTTAATTAAATTGGACGCCCCGCACGAATCCGTACAGCTGACGGCAATTACAGGTGACAGGTAAAATTGCGTTGTTTTCATGGTGGCGGGTATGATAATGGCGGCGGCGGCGGCGGTGGAGGAAGTGGTAGTAGTGGTAGTAGTAATAGTATAGTAGTAGCAGTAGTAGTAGTAGTAGTAGTAGTATCAATAGTAGTAGTAGTAGTAGTAGTAGTAGTAGTAGTAGTAGTAATAGTAGTAGTGGTAGTAGTAGTAGTAGTAGTAGTAGTAGTAGTAGTAGTAGTAGTAGTAGTAGTGATTTTTTTTTTTACGTGGGGGTGGGAGTTGCTGTTAATAATAATAATAATAATAATAATAATAATAATAATAATAATAATAATAATAATAATAATAATAATAATAATAATAATAATAATAATAATAATAATAATAATAATATCTACATATAGAAGTGGAAAAAAAAAATCATACTGGCTGACAAAACTGCATCTTCAACACTTACATGAGATGGGCGACGACGACGACGATGATGTCGACGATGGTGGTGATAGCGGTGGCGCTGCCGTGTCGACATGTGTTGGGTCGCCGGGTTAAGGGCACGGTGGAGGACACATTCGAAGCCTTTCCAAAGAAGTTACAGGTATTCGAATAGGCCTTCACACTTTCTTTCTATTACTCCATTGCGCAAAGTTTGTTCACTATTATATTTATCTTGTCAGATCGGTTTTGTTACAGCCTCCTTTTCCAAGATATTCATACATATGCCGAGCACATGTTTATTTAATTTCACCCGCTTTTCCTTTTTATCCAAACACCAAGCACTATTTTATTGTTTTTTTTTATCTACATCATTTATCTGTTCTGGTTATTTTTTTCTCGTTTGTCAAAGTTATCCCATAAAAGGCACATACTTTCTGGGGCACTGCTAAATTGTTTCATTTAATTTCTGGTCTCCTTTGGCTCTTTTTTCTACTTTATTTTCCGAAGCCTTTTCGTTTAAGTCAGATAGTACTTGTTTGTCTGTTTGTCTTTTAGGGAGTTACACAAAGTTATGTCTGCTGCCTCAGTGCCCTGCCCCCAAGTAGGTCCTGCTTCTCAT
>NC_066551.1:13797394-13802394 GCF_024679095.1 Eriocheir sinensis
GGAGGAGGAAGCGAGGAGGAAGAGAGTGGAGGAGGGGAAAGGGACGGAGGGAGGGGAAAGGGGTAGGGGTAGAAACAGGAAGAAGGGGAAGAAGGAAAGGCATGGAATCGGAAGAGGAAGAGGAGGGAGGATGAAAAATAGGGGAGAAGGGAAAAGGGAATAGCGAGGGGGTGGAAGAGGGCGAGAGACAGCACGGAGAAAGAGGGGAAAAGGGAAAGGGAGGCAAGAGAGGAGAAAAATGAGGAGAGAAAAAAATAGATTAGTGGAAAAGGAAGAGGAATAAAGGGGAAGGAAAAGAAATAGAGCTAAGAAGGATTGGGACGACAGAAATGAAGAGAAGGAGAAAGCTAAGAAAAAGAAGAGAAAAAACTAGAATACAAAGAAGAAATGAGAGGGAATATGAAGAGGAAATAAGAAGAAGTGAAAGAAGGGGAAGGTGGGTAAGAAGAAGGTTAGAAAAGAAAGGAAAGAGAAGGGGAGACGGAGAAGGGGAGAGAGAGAAACGTGGAAACATATGAAAATTATTAAAAGAACGGGAAGAAAAAAGGAATTGGGAAAACTGAAAAAGACGGAAGCGAACACAATAAAAGAAGGGAAGGTAAGGAAAAATAGGAAAAAGAGGAAGAGAAATGAGGGGAAAGAATATAAGCTGGAGAGAAGGGAGAGAGCAGAAAATATAGAGGCAAATAGGAAAAAAAATGGGCAGAGCAATTATAGAGGAGGAGGAGGAGGAGGAGGGGAACGGAAAACGAGAAAGGAGATACAGGGAACTTGAGGAGGAGGAGAAAGAAGGGGAGAGAAGAAAGATGGGAGGGTGATGGGAGGGGAGGAAAGAGGAGCAGAGGGGAGGTAATAGGAAGAAGGTTGGAGGAAAGGGAGAGAAGAAGGGGAGTGTGAAGTGGGAGTCTCGTAAGGAGGGGAAAAGTTACTGTCTTGTGAGGGGAAATATTTGTAATGAGAGAGAGAGAGAGAGAGAGAGAGAGAGAGAGAGAGAGAGAGAGAGAGAGAGAGAGAGAGAGAGAGAGAGAGAGAGAGAGAGAGAGAGAGAGAGAGAGAGAGAGAGAGAGAGAGAGAGAGAGAGAGAGAGAGAGAGAGAGAGAGAGAGAGAGAGAGAACGTGATTCAATTAACGTAATGAAGTAATAGTCATGATAGTTTCTCCCTCTGCCCTCTCACGCACCCTCCTCCTCCTCCTCCTCCTCCTCCTCCTCTTCCTCCTTCTTTCATCATCGCCCTCTACCTGAATCTCCTTTTATTTGATACATGGTTTCATGGTTCTCTCTCTCTCTCTCCCATCATTTACAGGCTTTGTTCTTATCTTGGGATTTAACTCAGACGTCATTTAAAACGCATTTTCACCCTCGTCAGTTTTTTTTTTTTAAGGGGGAGGGAGAAGGAAGGACGGGAAGGTATGAGGAGTCTTTTGGGGGGAGGGGGAAGGGAGAAAGGGGCTGTTGTTGGGATGAGGGAAGGGGGAATGGGTCTAATTTTGGAGGAGGGAAGAGAAGAGGGCCTATTTTAGGGGGAAGGAAAAGGAAGGGGCCTATTTTGGGGGGAAGGTAGGGAAAAGGGTAAGGGGCTTATTTTGGGGGGAAGAAAGGAAAAAGGAAGGGGGCCTATTTCGGGGGGAAGGAAGAAAAAAGGAAGGGGGCCTATTTTGGGGGGAAGGAAGGGAAAGGGAAGCGGGCCGATTTTGGGGGGAAGGAAAGGAAGTGGGAAGGGGCCTATTTTGGGGGGAAGGAATGGAAAGGGAAAGGGGGCTTATTTTGGGGAAGGAAGGGAAAGGGAAGGGGGCCTATTTTTGGGAAGGAAGGGAAAGAGAAGGGGGCGTATTTTGGGGGGGAAGAATGGGAAGGGGGTCTTTTTGGGGGGAAGGAAGGGAAAGGGGAAGGGACCTATTTTGGAGGAAAGGAAGGGAAGGGGGAAGGGGGTTTATTTTAAGGGCGAGGAGGAGAAGGGGTAAGAGGGGAGGGTCTATTTTCATGTTCACGGTCTTCTTTCACTCTTCTTCTTTCTCAGTTACGTTTTATTCCTTTCTTTAACTGCTATCTTCATCCTTTCTGATTTTATGACTCACTCTCTCTCTCTCTCTCTCTCTCGTCGCTTACTCTACATTTCTCTCTTTTTTTTTCTTCGCACTACGCTTCATTTATCCTTCTGTGTCTCTTTCATCCCCTCTCCTATCTCCCCTCTTCATTCTGCTTCATAAATCTTTTTCCTCCGTTTCATCACTATTCTATTCTCTTCTGACCTGTCGTTCCCATTCTCTCTTTCTCTCTTTCTTTTTTTCACATTTTCCATTTATTTGCTTTATTTCTTTTCTCTTCCTATATATATACTTTCCTTCGTTAACTTTTTTCTTTATTTTTTTTCTCTTCCTATATATACTTTGCTTCGTTATCTTTTTTTATCGACTTGACTCAAATTCTCTTCGCTTCCCTCCCTCCCCTTTCCGTCATCCTCCCCCTTTACCTCCCTCTCCCCCTTCCCTTGTCTCCCCTTTGTGTGCGTCCGTGGTGTGACCTTTCCTTAGGCACGCATATGGAAGGGAAAGGGTATGGAGAAAGGGAGAGAAGAGAAGGGAGGGAGAGAGGAGGTAATGGCGGGAGGGAGAGACAGGGACCTATAAAATAATATGAAAGAGGAGGAGGAGGAATAAAGATGGAATTAAAGAGTAGGTTGATATGAAGATAAGGGGGAGAATAGGAAAGGATGTCGGAGGAAGGGGAAGAACCAAGAAGAGAGAAGAGAAAAGGGAGACAGGATAAAGGAGGGAAGAACAGAAGGGAGGTGTTGCAATAGGATCGAAAGAAGAGGATATGTGATGAAATAGTGAAGAAGAGGAGGAGGAGGAATAAAAATAGGAATCGGAGAAAGTACAGGAGAATACATAAAGAGAAAAATAGGTGAAAAGACAATAGGAGGAAGAATAACAGTAAAAGAGGAATAAGAGTAATGAAAATATGTATGACAAGTGAATAAGATGATGAAAGATGTCGGAGAAAGGGGAAGGAGAAAGAAAAGAGAAGAAAAGGAGAAAAGGGAGACATGATAAAGAGGGGAAGAACAGAAGAGGACTGATGCAATAGGGTTAAAAATATGGTATAAAAAGGAGGATTAGAGGAGCTACAGGAGGAGAGAGAGAAAAACTAAAAAAAAAAAAAGTTCGAAAAGACAAAAAGAGGAAGGAAAATAGTAAAAAAAACAAACTATAATGATGACATGCATGAAAAGACAATACCAGAAGACATGTGGAAAATGGGAGATGGGGAGGAGGAGGTAGCAATGTAGGAAAAAAGATAGGAGGGGGAGGAGGAGGAAGAGCAGGAGGAGGAAGAGGAGGAGAGGAAGGAAGAGGAGGCGGGCCGATATGTTTTGTTGGTGTCATATTCAGTTATTTTTTACCAGATGGTGAAGGAGGAGGAGGAGGAGGAGGAGGAGGAGTGTGAAAGAATGACGCAGCAGAGAAACAAAGAAGAAATAGGAAAAAAAAGTAATAGGAAGGAAGAGAGAGCTGAAGCATAACACGGAAACATTGATAAAAGGGAAAGAGAATAAAAGAGAAAGAAAAAGAAAACGTAAAAAAAGGTGCAAAGAAAACGGCGAAGAGAACGTGAGAAGAGAGTTCATTATTTCCCTCCTTCACTTGGTCCTCTTCCTCCTCTTTTTAAACTTCTACGCACTTCTATTCTTCTTCTTCCTCCTCCTCCACCTCCTCCTCCTCCTCCACCTCCTCCTCCTGCTTCTCCTTTATCCTCCTAATGACCACCTCGTCTGTCACTCTTCCTCCCTCTTCAAGGAGTAGCCGGGAAAAGAAGATGAAGAGAAAATAAAGAGAAGAGGAAGAGGAAGATAAGAAGAGATACGAAGAAACTACAAAGGAGAGCAAATGATAAAGAAAACCCAATATATTCATCTGAGAGAGAGAGAGAGAGAGAGAGAGAGAGAGAGAGAGAGAGAGAGAGAGAGAGAGAGAGAGAGAGAGAGAGAGAGACAGACAGACAGACAGACAGACAGACAGACAGACAGACTTAATCAGAAGAGAGAGAGAGAGAGAGAGAGAGAGAGAGAGAGAGAGAGAGAGAGAGAGAGAGAGAGAGAGACTGTGTCTGGTCGTTTCGCATGGCTGACCACAGTATGCAGGAACAGCTGTGCTCTCTCTCTCTCTCTCTCTCTTGCGACTTTGGACTCAATTTCTTCATTCGTTTCTTACTCTCGATCCCCTCACTACTGCCTCCCTTCCTCTCCTCCTCCTCCACCTCCTCCTTCACCACCACCTCCTCCTCCTCCTCCTCGTCCTCTTCCACCTCCTCCTCCTCCTCCTCCCCTTCCTTTTCCTCCTCCTCCTTCACCTGCTACTCCACCTCCTCCTCCTGCCGCCGCGCCTTGAGATACATTCGCCAAGCCACAGATAAGTCAGAGAGCCTTTATTGCAGCGGGCTTTGAGGGCTCCCTGTTGAGGACCCTTCATGGTTATAGGACCGCCCTGGAGGACTTTTCTTGACTCTTCTTCTTCTTCTTTCTCCTCCTCCTCCTTATCCTCCTCCTCCTCCACTTTCCTTTCTAGCATTTTTTTTCTTTTCCTTCCGCCTCTCTCTACTTTTTCGATTGCTTCCACTTTGATTTTTTTTTCTTTGCCCTTTTTTACTGTTCTTCAGCTTATTCGTCTTTTATGTTTCCTTTTCATTCTGTTCTATTCTGAATATCGACGGCTACTTTCTTCCTCCTGCCAATCTACTTTTCCTTCTTCTTCATCTTCTTCTACTTTCTCTTCTTCTTTATCTTCGCTTCCGACTTTCACCAATTTACTCTTCCTCCATTATTTTTGTTTTCGTCTTTTTCTCTTCCTCCTACTGCACCTCATTTCCTCCTTTCCCGTTCCTGCTTTTTCTTCCTCTTCTTCTTCTTCTTCTTCTTTCTTCTTCTTCTCCAACTCGATTTTTTTCCTTCACTTCCATTGCAAAACTCCTTTTCTTCTTTGCGCCTCCCTCCTCCAATTTT
>NC_066551.1:13804894-13857394 GCF_024679095.1 Eriocheir sinensis
TAATTATAATAATCATATTAATAAATATATATATATATATATATATATATATATATATATATATATATATATATATATATATATATATATATATATATATATATATATATATATATATAATTTCACAGTTAATGGAAGCGCTAATCTGTGAAATGTTAGAGAACCGGCGGCAAATATTGTTGATATAGATTGCAGTTTACATAGTTAATCATTTGGCTTTTATTAATTATTACTGCGAGCGATGTAAAGGCGCAGCAATTGGCCGGACGTGGCGGGGCATTGATTGAATAACAAATCAATGGGCAGCGGGCGAGCTTTAAATAAATCCGTATTATAACATTGGCCACTTAAAATATTTATTATGTTTCCATGTGGACGCATTGTTTTAGAGGCTTCAGCAATATGTTTGTTTGTCTGTCTGTGTGTCTATCTGATTGCGTGTCTCTTATTTGTCTATCGTTAAGTGTGTTTGTGTGAATATATTGTTCTGAAGCCCATAGCGATGTCTGTTTGTGGCCGTGTGTATGTGTATGCTATATATGTCTATTTTTATCTGTCAGTTTGACTATTGCATAATTCTCTCTCTCTCTCTCTCTCTCTCCACATCCATATGTACAAATACATCCCCTGACAGCATCCAACCCCTTCCTTCCTGCCTTCCTTCCTTCCTTTCGTCCTTCCTTCCTAGCTTCCCCTCGCTCTCCCCCTCACTTTGCAAGCCCTGCTAAGCCTCTTAAGTATATAATAAGCCCGCTTTTCCCCTTCCTAAGCCCTGCCGCCCGAGCCAGCACCTGCGTCCCTCCCCATCCATCTTCCCAGCCTTCTGATTGGTTCCCGCAAATTGCCTCCCTAAAGCTGATTGGTTTGCGCGGCGGTGACGTAAGGCCAGACGGTCGATTTTTATTGGTTGGCTCAGGTGTAAACTACTCGTGTGTGCCTCCCGTGAACGCCCGTGTTGTTTGTATCGGTTATCAAACTATATGTATACTCCTCTTTTACGCGTGTATATACAAAGGGCGCAAGGGAGTGGGCGCAGGGAGAGGTACAGGAAGGGAGTATTTCATTATTTTATTACTCATGCATAAAACTGCGAGAGTAGAGTTGGGTTGAAAAAAAATCATAAAAATAAAGGTGTCGTAAATTCCAGGCCAGTGATTGGCTTTCAGGTTTATGACGTAATGTCGCAACTCTTCGTGATTGGTGGACTAACTGGCCGCGGGATTGTTAGTAATGAAAACTGGATGAGAGCCGCGCCGAGAGGAGTGGAGAGATGGAGAGAGGAAGGGAGGAAGAGAGGAAGAAAGGGAGAGACATACGAGGAGGAAGGATGAGACTCGGAGGAGGGGGAACAAGGTAGGGAGAAAGAGATATAGGGATAAGAGAGAGGAAGAGAGAAGGGAGAGGGAGGGAAGGGGGATGGGAGGAAGATATGGACAAGAGGAAGAAGCTACAGAGAGAGAGAGAGAGAGAGAGAGAGAGAGAGAGAGAGAGAGAGAGAGGGCTGGGGTGACAGGGAGAGAGTGAAAGAGGAAGAGAGAAATAAAAATGTTAGAGGCTGCGAAGGGAGGGAGAAAGTGAAAAAGCGAGGGAGGGAGAAAGGGAGTGGTTCAAGAAGAAAGAAATAAGGAAAAATGAAGAAGGAAACAAATAACCGCTGAAGGAAGACCGGGAGAAAGAGAAAGGAAGAGAAAGCAAGATGTATGAGAAACTAGGCAAAAAAAGAGATATGAAGCAAAGAAAGGAAGCTGGAAAAAAGGAAAGTAAAAAAGAGGAAGGAGAAATGTAGGCAATAAACTAGAGGATATAGCGAGTAGGAAGGGATGACTGTTTTCTCTTCCCTTCCGTTCCCTTCCCTGCCAATCCCTTCCCTGTTTCCAAGCCGGCCAAGTCGTCTCCGAGTTCGTGTTTTTCTTCCCGACGCGAGGATGGAGCTTTTATTTAGTCTCCCCTTCTCTCCGGGCGCCAGGTGAGGAAAATGGTAGCTAATGATCATAACACAAAGACACGACTCGATTTATTTTTTCTCTACTTTTTCTCCGATTCGAGTTAGTATTACAGTATTAACACATTTGTTTTTACGTCTGGTTAGCTTATTGGAGAGGTGAAATTATATGATGGAAATGTTATGTGGGTTTGTTAACATTATATTATTATTATTATTATTATTATTATTATTATTATTATTATTATTATTATTATTATTATTATTATTACTACTACTACTACTACTACCACAGCTACTACTGCTACTACTACTACCACTACTACTACTACTACTACTACTACTACTATCTATCTATCTATCATTATCACTAACTTTCAGATATTCCAAGATTACCTGATGAATTAGTAGAGAGAAATATGAAGGCAAAAAAGATAGAAAATTTAAGTTAAAATATTAAATTCCGAAAGTTTAAACCGGTGAATACGTTTCCATTTCTTCCGATCACGCAAAATGGAAGTCTGGGCCACAACCCAAATTATTCCCTTCCATTCAGGTGTCCGGCCGCACGCCAGCCCGTCTGTCTCGCCCCACTCACTCTTCCTGCCTTCCCTTCACCACTCACCCTCCAGTCTCCGTCATCTCTTTCCCCTTCCCTTCCCTCCTCTCCCCTTCTCTCCTCTCTGTTCCCCTCGCCTTCCCTTCCTTCTCATCCTCTTGCCTTCTCTCCGCTCTCATCCCTCCGTTCCCTCTTTCTCATTCCACTTATCACTCTTACTGCCTCTCGCCTTCCACCTGCATCAACACACACACACACACACACACCTTGCCTATCCACCCACACCTTCGCAACCATCAGATACGCTGCACGCTTTCCCTTGATCGAATTCTTCCACCTCCTCCTCCTCCTCCTCCTCCTCCTCGCACGTTCTCTATATTTCATCTTTCTTCAATCCATCGCAGTGTTCCATATGCATGACGGAGGTGACGCATTGCCCTGCCTCTAGACCTGGCAAGGAGGGATATTGTTTTTGCTCTCTCTCTCTCTCTCTCTCTCTCTCTCTCTCTCTCTCTCTCTCTCTCTCTGTGTGTGTGTGTGTGTGTGTGTGTGTGTGTGTGTGTGTGTGTGTGTGTGTGTGTGTGTGTGTGTGTGTGTGTGTGTTTCAAAACATACATCTCAATAAATCTCAGGGACAAAATACCCATCGCCAATATTGTCCTCTCGTTAATTCCTCACTCGACTCTTCAATATCATCACCATTACTCTTTCTTCTCAATTTCCTCTCTTATCCCGTCAGTTTTTCCCTCCTTCCTTTGCTCTCATTCTCTTTCGATTCCCCTCTCCTTCCCTCCCTCACCCCCCCTTAACCACCATCACCCCCACCGCCCCACCACCACCCCCACCACAGACACTTCCATCTGATTAGATTTCCGAGTACACACACACGGCTCACAAGAAGACAATTGGAGGACAAAAGGTGGTACTTGTTATCTGCATCAACCTAGACATTACGGGGTTAACTCAATATCCAACTATCCGGGATACAGCTGTCAGTGTATAGATATTTCCTGTACACACACACACGCACAAACTCACTCACTCTGTTCTCTCTCTCTCTCTCTCTCTCTCTCTCTCTCTCTCTCTCTCTCTCTCTCTCTCTCTCTCTCTCTCTCTCTCTCTCTCTCTCTCTCTCTCTCTCTCTCTCTCTCTCAATTCTTTGTGTCAATCTGTCTGACTATCTGTTTATGTTATCTATCAGTCTGTCATCTAAGGTAAGAAAGAGAAAAAGGGAGCGAGTGAGTGAACGTGTATACGCCCGGTGAATAATATATATCAAGCGACTTTCATGAAAACTTTTCCAAAGCTCCGTGCACGTACTGACAGTGTTCAGCTGCCAAAGTTTTGACGCGGATCTTCCCGGAAAGTGAATAAAAAAGTGATGAAAATTAACTCGACATTTAAAACTTTTTTTAGTAGGTATCTTTTGGAATCTCTGTTCACCGCGTCACTGTGTTTGTTTGTTTGACAAATAAAAAGATATCATCACTATCTAACATCTTATGCATGTTGCTGTTGTATCACTATTATTATTATTATTATTATTATTATTATTATTATTATTAGTAGTAGTAGTAGTAGTAGTAGTAGTAGTAGTAGTAGTAGTAGTAGTAGTAGTAGTAGTAGTAGTAGTAGTAGTAGTAGTAGCAGCAGTAGTAGTAGTAGTAGTAGTAGTAGTAGTAGTAGTAGTAGTAGTAGTAGTAGTAGTAGTAGTAGTAGTAGTAGTAGTAGTAGTAGAAGTAATGGTAGTAGCAGTAGCAGTAGTAGCAGCAGTACCAGGAAATAGCAGCACCAGCAAAAGCAGCAAAAGTAGTGTTATAATACTCTTACTAAATCAGCTTCCTCGAGGTTGGGCGTTCTGTACCGTCTCCGCCAGTTCTTCTCCCCTGCACAGTTGCTGTCCATATACAGGGGCCTTGTCCACCCTCGTATGGAGTATGCATCTCATGTGTGGGGGGGCTCCACTCACACAGCTCTTCTGGACAGAGTGGAGGCAAAGGCTCTTCGTCTCATTAGCTCTCCTCCTCATACTGATAGTCTTCTACCTCTTAAATTCCGCCGCAATGTTGCCTCTCTTTCTATCTTCTATCGATATTTCCACGCTGACTGCTCTTCTGAGCTTGCTAACTGCATGCCTCCCCCCCTCCCGCGGCCCCGCTGCACTCGACTTTCTACTCATGCTCATCCCTATACTGTCCAAACCCCTTATGCAAGAGTTAACCAGCATCTTCACTCTTTCATCCCTCACGCTGGTAAACTCTGGAACAATCTTCCTTCATCTGTATTTCCTCCTACCTACGACTTGAACTCTTTCAAGAGGAGGGTATCAGGACATCTCTCCTTTCGTATTTGACCTTGCTTTTGGACACCTCTTTTGTTTCTTTTTTAGAAGCAGCGAGTAGCGGGCTTTTTTTTTATTATTGTTTTCTTTTTTTGTGTGCCCTTGAGCTGCCTCCTTTGTTGTAAAAAAAAAAAAAAAAAAGTAGTAGTAAAAGTAGTTGCACTTGTTGTCTCAATAATACTAGTAATGACAACAATAACAACAAAACTAATAATAATACTGATGCAATAATAGTTTCAGTTTAATAATACTAATGATGATGATGATGATGATGATGATGCTGATGATGCTGATGATGATGATGATAATAATAATAATAATAACAATAACAATAACAATAACAATAATAATAATAATAATAATAATAATAATAATAATAATAATAATAATAATAATAATAATAATAATAATAATAACAATAATAATAATAATAATAATAAAAATCATAATAATAATTATATAAAAATAATAATGATAATAATAATGATAATAATAATGATCATAATAATAATGATACTACTACTACTACTACTACTACTACTACTACTACTACTACTACTATTAATAATAATAATAATAATAATAATAATAATAATAATAATAATAATAATAATAATAATAATAATAATAATAACAACAACAACGATAATAATAATAATAATAATAATAATAATAATAATAATAATAATAATAATAATAATAATAATAATAATAATAATAATAATAATAATAATAATAATAATAATAATAATAATAATAATAATAATAATAATAATAATAATAATAATAATAATAATAATAATAATAATAATAATAATAATAATAATAATAGTGACAACAATATAAAAATAAATAAAATATAATAACAATAAGAACAATTATGGTAATAATGATAATAATAACAATAGCAAAAACTAAAACAATAATGACAAAGATAGAATTGATAAATTAACATCAACAACAACGATGCTGATAATAATGATTATAATAATGATAACAAAAACAATAACAATAATATTAACCATAATAATCAGATCAGCTTAAGCCTCTTTGTCAAGCTGTCAACCCGCGGCGCGGCGTGACGTCCGCCAGCAACCAATCACCATCATCGCCAATCACCATCAAGCACACCCATTGTGTGCTTCCCTCGCCCTCACCGCCACCACTCAGCCACCAACCCTCCATCCCCACCTGTTGTGTGTGTGTGTGTGTGTGTGTGTGTTCAGAAGGAAAAGGGATAGCCAGTTATTATGATGATAATGTTAAAGTATGATAATAATTATTAATCAATAATAATTATAATAATTATCATTATTATTTTTTCATTTTATTATTATTATTATTATTATTATTATTATTATTATTATTATTATTATTATTATTATTATTACCATCACCATCATCATGATTTTTCTAATATTATTCAACACAATAAAACAACAACAGTAACAACAACAACTACTACTACTACACTACTACTACTACTACTACTACTACTACTACTACTACTACTACTACTACCTCCACCACCACCATTATAACTATACAACTGTACTATCTCCCGCCACACCCAGCCCCCAAGTTTGGCCGAGCGTCCAACACACGCATCTGGACAGGCAGCATCATCGCCATCAGAAGCAGGGATTAAACACTAAGGAAAACATACACACGACAAGGATGGCTACCTCGGCGAACCCTGCAGATAAGGTTTTATGCCAAGGTTATATTAACAACGCCCGATGCTTAATGCCTGGTTAGACGGCAATAATTCAACGTCCAGAGTCCAGCGTCAAAGATTATCACACGAGCCATCGCCTCCCCTCCCTTCCTTGCCCGCGTCCTCGCCCGCCTACACACGACGTTCATGTTGAGCTAAACTCCCTACCTGCCTGGCGCTGCACACGGGAAAAACGGGACAGGTAAGTAGTTTGTGTTCGTGTGGAAGAAAATACAACATAGTGACTACAGATAAAGAAAATGGTGTATAGTTACTCGAGTAGCTTATGCCGTGCAGAAAAGTACACCTTAAACACACACGCTGCAAATTCAGTGTACTACAATTAAATACACTGTTGAGATGAAAAAAAGCATAAACAGAAACCTTAGAAGTTTACGTGTTCGTGTAGAAAAAAAAAATCACATTTATACCCGCGAAAATGCAGAAGGCCACAAGTACATTCTTTATAGATAGAAGAAATAACTTACCGCGTCGCATGAATAATTTGCGTGTGTGCTTGTAGAATGGTGCACCACAAACACATACACGCTACAAAGATATCTTACTAATTTATGCATTTGTGTACAGCGGAAATACCACAACCTGGGAAACTGCAGACAGAAGACAGTACATATAGTTATTGAAATAGGAATAGAAGTTTGTATTTTGAGAAACATCATAGCATCCAAATTCGCCGCAAAATCAAATACATTAGCTAATAAAACAGCAGCTAAGTAATGCACCTAAGTTAGATCGCAAGTATTTACCGCTATACACTAACATACAGGACAAAGCGAACTGTCACTCTCAGAAGAAAAAAAACTGTTACTGCTTTCAGGCTTTCAGAAGTATAGATTAGATTTCCGTTTAATCCATCTCTCCTCAGAATCGCTCAACTCTATCCTTTATCTATTTCTGAGAAGCACATCATATCGTACAACATCCCACATTGTCCTTGCATCAATAACTGGAAGGTTGATAGAGAAGAGGACGGAGAGTAGAAAGAAGTCGAGGAGGATGAGGGCAAAGATTCAAAGAAAGTGTAAATTAGAAGAAAGAGAAAGAAGAAAACGTCCAAGCGGAGAATGATCTATAAGAGAAGGACGAGTAAGCTGAGGAAGAATATGTGATGAGAACGAGGAGGAGAAAAACGAGAGGGGGATATACAAGTGAATGTTCGGCAAGTTTTTAATCCACTGTTACTCTCGCAGGGAACAGGGAAACAATGAAACTGGTTATGGAGGGAGGGTGGGGGGGGGGGGGGGGAAGTGGACATGAACCCGTACTCACACTTACCAAGAACCAGACCCACATTATTATTCTTATTATTCGTATTATTATTATTATTATTATTATTATTACTATTAGTAGTAGTAGTAGTAGTAGTAGTAGTAGTAGTAGTAGTAGTAGGAGGAGGAGGAGGAGGAGGAGGAGGAGGAGAATACCCGTAAGTCATCTCCACCAGTCGTCCCACAAAGTCAACGAGTCGTTTTATCCATCACGCCCGACAAATATTCTTAATGGCGAGGATGTAATCGAGTTCTGCTTCGGGTACAGAAAGGGGGGCGGGTGAGAGGAAATGAGGGGGGTAAGGGTGGGGGCATCAGGGGGCTAGAGGGGGAGACAGGGGAGGGGGAGAGGGGAGGGGAAGGCCATAGAGCGGCGCGGCAAACGGGACAACCTGACAGAAAAACAGGCTCCCATTCTGCCTAGGCACAACAACAACAATGGACGCCCAATCACAGCTGACTCGGTGATGCCAACTAACACGTTCCGCTTACAAATGTGCAATCGGATCAACGTCAGCACATAAACTCCTGTATAAGATCTACAGACCCTTTAAGAAACCATTACCAGCTAATAGCAATCCTTTTCTTCAAATCGGCAGTATATTTTTGGTGTTTTGGTGAAATAATGTTCAGATAGGACGAAAATAGATGTGCGGGCTGGCGGCGTGTGGCAGATGGAAGCATTGAGGCGGGCGGGCAGCTGGGCGATGAAAGAGGACGGAATGTGAGCGTGACATATTACGCTGATTATTCGATGTGCCACTCGAGAAGCGGATCAGGAGGGCAAACGGGAAAAGTAGAGCAAAGGAAGGAGGAGAGAGATTCTTATGTGTCCAGAGGAGGAAATATGAGTCTTTAAGGAAAAAAATATATATAGTTCAGAAGAGAAAATGGAAGAAAGGAGACGAAGGAAAGGAGAAATAATGGGTGGTTATGGGATAGAGGAGAGAACATGATGTTACGGAAGACCAGAGAAAAGTAAGAGAAACTGAGGGAGAGTAAAGAGTGATACGTTAGAAGCGAAAATAGAAAGTAATGGTGGTCGACAGAAATATGAAAGCGAGGCATCTATATGACTGAAGCAGATTACGACATTATATGAAATTATCTTGCAAACTTAGGAGGATATGAGGAACTGATAATTTTCATAGCAACATGATATATTTGAATAGTGCTATTTTTTTTTTTTAATAGATGGAAGGCAAGATCAGTAGAATTTGTATTGTGATATTTAAGTAAGGGGGAGAGGAACCAAATATATGAAGAGAGATTAATCAATATAATGGCAAACAAAAAGACAAAAATATAAACATAGGAGGGAAGGCATGACTAGAATGTAAAGTAAACCGCCGTGAAAAATATACGATTTCACTCAAGACAAAAGACAGGAATCAAGTCAACTACGGTGCTGATTAATAAAACACACACTAACGACTACTAACCCGACGACGGCCGCGAGTGACGACCGCAATACGAGAAGTCACAGTGACAGAAAAATGAAGGTGAACGGGAGAACGAAGAAAAAATTATAGAGAAAAGTGCGGCGTCAGTCTTGTTTTAATTTATCATCACCTGTTTTTTTATTCTGTCTTCTTCCTATTCTTCTTCTGCTTCCCTGTCTTTTTAACAGAGATAATAACCTTGACATTCACATCTGACGTGAGCATCTCTCTCTCTCTCTCTCTCTCTCTCTCTCTCTCACACACACACACACACACACACACACACACATACATATAATTTATTGCTTAATATTTACGTACATTACCCCTCCTCCCCCTCCCTCTTTATTGTTACCTCTTGACAGGCGCGTCACTTGGGAGAGAAAGGAGGGAAGGGGAGGAAGGAGAGAGGGATGAAAGAGGAGGGAGGAGGGGGCAAGGGGAGAAGGGGTGGAAGTGAAAGGGGACGTTCTGACGCTTTCCTTTATTGATCAGATTGGAGAAAATTAATCGAGAAAATCCATAAACAGCTGAGCATCGCCACTTATGAGGGTTTAATCAATGCTACAGATCATAAGGGGATTAGATTGTCCCTTCCTTAATCGCATTGGCTGTGGCTATTGTTGCTGCTGTTCTAATAATAAAAAAGAAAACAAGTTCGTGCCATTAATATCTCTCTCTCTCTCTCTCTCTCTCTCTCTCTCTCTCTCTCTCTCTCTCTCTCTCTCTCTAAGGTACAGAGTCATGGGGGAGAGCACCTGACAGGGAATAATTGTGCAGCATTTGAATATATCATTAATTTAGTTGATCGTCTTTGGGTAATAATCTCGGCTACAAGTTGCGCTCCTCCTCCTTGATGCATACTGCTGATGATGGCAATGATAGCAGCCTCTCTACTACTATTACTGTTTCGACTACTGCTAATACCACCACCACCCCCACCACCACTACTACTACTACTACTACTACTTATCATCATCATACACGAAAAACAGGCGGAGGAAAGTAACACGAGACGAGAGGACAAAAAAGAAGAAATATTAAAAGCACAAGGGAGGAGGGCAATGCACAATGCGTCCGAGGCACCGTAATGAAGGGAGGGAGGGAGGGGAGGGACGGAGGGAGAGAGGCAGGCACGGGAGGGAGGAGGAAGGAGATACGTGAAGGGCGGAAGTGAGTCGGATTTGGGCGCGAAACTTGAGAGTCTGAGTGTGCCTGTCACGTGTCAGTGTTGCCATCCCCGCAGCGCACACAAACCCACTGCCAAACCCTTCCAGTCCACCCCCGAATTCTCCCCTCCCCTTCCACTGCCTTCCAATTAAAACCATCGCGCCACACAGCCCTTACAGAATCCAGATCAACCCGAACCATCCGTTGCTGCCACTGCTGCCCAAAAACACACACACAAAAAGTTTATATGACCAATTAAAAACAGCGTAAGACCAGTCAGTAAAGAAAACAAAAGATGTACCATGAGATGACCTTGAGGAGAAATAAAATGCGTGTTTCTAGAAGAGCAAATTATGGAACCTCTTTTTTTTTGGAGTGGGGTGAAGAGGAGAGGGAGGTGAGGGGGAGAGGTAAAGGGGGCAGTGGAAGGGGTGTGGGATGGTTAGTTAGTAGATTGGTTATTTCTCACGCTCCTCTGCTCCTCCCCCTCCTCCTCCTCCTCCGTGTCCTCATCAGTCGTCTGGGTTTGCGCGGCTGACAAATCCAGTTCTTGTGACAGATAATGCTGTCGTTACTCCCTTCCCTCCATCCCTCCCCCACCTCATCTTCATCCCCCCCCTCAGCTACCCCCTCAATCCTTCCCCTTCGGCCCTTTCCCCATCTTCACCCTCTCACTAACCCCCTCCATCCTTCCCCTACGGCCCTTCCCCTCATCACCTTTTCCCTCTCTTCCTGTACCATCCTAACCTCCTCCTCCGTTTCTCTTCCTCAATCCCCTTTCAAATCCAACACTCCCACACCACTGTCCTCCCCTGCTTTCCCCATCGACCCCGCCACCACACCCCTTCCCTCCTTTTCTATCCCCTCATAACCTCCCCCTCTGTTCCTTTTCCCCATCCCCCCCCTCAAGGCCACCACTCCCCACCTCTGTCCTCCTCCCCCACTCTCCCCTTTAATCCCCCCCCTATATACTACAGCCCCTCCCCTCTGTCCCTCCTCCCAGTCACCCCGCCAGTCTGCAGTTATCATGTGACGCCGCTGCGATAAGTCCGTCACGTCAGCCGAGGCGTCACTATCGTCCATTGTTATCTGTCTGCGGCGTCGCGGGAGTCGTTGTTATGTTGATTATAATGAGCGTGGTGTCCCCCTCCTCCTCCTCCTCCTCCTCGCCGCCAGCTGTGTGCGTGGCCATTTTCAATTTTACTGTTTTCTTAATCCTTTTTTGTCTCCCCGTATCTTCACATCGCTTTAATAAATGATTAGGTTGCCTGAGTTCGCTGCGTCTGAATTTATTTGTTCGTTTTTAAATATATCGTACGTGCTTTGCTTCTTGGGTTAATTTTATAATTTTGTAGTGGTTGTTTTGGGGCTAATTGGGCTCATGAATAAATTTTGCGCCTTTCATTAATTATTTTCTGCCACTGAGCTCTACAAACTTTTATTATAAGTAGTAGTGGATTACGTCGAAACTCAAAAACCTATATTCATAAAACGCCCAACCATTTATCAAGTTTATTTCAATGGCGTCACTATCTTCCGTTATTTATCTCTTCAAATTTCCCCCATTCCTAACAACAAATATTATGAGATTTCTTCCAGTATATAATACAAATATTTATAAATTTCCTTCTCTGGTTCTCGTTTTTTAGATTTCTTCTTTCATTTTCTTCTCTAAGGGAATGTCCATTAACATTTCAACCGGTGATCAGCATTCATTTCTTCGAACTTTCCTTTCAGACCACCTTTTTTGGCAGCCAATTCATTTTTTTAGTATGGCCATTAACATTTCCATTTACTCTTCTCCTTCATTATTTTCTTGTAATTTCATTATCATTATGGTTGTCCAGGCTCTCCATTAACTCGTATTCTTTCTCTGCTTAACATTTTCTCATGCTTCCCATTCTCTGAGACATATATCATATTTTTTTTCTCCACACAATCTTCATATGTACATCCATTACCAGCAAGCCAAGACGAATAGCTTTATGAAGAAGCGTCAGGAACTCGGTCTATCCATACATCTAGCCGTCTGCCTACTCATCCACCTTTTAATCTATCCGTCCATCTATCCAGCTGTCTGTCTGCTTGCCCGTCTATCTGTCTCCCGCCACTCACGCCATGACAACGCTCGACGATTTCTTTACACTCTGAGGAAACGACCTTAAAAGACGTTATTGTGCACTTGGCGTTGCTGTCTGTCTGTTGAGATGCATTAAGATGAGAGAGAGAGAGAGAGAGAGAGAGAGAGAGAGAGAGAGAGAGAGAGAGAGAGAGAGAGAGAGAGAGAGAGAGAGAGAGAGAGAGAGAGAGAGAGAGAGAGAGAGAGAGAGAGGAAAAGATTCGAACCCGTGTCGTGTCAAAGAAGCACCGAGACGGAACAACGAGACACCTCCAGACTTATTTTCTTTTTCTTCTCGACAAGTTTGTTTAGATTTTCTTTTCCTATGAAGTAACTTTTGCTTTTCTCGCTTTCTACTGTTCCCTTCTCCTACCCAATCCCTACTCCTTCTCCTTCTCCTCCTCCTCCTCCTCTTCCTTCCTCCTCCTCCATCATATCCAGTGGTCCATCGATGGGTAACGGGAGGGGACGAAGCGATAGAGGCGGAGGTGGAGGAGGAGCAGGAGGCAGAAGTGGGGAGGGGTCGTTGGGGGTTACTTCTAATGACCTCTTGAACCCCCCTTTGACCTATTAATCCCGAAACTAATGGACGACAGGAGAAAGGCCACTCGAACCCAAGGGCCACGTCCACAAAGCGTAAAGGCGGAAGGGAAGGGAGAAAATAGGTGAGAATGGGCCCTAAGAAACCCGCGGGCACTCCCTTGCGTCACCTCTTCGAGAGAAACGCGACTGGAATGTTAAAGATAGACACAGAGGAAGAAAAGAGGAGGAGCGAGAGGAAGAAGAGGAGGAAGAGGTTGAGGGGGTGAAGGAGGAGGAGGAGGGGGAGGAAGAGGTTGAGGAAGTGAAGGAGGAGGAGGAGCAAGAGGATGAGTAGGATGAAGGGTAAATGAGACTACAAAAGAGAGAAGGAGGAATAGGAAGGAGAGAGAGAAGAGGAGGAGACGGTCGAGGGAGTAAAAGTGAAGGAGGAGGAGGAGGAGGAGGAGGAGGAGGAGGAGGGGTAACATGAGACTACTAAAGAGCAACGTTTGAACGAAAAATAAACCAACAGCGTAATTAGGCGAGAGAATAATGAGCATCGGTAATTAATGCGGTGACTCCTCTCTCTCTCTCTCTCTCTCTCTCTCTCTCTCTCTCTCTCTCTCTCTCTCTCTCCATCAGTAGACAATGGACCCTTAAATTCTGTTGCTCTACCACCACCACCACTACCACCACCGTCATCACCATCACCACCACCACCACCACCATCGCCACCGCCGCCGCTCCACATTCCCCTCCATCACAAACATCACCACATCTCAGCCGTCTTCCTTCTCCGTCACCCTCCTCCTCCTCCCCGTCCTCCTCCTCCTCCTCCTCCTCCCCGTCCTCCTCTTTCTCCTTCTCGTTCTCCATTCTCGACATTACTCCGGAGATTAATTTTCCCGTCAGAAATTTGTTTTGGGACGTTCCTTTGAGAGGCTGGTCGTCCGTGGCTTTTACTCTGTTGTGTGGAAACAATGGGGATATCGGCCGCGGCTGAGTGCATTCGGCGCCGCGTCATCCTCGGCTCGCCCATCAAGACAACGAAAGACTCTCCTACCCCACCTCAACCGACCCACCGAGCCCCACACCTAATCAGGCCCCCAACCCCCAGCTAGTCACACACCCACACACCCACCCAGCCCCACACGCCCCCAGCCACACACCTAATCAGGCCCCCAACCCCCAGCCAGTCACACACCCACACACCCAGCCAGCCAGCCGCACACTCCCCCCTTCCACACACACACACCAACCAAGCCAACCACACACCCTCCAAGCAATTCACACACCTACCAAACCTGCCACACACCCAAGCCACTTACACACCCACTCAGCCACCCACCAAGGCAGCCAGCGAGCCACACACTCAACCAGCCACACACACACACACACACACACACACACACACACACAGTCACACACTTAACCAGACCCCTGACCCCCAGCAAGCTCACCCTCTATCCTGCACCCCCGTCAGCAACTAGCGAGCCACCCACCCAGCCTCCAGTCATCCTAACAGTAAATAATCCACTCAGTCTTCCAGAAGCTAAACCTTTCGTCATTTCTCCCGCCCGTTAGCCAACCAGATAAACATCCATCCTGCTCCCCACTGGCCAAACATCCATCCTGCTCCCCACTGGCCAAACATCCATCCTGCTCCCCACTGGCCAAACATCCATCCTGCTTCCCACTGGCCAAACATCCACCTTCTCCTAAATGGCTAACCCTCCAGACCGCCCCCCAGCCATCCAGCTAATTATCCATCCTGCCCCCAGCCATACTTCTATCTAAACATTGCTAACTACCTACCCCCACCACCCCCACCAACCAGTCACCCATTCATCCTGTCCTTATCCAGTCAGGACCCAGCCAACAAACCATGTCTAACGTCCAATCATTCAATACTACATCAGGCCATTTTTTTCATCCACCTATATGACTCTCCATCGAGCCAGGCAGCTGCCCACAAATCCAGCCATCCATGTTGGTAGCCAACTAATTACCTTAATTACAACAAAATCAACAACCATCTACCCAGCACTACCCCAACCATCGAGACAGCCAGCCAGTCATCCACCCATCTATCCTATCACACGACTGTTCAGTTGAACATGCGACGAGACAACCAGTCAGGTAGACAGTCGGCCAGCCAGCAGCCCAGCCAGGTAGCCAGGTACCCATCAAGCCAGCCAACCGAGTCCACTGAGGGAGCTTTTATTAAATATTCATGAATCTACTCCGTTGTATGCATCTCGTATGTATGTACGTATGTATGTGTGAACCTTCCTCGTGGGTTACTTACGCAGCGAGTGACGGAGGAAGATGATTCAGGTCACGTTCACATGTGGCGGTCATTTGAAGTGCATCAGGTATACGCACAGGTAAAAACTCTCTCGGGAAGAACACAAATAAAAAAAGATGCATAAAAAAGCTGTAATAAAAACGCTGCACAACTTCAGAACGAACTGGAAGTGAAGGTACAAAGGCAGGTAAAAAAAAATTAAAACAACTTGTATGCCAGTCAGACGGAGGGAAGTAAAAAAGGAAACTACTAGAATGGGATTAAACTTGAGTGGGTCGGTTAAATTCCCACTGAGCCGAAGTCGTTCTGTGTCGAGACCGTCACAGCCTCCACCAAACTGGTCTGGTGATGCCTTTTTTTATACTCTCTTTCTCCCTCTTTTGTCCGGGAGGATCTGTGTTTATTCAAGCGTGGAGGTGAATGTAAGGTCGTGTTTGTATGTGAGGGTGCAGCTGCAGCTCTTATGGCAATGGTTGTGGTAATACTAAATAGTAGTACGAGGAGTAACAGTAGACGTTTTAACAAAATGATGATAATAATAAAAATAACAACAAAAATAATAAACATCATATAATAATGAAAATAATAAAATCTCCACAACACAGACCCGTGCACTATTTGCCTCCCTCATTCCTTCCCCCCGACGCACACACACTGCTCCCTCCCATTACTTTCGTCCCAACACAGAAAACGAGCTGCTAGATGGAGGAGGCAAGCATCGCGAAAGGGGAGCCCACTCAGTGCCCGATTAGTGTCTTTGCGGAATTAAAATATCCTGACGTCGAATTATTAAAGCAAAGCCCATCCAGCTGAGATAAGCTTGGATATTTATGTCAAGAAGTAAATGGATTTAAACTGGATTTCTTCCGTTTTCTTTATTAATCATAACTAAAGGTGGGAGGGAAGACATATACTTAATAATTTATTGCAGGGGACTGTTAAATAGGGTTCTTATTAATCCTAGGACAGGTATACTATTAGATTATTCTGAGATGGTTCTCTCTCTCTCTCTCTCTCTCTCTCTCTCTCTCTCTCTCTCTCTCTCTCTCTCTCTCTCTCTCTCTCTCTCTCTCTCTCTTTTCCTGTGTGTGTGTGTGTGTGTGTGTGTGTGTGTGTGTGTGTGTGTGTGTGTGTGTGTGTGTGTGTGTGTGTCGCAAGATAAATACCACGTCTTTCCGGACATAAACATAAAAAGCACGAATGACAACGTATCGAGAAAGTCACCACTAAACGTGCACACACACACACACACACACACACACACACACACACACACGAGTAACAGTACTTGCATGGTAGTAGTAACCGTAATAGTAGCAGAAGTAGTAGTAGTAGTAGTAGGGTAGTAGTAGTAGTAGTAGTAGTTAGTAATAGTAGTATAGTAGTAATAATAGTATTAGTAGTAGTAGCAGTAGCAGTAGTAGTAGTAGTAGTAGTAGTAGTAGTAGTAGTAGTAGTAGTAGTAGTAGTATAGTAGTAATAATAGTATTAGTAGTAGTGGCAGTAGTAGTAGTAGTAGTAGTAGTAGTAGTAGTAGTAGTAGTAGTAGTAGTAGTAGTAGTAGTAGTAGTAGTAGTAATAGTAGTAGTAGTAGTAGTAGTAGTAGTAGTAGTAGTAGTAGTAGTAGTAGTAGTAGTAGTAGTAGTAGTAGTAGTAGTAGTAGTAGTAGTAGTAGTAGTAGTAGTAGTAGTAGTAGTAGTAGTAAAAGTAGTAGTAGTAAAAGTAGTAATAGTAAAAGTAGTAGAAGTAGTAGTAGTAGTAGTAGTAGTAAAGGCCGCAGTAATAAGACAGTAGTATCATTCCTTTCACCTGTACCTGAGCCTAATAGGACGACGAGCTACCTGACTCAAGCAGGTATACAATCAGGGCAGCAATCAACACACCGCTAATTACGGCACACTGCCAGCGCCTCTGTCTTCGGCGGGCCCGTGTGATTACCTGGCTCGGCGGGCGCTCACCTCCGCTATTGTTTATGCCAAAAGAGGGACGTGAAGGTAATAAGAAAATATTGATGGTGATGAGAATGAGGTAGAGGGAGAACACGAGACGGAGAATGGAAACAATGAGGAGGAGGAGGAGGAGGAGGAGAATAATGAAACTACAAGTACTAAAACAGTAATGAAGATCAGTTTTGAGTTATTTTCTTACATGAATAATAATAATAATAATAATAATAATAATAATAATAATAATAATAATAATAATAATAATAATAATAATAATAATAATAATAATAATAATAATAATAATGAAAATAATAAGAATGATAATGATGATGATGATGATGATGAGAATAAATATGAGCTGCAAAAAAGAAATACCACTGAAATAAAAGAGAACCGACTAGCAATGAAGAAAAAACGAAAAAAATCGAGTATATACACAAATAGAATTAAAAAATAAAACCACTGAATATAAGATGGGAATAAAAATAACTCTCCTGCTACAAACCTGAGACAAAAAGCTGAAGAAAAAAAGCATGAAAGGTTGAAAATAGAGCGATGAAGGAAGGGACGAACAGGTGGCGGGAGGGAAGGTGGGTGGCAGGGGTCTTTAGAGAGATCGGGGTGGGGGGAGGGGGGCGCATGCGAGCCGGAAGACGCCCATCACTTAGTGGGAGGGATGCTCGCGGGTGACAGACGTGACGGGGGAGGAATGGGTGTGTTGCGCGAGGTGACATTACCGACGATCAATAGCCGTGAGTCAACCCAACCACCCGCCCAGCCAGTAGCCACCAGTCACGAGTGTGTGTGGGAGTGTGTGTGTGTGTGTGTGTGTTAAAAATATGTCAGCGTGTCAGGAGAAGGTTGAATTCTGTGATTAAGAGGCATGCTAAATCTTGATGTTATTTTTTTTCAGCGACTGGCGAGACTACAAAAAAAAAATCATAGAAATAACAAACATTCCGAATGACTAAGCATCTACTTTTAAACCAGTATAATAAAATAAGCAGCTATTTTACTAACAATAGCGTTGGGCACCTAATAAACCAACCAGATGCCACTACAAATAAGAACAAGAAAGCAGAAATAAAACCCGTCCAATTAATGAGCTACAAAACATTAAGTAAACGTTATATTCTAAGGTTAACAATGTTGATTTAATCTCGGCGTCCCCAAGAGGCTACAGCTGCCGGCCCTGTGTACACGGTGCCCGGCGTGGCGTTGTGAGAGAGAGAGAGAGAGAGAGAGAGAGAGAGAGAGAGAGAGAGAGAGAGAGAGAGAGAAAAAGAAAGAAAAAAAAAAGAGAAGGGGGGAGGGAGGGTTGCGCGTGTGTGTGTGTGTGTGTGTGTGTGTGTGTGTGTGTGTGTGTGTGTGTGTGTTTAGAGGAGAGGGACGTCAGGGGGTAGGGTGAGAGGGTGGGGGGGTCCTGAGGCGACAGTCTGCCCCCTGCCTTGCTTCCCACCATGAGTACATCCGCTCTGGGCCCATAACACATGCCACGCACAGATAACAAACCTAATAGCGTATGACACATTAAAAGCCAGACCTACTCACACACAAACAGCCACAAAAAAAGCTTACCACACCAGTTAACACACACACACACACACACACACACACACACACACACACACCGTCAAACATTCATGTGCAGTGAACCCACGTTAGGCGAGGAGGTAGAGGAGGAGGAGGAGGAAAAAAGTAGAGATGGAGAGTAGCAAGAGACGAGGAGGAGGAGGGGGGATGGAGAATGTGGAGTACGGAGTGAGGCAATGTACGGTGGAGGTGGAGACGCCGAGGGAAAGAAAAGAAGTAGGAATGAGAAGGAAGAGGACGAAGTAGATGAGGAAGAGGACGAAGAGGAGGAGGGGAATAAGAAAAGGAGGCAGAAGAGGAGGAGGATGAGAAGAAAAAGAAAGAAAATAGATTATGATGGTGAAAAGGAGAAAACAAAAAAAGAGAGTAGACCAGTAGCCACAATAAAAAAAGAACACCAGTAGGTACAAACAGGCCAAATCCGGAGGCCAAAAGAGACGTTCCGGGGTGGTAATCACAGGTACGCTAATTAGCCGGCAGGTGAGTATGTGGGTCACGGGTACTGGCAACACTGACCCCAAGCAAGCCCCTTCACCGCGTGTCCAGTGTGAAGGCGTGTTATGGCGGCCCCTCGGCACGGATGAGTGGCCAGGGGCGAGGTGACGCGGGTGCTTGTAGTGAGAGGCGACGAAAGGGAGAGAAAGAATAAGTAAAAAGAGAAGGGATGAGGATTGAGAAAGGGAATTGTGTGGGATTGATAAAGATGTGGTGTTGGTGGTGAGAGGTGACGAGGGAGAGGAAAAGGGGAAAGTAAGGATGAGACAGGGATGAGGGATGAAAAAGGGAATTGTTAGGGATTGATGCGAGGTGGTGTGGTGAGAGGCAACGAGAGGGTGAGAGCGAGAGAGAGAAAAAGGGGAAAGGGATGAGGGATGAGAATGGGGAATTGTGAGGGATTGATAAGAGCTGATGCTGGTGGTGAAAGGTGACGAAAGAGAGAAAAATTAAAATTGGAAAACAAAGGGATGAGAAAGGGATGAGGGATGAGAGGGGAATTGTGAGGGATTGATGTGAGGTGGTGCTGGTGGTGAGAGGCGACATGAGAGAGGAAAAGTGGAGAGAAGGAATGAGGATGGGATGAGGGACGAGAAAGGCGAGGTGGTGCTGGTGTTGGTTGTGAGAGGCGACGAGAGAGGGAAAGTGGAAAGAGGAGGAGTGAGAAAGGGCTGAGGGATGAGAATGGGAATAGTGAGATATTGGCAGGAGGTGATGAGTGGTTCTGCATGAATACAGATGATGGTGATAAGTTTATTTATTTATTTTTTTTTTACGTTGAGGCCTGTAGCACCGGTAGGCTTCTTTGAGGGGCCTGGTGGTCGGCCCGAGCCCGTCGTGGTGCAGGCAAGTGTCTATAGTCGCGCCATCATTTCTTGGCTCATGCTGCCCCCCGGAGCTCATTCTTAAATGACTTGGACGGTTCTTCTGCAGTCCGAGTGGATGGGTGGTCTTCAGGACAGCATGTGGGTAGTCTTAGACCACTCGGCGGTGACTGGAAAATCCCAGGCAGTAGCGGCGGATTCGAATCCGCGTCTTCCAAACCGCGGTGAATGTGGGATCCGCACGTTAACCACTCAGCCACCGGTAAGGATTAATAGGTGTAGATAGGGGAAACATGAGGAGAAATTACTAACTGGCGGGTGATAGTGATAGTGGTAGAAAAAAAGGGGAGGAAGGGGTAAGGAAGGGCATATGCAGGTGAATGGATTTGGGTGATGGTGAGAAAAGGAAACAAGAGGAAGTGAAGGGGAGTAGTGAAAATGGAAAGTACGAAGAGAGGGGTGAAGGGGATAAAGGAGTGGTGAGATGAAGGAGAGGTGAAGAGTACTGAAGTGGTGAGAGGGAGAGAGGAAGAGGGAAGTAGGGATGGTGGTGAAGGGAGAGGTAGGGAGGTTAGAGGGAGCGATTGAATGTTGAAGAGGGGAAATTCAGGTGTGCGGCTATTGGGGATGGTAAGGGGAAAAGTCAAGAGGGAGAGAGAGGGAGGCGTGACGGGAAGAGCACTGGAGTAGGACAGAGGAGTGAAGATGGGATGTGCAGGGGTCAGGAAGTTTGGTAAGTGATGGGAGGGGTCTGCAGGGATAGAAAGAAGAGAAGAAAAAGGAGATAAGAGACATGATGAAAAATGAGTATACAATGATATGTAGCTGAAAGGAGGAGGAAGAGGTAAGGGAGAACAGAAAGGAAGTGATAAAAAAGAAATGTGATAGGAAGGGAGCTGTATATAGACATGCAATGGAAGTGAAGATTAAGACTTAGTATGGGAGGAAGAAATAGGCAATGTTGGAGTTGGTGCGAGGGGAATAGATTGAGAAGATAGGTGAAGGGATGACAGCAGGGTTTATTAGGTATAAGGATAATCGCATGGATGGTTGAAATGGGTAATGGAAAATTACGAGGGGGAGAGGGGCGGGGGGAAAGGTAGACGATGGGATAACAGCGAGAATAAAAAAGTGTCAGGAAGGGATATGTACCCAGCCCGTGAAAAGATGGTAGAATGTTTCACAGAACCACATAAGAAAAACCCAAATCTAGCCAGCGATGTTGATCTATCAAACCAGAGAAAAAAAACTAAATGAAACTACTCCCCTTTACGATGCTGAAGGTGAGAGCTCTTTCAAACGACTTTTTTAAGTAGACTCTTGATTAAAAGAAAAGGAGAAAAAAGAAAGATGAAAGAGAGGAGGGGAGATGAAGAGAAGATACGGGGCCAAAAAATTAGTGATAGTGAGGGGTGACTATTTAAGATGAGGGTAGAGGAGGGGAAACAAGATGACGGGAAAAGGGAAAAAATAATGATGGAATGAGGTGAGAGAATAGTCGACATGTTTAGAGAGGAATGGAAGAAGACAGAAGAGAGGGTAAACGGGGAAAATAAAAGGTACAAGACAGGAAAGATAAGATACAAAGTTAATGTTTAAAGACCCGGAGAATAAGGGAGCGATAAACAGTGCTTGTGTGGACTCTATAAATAAAGGTGCGGTCTTCTAGAGGGCAGAAGTGGGTTGCGGAGACACAGAACTCTTTACATGAATGAGAAGGAAGAGATGTATAGAGTGGATACGGGGATGTGTAAGGCAGGTATGGATGCCGTTGAAAGGGTCGAGATGGAGTGGCCGTGGAGATGAGGTTGCTGTTAAGTGGCGGCAAGGATGAGTTAGAGAAATGTGGAGAGATGGTCGAGTGGTTATGTGGGTTGTGCGGGCTTGCAGTGGGAGTGGAGGGGGTATAAGGTGTGTCGTGGCTCTCTTGCACGGGTGGATGGATATGGACGGGGATGAGGATGCTTGCGTGCGTGCGTGGGAAAGCGGTGAGGTGTGGCAACGGGTATAACGAAGTATTCAGAGCGTGTAGCGTGGCACAAAACTTATGTAAAGCGAGAGGGAAGGGAAAGAAAAGAAGCGCGAGGTAAGGAGTAAGGGACGTGGAAAAAGGAGGAATAATACACATATCACATTAATGCCACCGACAAATGCATGCAGATAAATGCTGCGGCGAGTGAGTGGAATGTTTGCTTACTGACCGTAACCCCTACACACACACACACACACACACACACAGACACACACACACACACACATACAGGTATAATTAACCTTTGTGTGCGTGTACGTATTGAGTCTTTACTCATTCCATTCACTTTCACCAACGTACTGCGGACTGACCACCACCACCATCACCACCACCACTACCCTCACCACCACCACCACCTACCACAACACACACCACCCACACACCACCACCATCACCACCACCACCACCCTCACCACCACACCCACCACCATCACCACCACCACCCTCACCACCACCTCCACCACCACCACCACCAACCACACCCCCACCACCACCACCACCACCACCCACCACCACCCACCACCACCAACATCACCATCACCCTCACCACCATCACCTACCACTACCCTCACCACCAACCTCATCACCACCACCATCACCACCACCACTACTACCCTCACCACCACCCTCACCACCACCATCACCACCACCACTACCACCACTACCCTCACCACCACCCTCCTCACCACCACCATCACCACCACCACTATCTTCACCACTACCCTCACCACCACCACCACCACCTACCACTACCCACACCACCCTCACCTCTACCACCACCACCACCACCACCACACCACCACCACCCCCACCACCACACCCACACCACCACCACCCGATCACCCACCACCACCACCACCACCACCCACCCACACCACCCCACCACCATCACCACCCCACCACCATCACCACCCACCACCATCCCCACCACCACCACCACCACCACCATGACCACCCACCACCACCACCCCACCACCACCACCACCCACACCACCCCCACCCCCACCCCCACCACCACCACCACCACCCACACCACCACACCCACCACCGCCACCCACACCTCCACCACCACCACCCACCACCACCCACCACCACCACCCACCACCACCACCACCACCCACCACCACCACCACCACCACCACCACCACACCACCACCAACCACCACCACCACACCACCACCACCACCACTGCCACCGCCACCACCACCACCACCACCACCCCCGTCACCACCACCACCACCCCCCCCACCACCCCCACCACCACCACCACCCCCACCACCACCCCCCCCCCCACCCCCCCCACCACCACCCCCACCCCCCCCCCCACCACCCCCACCACCACCCCCACCCCCCCCACCACCCACCCCCCCCACCCCAACCACCCACACCACCACCCCACCACCACAACCACACCACCACCCCCCACCACCACCACCTACACCACCACCCCACCACCACCACTAACACCACCCCCACCACCACCACCCCCACCACCACCCCCACCACCACCACCCACACCACCGACCCCACCACCACAACCACCACTACTACCCTCACCACCACCCTCACCACCATCACCATCACAACCACCACTATCATCACCACACCCCACACCACCACCACCCCAACCACCACCCCTCACACCACGACCCACACAACCACCACCACCACCCCCCACCACCCCCACCCACACTACCACCCCACCACCACCACCACCACACCACCACCACCACCACCACCAGCACCACAACCACCACCACCACCACCACCCACCACCATCACCACCATCACCACCACCACCTACCACTACTACCACCACCAACACCACTACCTACCACTACCACCACCACCACCACCACCTACCACTACTACCACCACCAACACCACTACCTACCACTACCACCACCACCACCACCACCTACCACTACCCTCACCACCACCACCACCTACCACTACCCTCACCACCACCACCACCTACCACTACCCTCACCACCACCACCACTTTCCATTACCCTCACCACCTCCACTTCTACCCTCACTATTACTAAAATCTCAACCACCACCATCTTCATAATCAACACAACTATAAACCCTAAGAACAACAACCACCACCACTAACATAACTATAAACGCAAACAACCATCACTACAACCACTACCACCACCACCCCCACCACCCCTACTATCATCACACACTCACTACCTCCGCTGTCTTCTTTTATCAGCAAAACCTCAACCGCTACGAACAACATCACGACCATCGAGACCGCCACCCCCACCTTCAGTGTCACCAGATGTTCTCATGTTCTTGTAACCCCACCACTACCACCACTACCACCACCACCACTTACTCCGCCTCCCATAATTTCCTCATAACGCCAGAACCTAAACTACCATCACCAACACGACTACCATAACCATCTCCTTCATTATCACCACCATCGCCCCCATCACTTTCCCCATCACCAGAACCCTAACCACCACCCCAATCTTCCCTATCACCACAACCTTAACTACCATTACCTCCAACACCATCACCACGACTATCACGAGAACCTTAACCCCTACCACCACAGCTGCCTTTCCTCCTCCTACTCCTACTCCTACTCCTCCTCCTCCTCCTCCTCCTCTAAGCAACAAAGAGCAGAGCCACGGGGGGTGATTCATTTTGACAATGGGATAACTCGGCGGTGATGCAAGTTCGGCCCAGATCGCGTTCGGCTTTTTCTTATCGCCGCCTCGCTGGTGAGCTGCAGCCATGCGATGAAACCATTAATTAAGTACCTCGCTGCTGCAATCGGACGCGTACCTTCCCCCCAACCAATCCCGCCTGACCTCAAATGGCAATGGAAAATAAAGCGACGAAAATGTTAAGCGGAATAAAACTAACGGGGAGAGTGAGGAGGTGGAGCAGGGTGAGGAACAAAAATAAAACTAGTAAAATCGATGAAATTAAGTCTCGCTGAGCTTTTGATATCGCCGAAACGTGCTCCAAGGGTGGTCGGAACCGAAATCTCCAGCCGTGCCCGTGTGTCATGCGTGAGTTACAGGGAGCCGAGGTGGTTACGAGCGCCGAATCCTCCTGGAGCACCCACGGAGAATATGACGTATGCATCACCATTGTTCCGGACCCCAGGTGTTCCTTCGCGGCCAATTAGGGATACAGGTGAGTCTCCGTCATCATTAAGTTACCTGTTGAGTGTTGGCCCTGGTACAGATGACCGCGAGAGGGAAACACAGACGAGAGAGAGAGAGAGAGAGAGAGAGAGAGAGAGAGAGAGAGAGAGAGAGAGAGAGAGAGAGAGAGAGAGAGAGAGAGAGAGAGAGGAAAAGAAAAAAAGTGAAAAGAAAGAACAAAGTGAAATGACCGTGCAGGGGAGGATAAGAGGGAAGCAGGGAAGAGCACTCAACTCTCTTTCTGAACCTGTGACTATAAAAGCTCGACTCGCTGAACCCGGTACATTTAGTTTCTATAAATAACTGAATAGATGAATTCATGCGTGAATCGCTGAACCCATTAACTACAAATGACTAAATAGCTGAACCTAGTAGCTGTACATGGCTGAATAGCTACGCCATGGAATTATAAATGACTGAACCGTTAAACCTGTTGCTATAAACATCTGATTCGCTGAGGTCATGAAAAATATATGAGCAGATCACAGAGCTATTAACTATGAATGGATCGCTTAACTCATGAAATATATATTACTAAATAAATGAATCTACAACTATAAATGACTGAATTGCTGAACCTCAATTGACCTCTCTTTCGGCCATCTCTTTTGGTTCTTTTTTTTTTTTAGGAGCAGCGAGTAGCGGGCTTTTTTTTATTGTTTCCTTTTTTGTGTGCCCTTGAGCTGTCTCCTTTTTTGTAAAAAAAATAAAATGACTGAATTGCCGAAACAGGTGGCTATAAATTGCTATGCCTCTATAACTAATGCTTATAAATCATTGTTATCCCTAGAAAAGATCGAGTCGCAGACATCGTCCGTTATAAAAAGTAGAAACCAGGGAATTTTATATTGCCAAGTCCCTGAACCCAATGACTGAAAATTACTGAAAAGACGACTGCAATTTTAATCGCCGAAGAAAAAACGATCAGATTCCTATAAATAATATGCAATTGTGTCGTTCCAAAATCATCTTATCAAAACAAACCTCGTTTCCTTAATATAGATAATTGTATTGCCCAATATTACTCAATCAGCAAAAAAGAAAAGAAATACATTGCATTCCCTCAAAATTTATTCCGTTTTCAAAATATATCGTTGGATCCGCAAGCAGCTGTAATATCCCCAAATTATATTAGTGACACCAAAAATCATATCTGCAAAAGACTTTTGTATATCCAAAGTCATCGTACCCTAAAAATGAGCTGCTGTGTCCCGCGGTCATCACATCTTTCAAATAGATTATCTATATCAACAGAAGTCATTACATCCCCAAAGTGGATTACTGCATCCAACACTGTATGTAGTGTATCCCCGCAAATAATTATATTCCAAATGACATAATTCTAAAAATAAGTAAATGTATTCCCAAAACATCATTGCAAACATAATTATACCAAAAAAAATCATACATCCCATTTACCAAATCAGATCACTGTATCCTAAAGTATTTATCTCCCCCAAACAGATTTTCTATTGCAAAACGTCATCAAATCCAAATAACAGATTATGTAAAAGTAGATTATTCGGGAAAAAAGTTATTTCCACCCGCCTCGCAAAAAAATCATATTCCCTTAAAGTTGATTACTGTTTTCCGAACCACACACACACACCAAAAATTAGAACATAATGTAGCTCTAAAACCAGACAATAGGACACACTAACAAATAAAAATAAAATAAAACAAAGTTATAGAACTTTAACCACCGAAACGGTAAATGCCTGCATCCCTTTAACCCCACGTGTTATGTAGTAACCTTCCCCTCCTCTCCCTCCCCCAGCACACGCAAGCAAGTTTATATATATTGCAATACTTATGAAAAACAGGCGGCGTTCACATAATGCATTTTCCAGACCATTAAGTCTGGCTTCCTCGACAATTTATATGCACACGTGTTAAGCATTTATTTTATTCTATTTTATTTCCCACCTTCGCGGCGCAGAAAGTTTGAAGGCGAGGCGTGTGTGGAAACTATTTGCGGCTTGGGAAACAAACAACAAACAGCAAGAACAACAATAACAACAGTGGCAGCGGCTTTAGGAATACAAGCAATAACAAAACTACTAAAAAAACAGCTATACCAACAACAACGACAACGATAATAATGAGAACAATAAGATGATGATGATGATAATAATAATAATAATAATAATAATAATAATAATAATAATAATAATAATAATAATAATAATAATAATAATAATAATAATAATAAAGTTGAAAATACCATTGAAGTCACATGCTATAACAAATCCTGAAACAAACATGATCTAATAAAATAACTAGGACAAAACATATGGAGTATGCATCTCATGTGTGGGGGGGGGTCCACTCACACAGCTCTCCTTGACAAAGTGGAGTCAAAGGCTCTTCGTCTCATCAGCTCTCCTCCTCATACTGATAGTCTTCTACCTCTCAAATTCCGCCGCCATGTTGCCTCTCTTTCTATCTTCTATCGATATTTTCATGCTCACTGCTCTTCTGAACTTGCTAACTGCATGCCTCCCCTCCTCCCGCGGCCCCGCTGCACACGACTTTCTACTCACGCTCATCCCTATACTGTCCAAACCCCTTATGCAAGAGTTAACCAGCATCTTCACTCTTTCATCCCTCACGCTGGTAAACCTTGGAACAATCTTCCTTCATCTGTATTTCCTCCTGCCTACGACTTGAACTCTTTCAAGAGGAGGGTATCAGGACACCTCTCCTCCCGAAATTGACCTCTGATTTTGGACACTCCCTTAACCTCTGTTCGGGAGCAGTGAGTTTTTTTTTTTCTTTGCGCCCTTGACTGTCTCCTTAGCTGTAAAAAAAAAAAAAATACAACAACAACAACAACAACAATAATAAGACAAACAACCCCAACAACAACCAGAGACTCTTCTTTACAGGATTTTAAGGGATTTAGGGCGTCACCAGCAACACCCTTAACCTTGCCCCACCGCCCCCTCTGACCCCCCCGCCCCCCTTGTTCCTCCTCTCCCCAATGCTCCTTACTAATTCCCCTTGCCACACTCCTTACATTTCTTCCCCTTAACTTTACCTCCTCTTCCTTTCCTTCCTTCTTCTCCTTCCTCCTTTCATTCATTCATCTCACTCTTTTCTCCATCAACAGCTCTTCTCTCTCCTCTTCCCTCTTCGTCCCCTTCTTCATTATGTTCCCCTCTTCACCCCTTTCACTTCACACTTTTACCTTACCTCTCTCCCTCCCTCGTCCTCCTCCTCCTCCTCCTCCCTGACCCTCTACACGTGTCATAGAGTAGGGCCTATCATCTTCCCTCTCACTTTCCTCTCTTTCCCCTCACTCAGTCCTGCCTCATTTCCCTCACTCACTCCCACTGACTCATACCTTTCCCCCTCACTTTCCCTCATCTCTCTCTCTCTCTCTCTCTCTCTCTCTCTCTCTCTCGTTCCAAGCACCTCCATTTTATTCTATTTCTCTCTACTCTTCATTTTCATACACTATCCAAATGGAGAGAGAGAGAGAGAGAGAGAGAGAGAGAGAGAGAGAGAGAGAGAGAGAGAGAGAGAGAGAGAGAGAGAGAGAGAGAGAGAGAGAGAGAGAAGGGGGGGAAGTAGGAATGAGGAGAAGGGCAGGGGAGGGGTAGGAGGCCCGGAACAGAAGCTTTTCAGAGGTGAAGACTAATTTTCAGAGGAGGCGAGCGATGCATTTCGTACTCAGGTTTCTGTTAGTTTTTCCCTCCGGTGTTTTTTTTTTCTGTCTGCGTCAAGTTGTTTCGTATTCCACATCGGCTCCATTCACAAAAGTTCATTCAGCTGTTTGGAAATGTTTTGATATTTCTGTTATTGTTGTTTGTTCCCCGTTGGCATTGGAGGCATTGTTGTTAGTGTCATGTTTATTACTATTGTTATTATTATTATTATTATTATTATTATTATTATTATTATTATTATTATTATTATTATTATTATTATTACTATTAACTACTAATATTTCTACAACATTTCAAAGGACACCAAAAATGATGAACAACAAAATGAATAATAATAAAATAAAACAAAACTACTAAAGCTAAAATTCTTACAACAACTACTTCTACTACTACTACTACTACTACTACTACTACTACTACCAGTTTTACTACTTCAGCACCCACCATTATCATATGAGCTATTATCATTTCATCTCCTCCTCCTCCTCCTCCTCTCCCCCTTCCTCCTCTCAATACTCCTACTCATTATTAGTGCACGGAATCCAGGTTAAAGAAATACAGTCAAGATTCCAATGAAAGAAAAAAAAATAAGACATGAGGTGCACGATTTTCTCTCCGTATTACAAAACCAAACATTCCGCGCCACATTCTTTTTCCCCAACACACGCGGACGGCCGTAGGAACACCTATTTTACACTTCTGGGCATAAATACCATAAAAGCTTTTCAAGAGTGTGCAGGATGTGTAGACTGCGTAGGTTTACAACGCTGTCTTCTTTATAGAGTGCTGGGAGAGAGAGAGAGAGAGAGAGAGAGAGAGAGAGAGAGAGAGAGAGAGAGAGAGAGAGAGAGAGAGAGAGAGAGAGAGAGAGAGAGAGAGAGAGAGAGAGAGAGAAAGCAGGCAATGAGGCAGGTAGAGGCACGCAGGCAAAGACAGAGAGGAAAATAACGAGAGAGAGAGAGAGAGAGAGAGAGAGAGAGAGAGAGAGAGAGAGAGAGAGAGAGAGAGAGAGAGAGAGAGAGAGAGAGAGAGAGAGAGAGAGAGAGCCGTAATGACAGTGGAGGTCACAGGATGGCAGTGCGTGACCCAGCCTGACCTCTGCGGTGACCCCAGTTCGACCACCCCCGTCGCCCCGTCTACTCACGCGCCCGATAGATAGAAGCGGAGATAGGACCAAGGGAAAAGTGTACACGTAGGAATTATACAGAAAATAAACAGCTTCGGCGTACAACAAAGGAGGGACAGGGGAAGGGACGGGGAGGGGGGGGGGAGAGAGAGAGAGAGAGAGAGAGAGAGAGAGAGAGAGAGAGAGAGAGAGAGAGAGAGAGAGAGAGAGAGAGAGAGAGAGAGAGAGAGAGAGAGAGAGAGAGAGAGAGAGAGAGAGAGAGAGAGAGAGAGAGAGAGAGAGAGAGATAGTAATGACAGGTCCAGCTTGGATTTACTGTCTGTACAAGTGTGAAGAAGAGAGAGAGAGAGAGAGAGAGAGAGAGAGAGAGAGAGAGAGAGAGAGAGAGAGAGAGAGAGAGAGAGAGAGAGAGAATCTTCCAATCTGATATTTTGTCGGAGTAAGTAATGTCTGTCTGTCTGAATGTCCGTCATTTCTCTCTCTCTCTCTCTCTCTCTCTCTCTGCCCTACTAACTGTAAATGCCCGGTTTTCATTTAGTTTCTTCACAGTATTACCATGTAAGGCGAGGACCTCTCATGTAGCCCCCAGTTATGGCAACGCTGAACGTGCAGGCATGGCAACACTAGCAGGCATGAAGGAAGAGGAGGGGGGAGAGGGGGAAGGAGGACCGGGAAGAAGAGGAGGAGGAGGAGGAAAGAGAGGAGACTGGTAAGTGCAAAGAAGAGAGGGGGTAGATGAAGGAGAAAGGTGAATGGTAAGAAAGAAAGATGAAGAGAATGGTGTTACGCCTTGCTGGGTATTCGGCACGACGCGAGAGAGAGAGAGAGAGAGAGAGAGAGAGAGAGAGAGAGAGAGAGAGAGAGAGAGAATGAAGGGCTCGCTAAAACTATTGCCGAGGAAAAAGGATGATCAGAGGGAATAGAAAGTGGGAAAGTAAGAAAAATGGAAGGATTCTCTCTCTCTCTCTCTCTCTCTCTCAGTGTGTGTTGCTCTCTCATTACTTCATTATCTTTGCTCGTTACTCTCCGGCTACACTTTTTTTTTTCCTTTCGTCTCTATCATTATCATCCTCTCTATTGATGTACAACTATTGGAAATGACTACTCTCTCTCTCTCTCTCTCTCTCTCTCTCTCTCTCTCTCTCTCTCTCTCTCTCTCTATACCTGCTCCCCCTTAAGCCAATCTCCGCCGTGGCCAGTAATAAGGTGGATTGTTTTCCTTCCATCAGAGAGAAGGAGAGCGAGGGAGGGAGAGATGGTGGAGGCAGGGAGGAGGGTAGACCGAGGGAGGGAGAGAATAATGAGAGGAAAGAGATAGGCTGGAGAAAATGGACATAATATGAAAAGAAGTTTAGGTTAGTGCTCTCTCTCTCTCTCTCTCTCTCTCTCTCTCTCTCTCTCTCAAGATAGTAGTCGGGTCACGAGTAAGAGAAGGGAAAATATAAAACAAAGGAAAACGGAAAAGTGAAAAAGGACAATAAGAGAAAATGGAAAAGCAAGACGAGGAATGTAAACGATGCAAGAGAAAATAAAATAAACGAAGGAAAAGATAAAAAAAAAAATAATTGTAATAGACGCGGGAAAAGACAAGAATGGAAAATTGTCATGAGAGAGAGAGAGAGAGAGAGAGAGAGAGAGAGAGAGAGAGAGAGAGAGAGAGAGAGAGAGAGAGAGAGAGAGAGAGAGAGAGAGAGAGAGAGAGAGAGAGAGAGAGAGAGAGAGAGAGAGAGAGAGAGAGAGAGAGAGAGAGAGAGAGAGAGAGAGAGAGAGAGAGAGAGAGAGAGAGAGAGAGAGAGAGAGAGAGAGAGAGAGAGAGAGAGAGAGAGAGAGAGAGAGAGAGAGAGGAGGGGGTGTCAACTCCCCGCTCGTTAAGCTAATGCAATCACAGGAGTGGGAGACAGAGGGGCATAAGGACCACTCCCTCCTGAGGACCACAAGGACGCAGGGTCGTCGTTAGGGGCCATTAGGGGACCGTCTTACATTTGTCGCCAGCCAATCACAACACGAGATACATCCGCACGAAACAAGCGACCCCGACACACGCTGAAAGATTAATAAAAGACGAGGAGGAATACAGCAATAAGAGGGAGAGATGTAAGGGGTTAAAAGAGAGATCTGAGGGGTTGCAGTAGTAGTGAGAGAGAGAGAGAGAGAGAGAGAGAGAGAGAGAGAGAGAGAGAGAGAGAGAGAGAGAGAGAGAGAGAGAGAGAGAGAGAGAGAGAGAGAGAGAGAGAGAGAGAGAGAGAGAGAGAGAGAGAGAGAGAGAGAGAGAGAGAGAGAGAGAGAGAGAGAGAGAGAGAGAGAGAGAGAGAGAGAGGCACAGGCAGACAGATAGATAGACAGACAGACAGACAGACAGACAGACAGACAAACACACACACACACACACACACACACACACACACACACACACACACACACACACACACACACACACATGCTGACAGACAGAATACCTGACTGACAAATAATGGACAGAGAGAGAGAGAGAGAGAGAGAGAGAGAGAGAGAGAGAGAGAGAGAGAGAGAGAGAGAGAGAGAGAGAGAGAGAGAGAGAGAGAGAGAGAGAGAGAGAGAGAAAATAAAGTCGAGGAGGATCAGTATACACACCCTCCAGCCTTCATATTCCAGACTCACTCCCGTTCTAGTATTCCAGAATTCCGAGCGGCCCACTCCACCTGGCCGAGAGGAAATAAAACTCTGGGAATTTGGATAACCTGGAATAGTCGGTCACGAGAATATTTATGGAAGGATATTTTTTCCTCTTCTCTTATATTTGTAATTTTTTTCTTCCCTCCCTTCCCCCGGGCCGCCTCCCCTCCCCTCCCCTCCCACTTTTTATTTCTCTCTCTCTCTCTCTCTCTCTCTCAATATTCAGAGGAAAGAATATTTGTGTGTGTGTGTGTGTGTGTGTGTGTGTGTGTGTGTGTGTGTGTGTGTGTGTGTGTGTGTGTGTGTGTGTGTTAATTTGCATAAGCGCTTCGTTTAAAACGCCGACAAGGAACTTAAAAATAAAATTATGATCAGAAAATGTTTTGAGTCTTTTCCTTTATGCCAGTTCATTAAAATAACACGCCGCTTAACCACTTATGCCAACAAACAATGGCTTTACGTGCGATAAACAAACACGGGCTTAGTAAACAAAATAAATAAATAAACACATAAACATGGAAATCCAAAGAATGCTTAAAATATCAAATCACTTCAACAAAAAATAAATTAAACAAAGAGAATGCAGTTTCATAATTAATTACAAAAGATGTCTTGCATATTTCTTAATTTTTCTTATTTGTTTTGATGTTCAACACACCTACACCGAAAACATTATCCTGCCAAATGAGTCTTTAGATTACATAAATTTATACACTGTCTCATTACCTTCGCTCTCTCCCTTTCTTCTCCCACTCCCCTCCTTCGTCTCGAGTTCACTTCCACTCCTTCCTTCAACCCGTTTTCTGTCGGTCTCATTATTCTTCTTACCCTCCTTGTTTTTGTCTTCGTCTAGTCACTTTTATCCCTCTCATTATCTCCTCTTTCCTCTTCATTAATTTCTCATCTGTCTCTCTTTGCGTCTCTTAAGTTCACTCTCCTTGTTTCCTGTGCTTTCTCCTTTTCATGTTTCCTGCCCTCTTGATTTTGAACTCTTTTATGTCACTTCCCTCTTATCTTCTCCTCTACACTCACGACTCCTCTCTCTCTCTCAAATGTCATTCATCCTCTCCTTGTCTCTCCAATACATATTCTTATACACTCTTCTTACCTCTCTCCCTCTTTCTCCTACTCTCACCTCTCTCCTATTAAGACATCTCCCCTCTACTTTCCCCTCTTCTTCACAACCTATTTCCTTGTTATCATTTTCACTCTAGTTCTCTCATCTTTTTCTACTGCATTTTTCTTCCGTTTTTCTTTTTTCATTCTACCTCTATTTTACTCTCTTCTGATTCCCTGTTCTCTTTCTGTGTTCTTTCTCTCCTCTTTTCATACCATATTTTCCCTTGTATCTCTCTATTTTCATTCTACCTTCGTTTCATTTTCCTCCGACTCCCTTTTCTCCTTGTTAACTCGTCCAATTTCACCTTTTCTCTCCCTTTTAATCCTCTTAATTCCCCTCCTTTAGAACCTACTTGCCAATGTCACTTTTCCCCTTTCTGCCCTCCCTTCTCTCTCTCTCTCTTCTCTTTCCCTTTCCCGACGCACCACTCTCCCTCCTTCGCCTTATTATACCTCCCATTTTCTCTCGTTCCCTGCCCTTACCATCACGTCACATCTCACCTCCCCTTTATTTCCTCCACCCCTCACCCTGCTGCCGCTGCCACCTCCATGTCTTTTCCCCCTTAACCTCCTATTTCACCTCCCTGTGTCATTTCTTTCCTCCTCCTCCTCCCCCTCCTATACTCCGGTTTCTCTCGCACTTTTCTTTTTCTCTCATTTTCCTTCTTCGTTTTCTTCCTCATCTCATATCACTTTTTCCCATCATTACTTTTTTTTATTATACTTCCCAGTGACATTGCTTTCATCTTTATCTTTATCTCCCTTTTTATCTTCCTCTTCTTCTTTTTCTTCCTTATCTTCTTCTTCTTACTCTTCCTCTCCTCCTTCTATTTCCCCCCTCTCTACTCTTCCTATTCCTTTTTCTCTTTTGCTCTCTTCTTCTACCACTACTTTACGTGTCAGCTCCTCTTTCAAGCCTTCAACCTCTACCCCCGCCGCCACAACCTCCTCCTCCTCCTCCTCTTCCTCCCCACCATCAGTCACCCCAAAACGGCCTCCCCAAATGAGAGCTTCGCGGACGCCAAAAGCCTCACGCCAGCTTAGTCTGTTCAGGGCGTTACGTCGTTACGGTGACGCGGTGTGACGGGCACGACTCCTCCGGCGGCGCTCTGTGACGGACGGAGACGGAGACAGACGGAGGCCTTTCTTTGTTGTGTGTGTGTGTGTGTGTGTGTGTGTGTGTGTGTGTGTGTTTTCGACCTCTCTCATCTGTTGGTCTGAGAATTGGTGAAGAAACGTAAAGAAAGAAAAAGAAACGGAAAGTATTTTGTTTGGTGATCGACGATTTTTCTGTGTGTGTTTTCTTCGAGAATCTAAATATTCGTGCAGACGCCCTAATATATGTTCTTTTAGGTTCTTCTTAAGTGCAATGAAGAAGGAAAAAGCTAAAAAAATATGCGTGATGTACCATTCTTTAGTACCTCAATGCATGTGGACGCTTTACTAAATACGGCGTGTGCTTCAAAAATAGCAAAGTGAATATGTATAATGTAAAATAAATGACTGCTATACTGAGAAAGCTGCACTGGATATACACACACGAATATAATGACCCAAAAAAAGGAGGAAGAAACGAAAAGTAGCATAAAAGTATTTCCCAGTAGAGATAATGAAGAGCAGATGACCACACACGAGGGAAATTCTCTCTCTCTCTCTCTCTCTCTCTCTCTCTCTCTCTCTCTGTAGCACACGTGGTCGAGTTGGTCGCACGTGTACGGAACTAAAACCGTAAGAAGAACCGCAGAGGAGGAGGAGGAGGAGGAGGAGGAGGAAGAGGAGGAGGTGGAGGAAAACTGGTGTTGACCGTGTGTGGGTGTTAAGGGGGTGTGGGTTAAGGGGTGTGGGTTAAAGGGGGAGGGAGGGAGGGGGTCAGTTGTGAAAATAATGGTTTGCTCTCTCTCTCTCTCTCTCTCTCTCTCTCTCTCTCTCTCTCTCTCTCTCTCTCTCTCTCAATAATTACATGATGCCTGACTCGCACGTGTCACGGTTAAGGACACGAGAGGGAGGGGGACGAGGCGCGGGAGGGAGGGATGGAGAGGGAGAAAGGGAGGAAGTGAAAGGAGAGAAAGAGCGGGGGGTACGATGGAGAGAGAGGATGAGAGGGAAGCGGGGAGAGAGAGAGAGAGAGAGAGAGAGAGAGAGAGAGAGAGAGAGAGAGAGAGAGAGAGAGAGAGAGAGAGAGAGAGAGAGAGAGAGAGAGAGAGAGAGAGAGAGAGAGAGAGAGAGAGAGAGAGAGAGAGAGAGAGAGAGAGAGAGAGAGAGAGAGAGAGAGAGAGAGAGAGAGAGAGAGAGAGAGAGAGAGCAAAAACGAGGGAAGCAGGAGGAAACTTAGAAGAAAAATAGTGTGTGTGTGTGTGTGTGTGTGTGTGTGTGTGTGTGTGTGTGAGAGAGAGAGAGAGAGAGAGAGAGAGAGAGAGAGAGAGAGAGAGAGAGAGAGAGAGAGAGAGAGAGAGAGAGAGAGAGAGAGAGAGAGAGAGAGAGAGAGAGAGCAAAAACGAGGGAAACAGAAGGAAACTTAGAACAAAAATAGTGTGTGTGTGTGTGTGTGTGTGTGTGCTCGCGCGTAAGAGAGAGAGAGAGAGAGAGAGAGAGAGAGAGAGAGAGAGAGAGAGAGAGAGAGAGAGAGAGAGAGAGAGAGAGAGAGGGGTTTAATGATTGGATTCATGCATTAAACGTTAGACTATAATTAATATCGTTAATACTGTGCTCGTATGTCGCATTCAGCAGGATATCAGCACCGTTTCAATTATTGTTATTAGCAGGGAAAAAAAAAAGGATATCGAGCTAAGACAAACAAGTTGCAATTTCTGTCAAACGATGTCTATCAGTAGTAATTATGAGAATATTTAACTCGCATACCTTAGCTAAGTTTTTCCCCGCAATATTTTCCTAATACGAGTCCTCATGACTGAGATGATACATATGTACTGACGCTCATATCCCAGCATGTTGCGTCTGGCGGGGTCCCGTTCGTATGTAACCGTCATCAAGTACTCCTTTTCGTTGCCAACCTTTGAACCAACACGCCGGACTGCACACCATCTTACTCGCCCGGTTGCTCCTCACTCAGTCTGCAGAGTTCTTGAAGCATGCTAAGCCGTCTCTATCATGTCGCAGTGATTTTCTTTTCTCGTAAATAAGAAACATGCATATTTTAAACCTAATTATTTTGCGTTTCATTTTATATAACAAGAAAGCAAACACGATATTACACAAAACAACACATGCCAATATTCTTTTCGAAGCTGCTTCCCTTTGGCTACTGAAGGCGATTTGAGGCGGGGCGGAGAGAGGCTGGACGTGAGGGAGTGGATGTAAGGAGGAGGAGGAGGTGTAGCTGGATAACGATGGGCGACACGGGGCGGGGAGAGGATAAGGATAACATGGGGAGCTAAGCGTTTAATGGAGAGGGGAGAAAAGGGAGGAAAGGGAATGGTTTGGAGAATTAGTAAGGATGATTATGTGGGCCGATCGGGGCGAGGAAAGGGAAAGGGCGAAGAAAGGGAAAGGCGGGGGAGGGGAGAATATAGTAGTTTGGAGGATTGGTACGGATGGTGGGGCGGGGATGGAGGGAACAGGTGTTAAGAGGACATGGCGACATAATATGAAGGATAGGGAGTATAATAATGAGAGGGCGAGGATTGGCGAGGACGGAAGAAAAGGAGAGGAAAAATAAGAGCACACAGAGACGGATCTTTTTTTTTAACAGCAGAGGAGTCAGTTCAAGGGCATAAAAAAGTAACAAACGTGAAAAAAAAGCCCACTACCCACTGCTCCTATAAAGAGTTAGAGGAGTGGCGGAAAGATAGGTCAATTTCGGGAGGAGAGGTGTCCTGATAAAGGGTTAACTGGTGGAAATGGGAAAGGTGGCGAGGAAGGCGAGAGGGAAAGGAAAGAGAGCACACTGAAACTGATAATGGATTAACTGGAGTAGCTGTAGATAAGGTCTGACGGGGTGGAGAAGGGAGCTGGGGATAATAATAGACATGCAGCCTGATAAAGGATTAAAAGACAGAAGTATTGGTGGGGAGGAGAAAGGAATGAGTGGGCCAGGAAAGAACAAGAAAGGAAAAGGAGGACACACGCATACAGACAAATACAGGATTGCTAGACAGAGGTGTTGGTGGGGTGGGGATGGGAGCAAGGAAGGGAAAGGGGGACAAAAAGACAGATACAGGATAGACAAAGGTGTTGGTAGGGACGAAAAAGGAATGAGGGGGCGGGGAAAGGGAGCGAGGAAGGGAAAGGAGGACAAAAAGACAGATACAGGATTGACAGAGGTGTTGGTGGGGAGGAGAAAGGAATGAGGGGGCGGGAAGGGAGCGAGGAAGGGAAAGGGGGACAAAAAGACAGATACAGGATTGACAGAGGTGTTGGTGGGGAGGAGAAAGGAATGAGGGGGCGGGGAAGGGAGCGAGGAAGGGAAAGGGGGACAAAAAGACAGATACAGGATTGACAGAGGTGTTGGTGGGGACGAAAAAGGAATGAGGGGGCGGGGAAAGGGAGCGAGGAAGGGAAAGGGGGACAAAAAGACAGATGCAGGATTGACAGAGGTGTTGGTGTGGTGGGGAGAAAGGAATGAGGGGGCGGGGAAGGGAGCGAGGAAGGGAAAGGAGGACAAAAAGACAGATACAGGATAGACAGAGGTGTTGGTGTGGTGGGGAAAGGAATGAGGGGGCGGGGATGGGCGGGGCGGGGAGGAGTCTTGCAGAGGGGCCTGAACTGGAAGCTACAAAGGAACGTGCTGGGAAGAAGAGCACAGCGGCTTTGTTATGTAGATTTCAGCTGCTTTCATACATGCCACCGAGCAGACACACACACACACACACACACACACACACACACACACAAAGCAGCCGCAGGAGGGCCGCTCTTATTGATGCCAGAAGGGAGGGAGGGAGGTGCATTTATAAAGAAAAAAATGGAAGTGGTCACTAATGAAAGGAAATTATGCAAGAGAAAAGAATTAAAAGAAAAATGGAGCAATGAGAAAGGGGAATGCATAAGTTGAATAAGACAGACGAAGTGACACGTCGGGCACGAATGATGAACCCAAAAATGAAATATATATAATCAATGTATATACGTACTAAAAGAAGTTCACGTGGAGCAACACCAATATCACTGAATTAATTGCACCAATGACATGTTGCCTCTTAACCTTTAGCATTTTTTGGGATTTTTTTTTTTTTTTGTTCGTTTGTTTTCCTTTTGTTTTTGTCCTTAAACTGTTTCCTTTACTGTAAGCACACACACACACACACACACACGCACACACACACACACACACACACACATCATTACCTCTTTCCTGTAGACCTTTAATCTCTCTCTCTCTCTCTCTCTCTCTCTCTCTCTCTCTCTCTCTCTCTCTCTCTCTCTCTCTCTCTCTCCTGTTCGCCAATGGAGAAGGAGAGAACGGAAGAGGAGGCAATTTAATTCAGTCAAAGAAGTGACGGGGGAAAGGAGGGAGGGAAAAAATAAATGAATGAAAGAAGAGAAGACAGGAATAGGAAAGGGAAGGAGAGGTAACTATGAGGGAAAGGACTGTGGAAATGAATGAAGGAGCGAAGGAGGCGAAGAGGGTGGAGTGAAAGAACAAGGGAATGATCAGAGTGGAAGGAAGGAGTGAGCAGAGGCCAAGAAACATGAATTGAGCAGTGGAATGAACGAATATTTATAACTTTATTACAATTATTATTATTATTATTATTATTATTACTACATTTATTACTATTATTATTATTATTGAATGTTACCCAGCACCGGAATCGAACCAATGCGTTGGCGCCGCTGTCTTGGGTGGTGGCGAGGCAGACAGTGGCGCCAACACATTGATTCGATTCCGGTGCTGGGTAACATTCAACTTGTTCTTGAATCATTATTATTATTATTATTATTATTATTATTATTATTATTATTATTATTATTATTATTAGTAGTAGTAGTAGTACCAGGAATATATAGTAGTACTCCCGTTTCATATTCTCTTTCGTAACACATTTATTTTCTTATACCACTTTCGTCTCTCTCCGTAATTAAGGATCTTATTGAATGTCTCAGTTTATCATCTCTCTCTCTCTCTCTCTCTCTCTCTCTCTATATATATATATATATATATATATATATATATATATATATATATATATATATATATATATATATATATATATATATATATATATATATATATATATATATATATATATATATATATATATATATATATATATATATCTCACACACACACACACACACACACACACACACACACACACACACACACACTGCGGAACTTTTTCTTCCTTTGTCTATCCAACACCCATATTTTTTCTTAATCCCTTTCTTTTTCATCCTCAGCGACACATTTTCCTTTCCTTCCCCTCTTCCCGCTGCCTCCACTTCCTTCTGCTTTCATTCCCTCACAAAACATTACTTCCACCCTTTGTCCCTTTTTTCTTACACATCCCGGAACAAATTATCCTCCCTCACATATTTTCTTTCTTTCCCTCCTTTCCGTCCCCGCCCACGGTTGCGAGATTTGATTCAGGTCTTGGGTGCCTGAAGAAGTTCAGTAACGTCGATCACTCCAAGTTCTTTGAGCTCCAATCCAACTCAAGAACTGTGTATCTAGGCGAGGCGCAGTAGTGTACAGACATTGGCAGGAGTATCTCCTCAAACTGAGTCATCCGCCTAAGGAAAAACTTTCATGCTGAAGTAGCACCTAGTAAACTATCAACTATATAAATCATTTAGACTGTTATTTCATCGCGTCAGGAGTAACCTGAAAGTACGCACCAAAGTGCTTTCATCTGTTCCGCAGGAAATGGAGTGCCGCCGAGCCTATTAATACACTAAACCGAGCAACCTCGTAATGAGCACATAGACTTTATGTTGCCTACCTCTTTGTTTCAGTGTTTATCTTTACTGTCCCTCCCATATTCCCTCCTTATTCTCCATTCTCTCCTTTCCCTTCTCAACGTTCAATCCCTCCTATATGTTCTCTCATCCCTCACTTCTCCCCCATCCGTCCCCCCTCCCTTACACACGCACGCTCACACGTAATCCAGACATCTAGGGCAAAGAAAGGGTAAGTGTAGGGGAGGGGAGGGGAGGGGAGGGGAGGGGTGTAGGGAGCCGGGGCACGGAAAGGAATGGCGGCCCCTGTTTTAATCCTCTTACCTCTGTATTATATAAAATGTCGTTCTGTATAATTCTCGCTCACCTGGCGGGCTTTACACAGGTGAGAGTCGTGTTCAAATTAGAGGTGTGCTAATGCCTCCGTAACCAGGTGGCTGTAATCTCTCTCTCTCTCTCTCTCTCTCTCTCTCTCTCCCCGTGTATCTATATATCTAACTTTCTTACACACACACACACACACACACACACACACACACACACACACACACACACACACTCACACACACACACGTAAGCGAATAGTAACTAAAAAACAAAAATATGCAAAGAGGAAGGGTATAGTCTCTCTCTCTCTCTCTCTCTCTCTCTCTCTCTCTCACACACACACACACACACACACACACACACACACACACACACACACACGTCCCCCGCCTCACACACAGGTAAGCTACACATGGAACGATATTAAAAAGAAGCTGCACGCCACATGTTCACAGGCGGGGAGCAATAACACGTGGAGGTGACAGCCCAGGTGAATGACAGGGAGGTGCGGGGAAAACAGAAGCCACGCGCTGTTATCTACGGCTTCAGGGTAAGGATAGAGAGGTGAAGAATGCGTGGTTTAGGTAAGATGTCGTGTGCTAATCTGGTTGGCGGTGTGGTGTTAAGAGTGAATGGATGGGGTGGAAGGATGGGTTGGTTGGTGAATGGGGCAGTGTGTGTGTCTTTCATTGGTTACGCAAAGCTTTCTCCAGTAATGTCGGGAGTGTGTAAGTCTTCCAAGGGGTGCGCAAGCTTTCTTCACTAATCTCAGGAAATACAGGTTGAAAAGATTGTGTGGAAGGAAAGACACGCCCACACATCCCTTACGATCAGTGTTGCCAGATTATCGTATTCACCACATTGTATTTATTATTTTTAAGCCTCAAACTCTCGTACCTACACAAATAACGAAGGAATATTAAAGTTAGCGTTAAAACGGTTATTTATTGATGTTTGTTTGCTTATATTTGCATTAGATATCAGTCAGAAACTAAGAAAATGCAATACGGTGTGTACGATAATTTGGCAACGCTGCTTACGATCCTACCTTAAAACGGAAAGTCCATACTCAGACTTGCTCGCATTCTCGTTCCCTAGCATTCCCTCCTTCCTCTTCTCCTCCTCCCTATTCAGTAATGCCAGGAAATAAAGGTGGAAAAAATTACGTTAAAGGATAGACACGCGCAGAAGTCCCTTACGATTACCTAAAAAAAAAAATTCATACTCTCTGCCTTACTCGCATTCTCATTCCCTAGCATTCCCTCCTTCCTCTCCTCTCCCCTCCCTCCCTCCAGTTGCACTCCAGGACAGACGGAGCTCAATTAGGCGCTCAGGCAATCACGGGCGGAACTCCTCTCATCTCTTCCCCTCCCCTCCCTCCACCTCCCTTCCCTCCATCTACCTTTCCTCCTCCTTTCCTCTCTTTCCTCCTGTCCCTCTATCCTTTATCTATACTCTCACACACTCTCATCTCTCTTCCTGTTCCTTATCTCCACCTCTTTATATTCCCTCTTTCTCTCTCTTCCTCTTCCCTTGTTCCTCTATCCTTTATCCATACTCTCACACCTCCACTCCTCCACCGCCCTCCATTACTCCACCATGTCTGCCATTCCTTTCTTCCTTCCACACCTTTCCCGTTTTCCTTTCTCCCCTTCCTGTGTCTACTATTCCCTACTTTATTCCTCCCTTTGTTCCAACCCTTGCCCTTGTTCCCCATCATTTCCCCTCTTACATTCCATTTCATTCTTTTCCTTTAATGGTTCATCCCCTCCACTTAATTCGTTTTGCTATTCTTTTGACCTAACCTTTTTCTTGTTTTCGTCTATATTCTTAGTATTTTACCTTCTTACATTTCCATCCTCTTCTTCTTTCCTCTCCTTCCGTCTTGCAATATTTCGTTCCTTCCTCTACCCTCTTCCTATCTTTCCTGCATTTCTTCTTCTCTTTCCAATATTTTCCTCTTTCCCTCTCTTCCTGGTCTCCACGTTTTGCTTTTCCGTTCTCAGTCTTTCCTTCCTTCCTCTCTCTGTTCCTACGTTTTCCTTTTCGTATCATTTTTTTTCATCTCAAACTTTTCTACCTTCCTTTCTCAGTCTTTCCTTCCTTCCTCTCTCTGCTCCTACATTTTCCTTTTCCTATCATATTTTTTACATCTCAAACTTTCCTACCCTCCTTAAGCCCTCCTTCCTATCTTGCATCACTCCATCTCTTCTACTTTCCCTCCCCAACTTTAACCCTCCAATTCCAGCCTTCAACATTTATTTTCCCTTCTTTACTATACGTATTGCCCTCCTCTATTTATGCCTCCCTCGTGTTTCTCTCCTCCATCCATCTCTCCCTCTTCGCAGCTTCCCTCCTTCCCTTCCCCCCTATATAACTCTCCTCGTCTATTTGTCTCCCTCCTACTTTCACCCTTCTATCCGTCTCTCCCTCTTCCCTCCTTCCCTTCCTCCCGCAGAACAATGCCTCTTTGTGTCCCGTTCGCCGAAGACTCGAGGGATTACGAGGTCTGTGTGATCCTCAAGCCCACGTTAAGAGGATCTGTGCGGTGGCCCGGTGTGCGGAGGGCGGCGCGGCTTGCTTAATTGGAGGTAATTATTCGATCTGATCCGACGCTGTTTAGCTTTTTATTGCACAGGTGAATCCGGCGTGCGAGCGAGCAGGTGAGTTTACGTTTCCGGTGATGGTGATTGTGGCGGGGATTGTGGGTGTACTGGCGGCGGTGGCTGCGGGGCGTGTGCTTGCTCGCTCTTGTTATTGCTCGTGTTCGTGGTAGTGGTGGAGTTATGATGTTTGTTATGGCTGTGTTAGTGGTATTGGTGGAAATAATGTTGAGGTAGATGTATTAGTAGTGGTTGTGGTGGTGGTAGTAGTAGTAGTAGTAGTAGTAGTAGTAGTAGTAGTAGTAGTAGTAGTAGTAGTAGTAGTAGTAGTAGTAGTAGTACCTACACAGTAGCATTACCGTAATGTTATTATTACTATTATTTTTATTATTATTATCATCATCATCATCATCATCATAAGTAGTAGTAGTAGTAGTAGTAGTAGTAGTAGTAGTAGTAGTAGTAGTAGTAAAAGGAAGTGAAGTAATAGAAGTAGTAGTAATAGCCTGCGCCATAACGGGCTGGGGTCGACCACCAGGCCCCACCAAAAAAGTCTACCGGCGCCATAGGCGGAACGTAAAAAGCAGAAAAAAGATAAATTAATGGTAGGAGTTGATACTAAGAGGAATTTTAGTTATTATTATTATATTATTATTATTATTATTATTATTATTATTATTATTATTATTATTATTATTAGTTGTAGTAGTAGTAGTTGTTGTAATTGTAGCTGTTAAAATAATGGTAGTTGTAGTGGCAGTAAAGAAAATCAATAATGAAAGAATCAGTAGCAACGTCATCAACGACAAAAACAACAAAAATATCAGTACCAAACATATAACAAACCTCCATCTCGCCTGAAGAGAATCTAAAAACAAAAACACTAAAAACTCAAACCGCACACCCATCATCACCACCATTACCGCCACCATAACGACAATCATCACCATCAACACCACCTCTCCCCACACAGGCCCCAACCCACCAGCCCATCACCTGCACAGTAGTAACCAACTCCCAACCGCAAGATGCCTCTATCATTAACGAGACCCTTAAATTTTCACGCAACTCTCAACATAGTGACGAAAAGTTAAAAAAAGTAATGATACTAGAAAACACTAACCCAGCCAAACACACACACACACACACACACACACACACACACACACACACTACCGTAAGTACTGTCACCGCCGTACACGCTCTCCGACATCCGGTCTTCCGTCGTGTAAGGAGAAAAAAGGCTCGGCAAAAAGGAACCAAATGACAAAAATGAGTCTCGCGTGCAGTCTGAGGTGTAGGCAAAACAGAGGACGTGATGGCGGTGGTGGACGTGTGCGTGTGTTGCTGGGAGGAGGGAGAACACAAGGAGGAGGCGGGGGAGGGGAGCTGTGTGTGTGTGTGTGTGTGTGTGAGAGAGAGAGAGAGAGAGAGAGAGAGAGAGGAAGTGGTGATGGTGGGCGGCAACTGTTGAAACGGCCAATATTTTCAAGGAATGTGAGAGGCTAACTGACCTTTCCTGACCTTAATGACCTCGTGGATGCCAAGGAAGCTTTGGTGTACCTAAGAAAAGGAAGAAGAGGCCACGACTGACGGCAACGAGAATGAATCTCTCTCTCTCTCTCTCTCTCTCTCTCTCTCTCTCTCTCTCTCTCTCTCTCTCTCATGCACATTTCTAGCCAAAGACCACCGATGTACAATCTTGCTCATACATGGTTTCTTTATATGTCTGAACCTGAAGTAACTCCTCTCTCTCTCTCTCTCTCTCTCTCTCTCTCTCACACACACACACACACACACACACACATTTCTTCCGCCACAACAATCATAAAGACGATGGATGACTCTGACTTACGGTTCGGCAATATTTTTTCGCGGCGGATGAAAGGAAACTTGACAAACTTCGACTGAATCGCCATAATCTTTCTACATCTTTTCTCCTCAGCACCGGACGGACAAATGCATATGAGAGAGAGAGAGAGAGAGAGAGAGAGAGAGAGAGAGAGAGAGAGAGAAGGAAGGAGGAGGAGGGGGAGGCACACTTTTTTGAGCCTGTGCGCGCTTATTTACCACGACGCAACCCAACACAACGCAACCCAACTTGAATACAAACCCCTCCACAACCTTTCTACAGTATTTAAGGCTTCCCGCGGCGTTGTTAGGCAAGGATGAGAACAATGAACACTGGTCCTTAGGCGAGGCAATAAATCAAACACTGTAAAAGTGCAGCGCTGCGTGGGTGAAACAATGCTTCACGAGCATTTAACCGAAGCTTCAGTGTTGTTTAGCGGTGCGCGGCCAAGGTTAAAGAGGCGGTACGCTCTGCGGTGGCCCCCTCGTGCGCTGAGCCTGCTGAGCCTCCCGCACGGAGCACCACCAGGGGGGGGAGGCAATGGCCTACGCGGGGAAGCCTATTCCATCAAGGCGTTTAATTCTACTGCTCGTAATCCAGCGATACGCTTGAAGGGGTAGCACGGCCCTTATGTGCAGATGTGAACATAATGATGCGTTTCGTGTGATGGGAGGAGGAGGAATAGACGGAGGTAAGGCAGATACATATGTCATGCCAGGAATAACACATTATAACTATTCTGGTAATTATAGTCTTGGGAAATCAGAAATGAGTTAGGCCCCAATGCCGCCTGGCAATTCATTTGCTATTCGAAACGCATTGCAAAGCGATATACAGTGAAGGGAGGTGAATGCTGCTTTCCATAATGCATCGTGAAGAGAACCGCGCCGCGGCACTACTTGCAGCTGACAGGCTGCATCTATAGTTGGATGTATTTTTAAATATCGTCAACTATCCGAAACTATCGCGGTACTGAAAATATGAAATTAAGAAAAGCACCACACGTACTTTGGCGCCGACGACAAGTAGGTAGCCTACGGCGCGGAAACACAGGTGCAGATGCAAGGAGGCGACGTTGCCATTACCAATTTTCCACGTAATTACCATCATATACCCAGTTTTTTTTTATTCAAGTTTACCTACGCAAATACAATGTTAAACTATCTGTTTCATTTCCTCCCTTGCCGTGTGCTCCAGCCACAGGAAGATGAGCGGCACAGGCTGAGGAGCACGCCCCAACAACCAGTGAACCCGACACGAGACTGTTAGTACTTTTAAGATTTTACGAAGCCTGACGTCATAATGCCTTCTCTTACTCCTCCTTGCCTTAAACTTCCTCCTATTCCTCTTTTCCTTACGTCAAATACGTAGACACATTTGTTGCAATGAAATCTGAGAATCACTTAAATATGTGAATTTCAATTAAGGCATCACAAGCATTTTCCAATCAGCCTGGTCATCCACTCCTTCACACAAGCATTCTATAACTTCTTCCTACCCTTCCTTGCTTCAATCAGACACGTAGACATTCATCTATGCTCACCTGAGAACCATGAACCACTTGGCGTATCGTTAAAAGTACGTATCGTTCACACCCTGCAATACTCACCTGCCGCTGCTCACAACCTCCTCAGCCGCCGCCACCATCTCACCGCCTCCTCGTCTCTGGAGATGTGCCACGAGCCAGAGTCGCCGCTACAGAGCCACGGGTACAGCTTGACAGTCACACAGTCGAGATAATTAATCACTTTCACGCCGCCCGCCCTGCACACACACCCCGCCAAGCGCCGACACTGTGATGCTTGCTGCCCCTTGCCTGGCGCTGCCCGAGTTACCATATCAAGTTTTCACTTTGATTATTACAATTACTTTGCCGCCTTGTATTTTACAACTCTTTGAATACAAATAATAATACAAAAATATGCCATTTGCTGATGAAGGTTTGAGCCTGTGGACGTCCTGGTAAAGTTAGACAATAATGCAAGCGTTGGTAACAACTGTCAGCCATGAGTCTGGGGCCGGCCAGCCAGTCACCGTGTTGCGATTGAGTCACGTGATAGTCGCTAAGCCTTTTAATTTTCTCCTCGAAAACCTTCAGGGGAATATTATAAAAAAAATTAGCATACGTAACAAAATTATTTTAAAAGGCACATCAAGGATGAGATAAGGAGGAGGATAAGGACAAAAACCACAACACATAAGGAACACTGTACACTTTTTATTGTTGGTTTGTACACTGTACAAATCATGGCTCAAAGGAAAATTTTGTTTTCGCAACACAGAAGAATGGATCTACAGAGCTTCAGTTTGACGTAACAGGACAAAAACCTTACTGAGGGCCACACAGGGCAGGGTGAGTGCCGGGCGACCACTGACGCCAGCACCGGTACCCCACCTGCTTGCGTGACTGGACAGTAATAACCTTGCTGAGGGCAGCGCATAGCAGGGTACTGCCGAGTAGCCGTAAACGTCAACAGCAGCACCTCGCCTGCTAACAACAACTCAGCGGAAAGTGCCAAGGGTCAGCAGTAGCGTTCTCGCTGTCGCCGCGCTTTGCACCAACGTCAACTAAGCTAAATTAAGATACACGAGGCTGAAGATCGCCAGGATTCATCCAGTACACGTGGCGCACTGCATGCCTGCCCCCTTCAGCCCCAGCAGTCCACAGCTACCTCCTACTGCCCGCACTGGCCGCCGCCACCACCAAGGGCCATCGCGGGAACCAGCGTTACAAATACTAACATGTCTACCATTGCTCCCACGCTGCTCACACACCAACTACTGCAAGCAACTTCTAATACACTCAAAAATAATGCTGAAACTACAGACTAAATAATGCATGTGACATTCTCTACACAGCTTCACTTACATTACATCTATGAGTGATCTTACTGCTCCCTTACAGAGGCTTAGCAAGGTGATGATTGATTGTGCTCGCTCTCACAACACAAATGTAGATTACACATGGTATTTACAAACTCTCACTGGATGCCAATATGGCTCCAGACCCTGACTAAAGGATATCACAGATAAATCACGAACCTCAACACAACACCGGCTGCAGAGGGAGAATCAGACGCTCCACCTCACATCCTCGTCCGTGGCCGCAACACTTTGGCACACCAACACAACACCGCCGAGCCAGTCTCCTCACACACCTGTCCAGCACGAACCCCGCGCCGCGCACCACCGACACTTGCCACGCCTGTCCGCCTTGCCTCACACTGACTCGTGGGCGTTGTCGCCTCACAGGAACTGTTCACCGTCTTCTTTCAGGTTTGCAGGGCTTCAGCCAGTCTCCATCTCGCACACGAAAAAAAAGTCACTGAATATAAACTTCCAAATAAATGCCAAAATTACACCCTGTACAGACTTCGATGTCCAGTGATGATGAAATGAACACGTACACACGATCAAGTTCTCGCTAATATAGTGAATCTTCGTTGTGTGGACACTTACGAGGACATGCGTCGTACAACGTTGTAGCACCGCCACGCCGGGCGGTGAATACATGTGAGATGAGACCATCTTTGCTTTGGGCGCCAGAGGTCATAGGAAGAGTCTTCTGAAGGAACACAAGAGCCCGGGAGCGCATCATTCTGGATAGTCAAGGCAGTAGCCGAGGTTCTTGCGCTGCAGGAACATGAGTACCTCCCAGAAGGGCGGCCGCTGCCGGTCGCTGGGCCTCCAGCAGGCGGCCATCATGTCGTACACCTCCCGAGGACAGAGCGGCGGCTGCGGCAGCACCATCATGCCGTCGCCGTGGCAGCAGTGAGAAAGGTTCTCAAGCACGCCGTCGTCGCTCAGTTCGGCGTACGGCTGCTGGCGGGCCAGGGTCAGGATCTCCCACAACGTGACGCCGAAGGCCCACACGTCACTCTTGCTGGAGAACCTTCCCTGCAGAACAGACTCCCATGCCATCCATCGCACCGGCAGTAACGTGCTCTCTTCGCTCACGCGGCAGTAGTCTCTGTGGTACCTAGTCTGGCTCATCGCCAGGTCGGACACCTTTATGAGGAGGCCTTGGCCAACAAGACAGTTTCGTGCTGCTAAGTCTCTGTGGACAATGTTCAACTTTTCGAGGTGTTTCATCCCTGAGGCCACCTGCGTCGCTATGTACACGAGCGCCCCGTAGCTCAGCGCTGAACACTCGCCGGCGTCTTTGAATGGGGCTCTCTGTATCACGCCGCCGGTGTTCTCGGGCGTGTGTCGGCGGAGGAACTGGTAAAGGTCGCCGTGTTCCAGGTACTCGTGAATCATGCACAGCGGCTCCTGGGCGGTCACACCCACCAGCTGGGCCACGTTGATGTCGTTGATGCAACTCGAAACCTGCGCCTCCTGCAGGAACTCTTCCCTCACCGCCTCTTCAACCCTGCTGTTGAGGCACTTCACCAGCACCGTCTCCGCCTCACCACCGGAAGCGCCGCGCATCTCGCAGATTTGTGTGCTGCCGAACATGCCCTCACCGAGTGTCTCCAGCACACGAAGGTTCTTGCCAGCGACCTCGGGGATGCAGCGTGCCTGCGTCAGCTCCGAGACCTCAGTGACAACAAATGAAACATTGCCGGCAGCGCCTTGGATGTTGACGGGCTGACACACCTGCGAGGCGGTGAAATAGTGCTGCTTGGGGGGCGGGGGGATGGGGGGCGTGGGTGGCGGGAGGGTTGGGTACTCCATATTCAAGCCCTTGGACATGGGCGGCCGTGTGAGGGGAACAGGGGGTGGAGGAGAATACACGTCAGAGAAAGGCGGAGGCGGCGTCACGTTCATACCAGGAACAGCGTAATCCACTGAGTCATCCGTGTCCGGGGGCAGCGGGCACTTGAGGGGCACGTCGGGGGGATGAACGGCGTGGCCCAGCGTGTGGTACCCGGGGTTGTGCAGCGGCCCCTTGTACGGCTCTTGGTACATAGCTGCCGCTTCCTCATCCATGGATACGTGGCCGTAAAGGTTGCCCTTAGCACGGGAGTAGCCGTTGGAGAGCTGCGAGAGGTTCATGTTGATATGCAGGTCCTTCATTTTCATAGACACTTTCTTGGTGTCGCCGCCGTTGGCCTTAGAGAGAGAAACCTTACTGGCCTTCCTGGTGAGTCTGGAGCGATAGTAAAGGACGCAGAGTGTAACGGGCACCACGCCGAACACCACACCAAGCGCCACTAGACCGCCCACCAGGAAATCCGAAGAGGTGGAGTGGGCTGGCACCACCGGGACGGCTGTCTCATCCGCCACCTCCGTAGGCGTGACGGGTGGGGCTTCCTCCGTCTGGTTGCAGCGACACGGCTCTGCGTGGGAGAGAAAACACAAGACTGAGACACGGCTCGCTGCGTGACGCGTGGCTGTGAGTAGCAATAAATAACAACAGGTGGTTAATTGCGCTACAAATGGAGCATCAATGCTGATAATAAGAGCACGCAATGCTTTTGTACCCCACGACTCGTACCGAAAAACCATGCTCAAGGGAAGACCGGAAGACGCAAAAACCTCAACGTCTGAGTGTATCGGCGCGGAAGGTTGAACACTCATACAGGGCGCCGACATGAGCCTCACCTGAGTCGAAGGCGACTTCGGAGATGAGTATCCAGCGCAACTCGAAGAATAGCTGCAGCTTCACAAACTTGGCAGTGGCGCCATGTAGGCGGATGGTGACGTTGCGCGCGTTTTCGAAGATGCGGTCCACCACATACTCGAACTCGACGGGCGGCTGGGCGTGGTAGTGCTCCCCGCCCACGCTGAATAGCACCCGCGCCCGCGAGAACACCTGTAGGGAGGGAAGAAAAGGGGCACGTCAGCGCTGACTTGATATATTTCGACGTACACGACCTACAACAGTGCAGGAAAGTCTTGACATGTTGGAAGCAAAGAGTGGGTGAAGGGGAAGCAGGCAAGGGAGTGAGGAGAGTATATACAAGGAGAAAGATGGAGGATTCCCTGAGATGAGAGGAAGGGAGAAGACTGACCTGCGTGTCCTTGGTGAAGAAGTTGTTAGTGTAGATGTGCACTGCCGAGAAGTTCCTGACGGACTCGAACTCGAAGGTGATCTCCACCGGCTGTTGCTGGCGGGTGTCGTTCTTCCAGCCGACCCACTCGTAGCCTGGAGTGGTGGGAGAGAAAGAAGGGGATGAAGGTGAGAGCCCTTAGTCATGACGTCACCGCACTTTAGCCTCACTGCCTCCTCCCTCCAGCACTTTCTAATGTCTACTATTTCCACCCCTGACTCATGGCTGTTTGTAATTCTTGTTTATGTGTTTGCGTGTCTTTTTCCTTCATGTTTTATGGTCACGCTGAGCCATCCGTCACGAGCGATGAAATGACTCGAGGTGTCTCTCTTGTCTTGCCTCTCGCCGCTCCCCGAGACTCCGCCGCTTGTAAAACAACTCGTAAAACTTAACAGATTATAAGTACATAGACAGCCAGCCTCCCATGCACCCACCCAGTCTCAAACACACACACACACACACACACACACACACACACACACACACACAGAAAACATCCTCCCTTCTCTCCCATCCCAAACATACAACACTCATTATTTAGTCTAGCAATTTCAGCATATTTATTTATCTTCTTTCTCCCTCTCCCTCTCTCCATCTGTGTCTATCTCTTTTTCTCGCTCTCCCAACTTCCCTCCCTCCCTCCCCCTTCCGCCGCGAGACACACAGGGCGGCGCTATAAAAATTCCACCGAGATTCAGTCCAACGCTAAGCAAGTTTGGCCTCCCATTGAAGCCTCGGCGAGAAAATTCCTAACACAGTTTTGAAGGAAATTGTATACAGAGCCATTTGGGAATCCACGTCACGTTCTGGAAAGTAGTATT
>NC_066551.1:13867394-13904894 GCF_024679095.1 Eriocheir sinensis
ATATATATATATATATATATATATATATATTGCATTATGTTACACTCGAGTCAGCGGTGCGCGTGCAGGGAGGTCGCAGAGAAATTTCTCCTGATGGGTCTCGGTTCACTAATTAAGGTCACGGGTCGCGCTGAGCCTTGTGGGCGGCGACGACGGGGCGGCGGTGCACTGGAGGATTACGGCCGCCGCCTCTCAAGCTGGGCCTCTGCGCCGACACGGCCCGGGGCTCTGCTAATTACCTCCGTTATTCACGACTTGGTAACTCTGAGTAAGGCACCGCGGGGAGGTGCCCGAGTGTCCCGGGCGGCGCGGCGAGAATGACCTCCTGCCAGGGCCACTGCTTTCTCTCTCTCTCTCTGAGCATCACAAGCGCCTGCTACCCCCCACCCTCACACCCCGGCCCTCGCTTCCCGTTCTCCACACCTCTTAAGTCATGCACACGATCAGATATAAAGTTCACTTCATCTTCGAACGTCAGGAAGGTACGAGGACAACACGACAGCCTAGCCAGGGAAGGGGAGGAGGAGGAGGAGGAGGAGGAGGAGGAGGAAGAGGAGGAGGAGGAGGAGGGGAAGATGAAGAAGAAGAAGGAAGAAAAAAAAAAGAAAGTAAAGAAGAAGAGGAGAGGACACGTCAGGGTTAAGGCAGACGAAAAATAAGAAGCAGGTGGAAGAATAAAAGAGGAGGCAATAGGAGGAGAAGGCAGAGGAGAAGAAACGGGTGACGGGGGAGCCTCACAAGACGGGTTCCGATACGCCTCAGCGACAGGATCAGCCCTGACTACAAGAGAATTAAGTCTCCCTTTAGAAAATCCGTTCTTGCAACACTCTGGGACGGAATGAAGAAAACAGACAAAAAGAAGAAGAAAAAAGTCACACAACAAAAATAGGTTTAATTCTCTTCCCTCCTTCTGCCTGTATAAAAAAGGAGAGAGAGAGAGAGAGAGAGAGAGAGAGAGAGAGAGAGAGAGAGAGAGAGAGAGAGAGAGAGAGAGAGAGAGAGAGAGAGAGAGAGAGAGAGAGAGAGAGAGAGAGAGAGAGAGAGAGAGAGAGAGAGAGAGAGAGAGAGAGAGAGAGAGAGAGGGGGATGCGTTATGAGATCCTTGAGTATAGATGGCTTGAGTGTCACTTCAGCTTCGAAGTAACATGAAACCTACTTGCCAGGCCTTGAGGCACACTTGGCACCCCTTGGCCCTCTCTGGCACGCCTTGGCACCTCTGAGGCACTACTGCTCTTCAGAGAAGTAGGAGAATATCCTTTTGACGGCACCAATCGACAAAATCTCTCTCTCTCTCTCTCTCTCTCGTCCTTTTTTTTCCATTCGGTGACTCATGTGTTCGATTCATATGAGATAGTTTCGCGTTACTGTCGTTGTTGTTGTTGTTGTTGATGGTGGTGGTGCTGAAGGTGGCGAAAGTGAATATGAGAGTATGGTTGTTTTATGGCTCTTGTTTTGCAGTGTTTGTTGTGGAATGAGAGAGAGAGAGAGAGAGAGAGAGAGAGAGAGAGAGAGAGAGAGAGAGAGAGAGAGAGAGAGAGAGAGAGAGAGAGAGAGAGAGAGAGAGAGAGAGAGAGATGGGGTCATGTACTACTTCATTTACATATGTTCTGGGGATTTGTTTCTCCCTCCCACGCCTCCACTTTCCCTCTCCTCCTCACTCACTCCTTGTACTCTGTCATCATTCTTCATCTGCCCCAACATTCCTCATTCTCTCTCTCTCTCTCTCTCTCTTGGCGCCGTACTATCTCAGCTGCTGACATGCATTTTATACCCCTCTAAAATCTCTCTCTCTCTCTCACGGTAATCTGAGAGGGAAGATCTTTCAATCCCTTTCATTTGTTCCACCACACGCCGGCGCCTCCTTAACGGAACCCTAACCAAGATAACGAGGCTGTCACACTCCCCTAATTCGGTCGTCACTGCCCATATATCGAGCCGGGGACAGGCGTTACGAATCCTCCATGAACATAAAACAAGACGTCCTTAACTCCCTCCTGTCCTCAGCCTCGTCTTCCTCTAAGTTCTTCTTCTCCTTACATTAGTTCTCTTTTTTATGTAGCTTTTCTGTGCTTTTCGTTTCTATGCTTTTCTTTCCCTTGCTCCTTTCTTTTCTTTTCTACTTAACTTTCTCCTGTCCTCAGCCTCGTCTTCCTCGTAGTTCTTCTTCTCCTTACCTTTCCTCTCTTTTTTTTTTATGTAGCTTTTAGTCCTTTTCGGTTCTATGCTTTTCTTTCCCTTGCTCCATTCTGTTATGTTCTCCTTAACCCCCTCATGTCCTTCTCTTCCTCTTCCTCCTCGGCTCCTCTTCACTATATTTCTTACTCTTCTCTTTTTATTAGATTCTTTTTGCCCTTTTCGTGTCCAGGCTTTTCTTTCCCCTGCCCTTTTCTTTTATCCTTAATTACCTCCTGTCCTCATCCTTGCCTTCCTCCTCGTTCTCCTCCTCACCTTCTTACATCTTTTTTTGTTATTATATTTTTGTCCTTTTCGTGTCTATGCTTTTCTTTTCCTTGCTATTTTCTTTTCTTTTCTCCTTAACTCTCTCCTGTCCTTATCTTTGTCCTCCGCCTCGTTCTCCTCCTCCTCCTCACTTTACTTTTTACTAGTCTTTTCTTTTGTTGGTATTTTTTTTGTCCTCTTTTATCTACTTTTCTTCCTCTTGCTCTATTTTTTCTCCTCAATGGGTGCCTTATTTTTTTCTGTATGTTATTTTTTTTTTTTTTTGCTATTTCTGTCCACATACCAACTATATTCGTGTTATTATTTTCTTTAAGTATTTTTTGTTGTATGATTTCTCCCTTTTATCTTATGTGATCCCGTTTTACCATCAATTTACTCTCTTTTCCTCTATTCTCCTCTTTAACCTATTTATCGTCTCCTCTACTCGGCCCATCGTTATTCGCGACCACGCCCTCGCTCCCTTTTTTTCCCATCGACCTCCCCGTTTTCTATGTCCCTCAGGGGAGACTTCAAGGGAATTGGATGAGTTCGGAAAGTATTGCTCGTCCGTCTTTTTACTTTGTTTTCACCGTCTGAGCTGGAGCATTAAGGGAACATTTCGAGGAATGGGCCGCGAAGGAGGAGGGCGAGAGCGAGAGCGAGAGCGAGAGCGAGAGAGAGAGAGAGAGAGAGAGAGAGAGAGAGAGAGAGAGAGAGAGAGTAAATTACCTCTCCTCTCTCCTGCCATTACCTTCACCTTCTACCTTCAAAAGACAAGATTCCGCGGGGCATGCAGAGAGGAGTGAGGGACAGGGGGGAGTGAGGGAGACAAGGGATGATGGAGGGAGATGGAGAGGTAGAGGGAGAGAAGGACGGAGGGAGAGTGAGATGGAGGAAAGGGAGAGAGGAATGGACGGTTGAAGGGATGGAGACATGGAAGTAGAAATAGAAAAGGAGATGGAAAAGAGTAAAATGCCGGGGAGGGATCAAATGGTGAGATTGATATAGGGATGGAAGAAGGGATGAAGAGACTGAGGTAATGAAGGAAAGGGAAGGAGGGAGGAATGAACGGTAGGGAGGGAGGGACAGTTGGAGAGATGAAGAGCTAGAGACATGAAAGCAGAAGGATAAATTAAAGATGAGAGAAGTTCGGAGGAGGGAGATGAAGAGATGGATGTTGGGTTGGAGGAAGGGATGTGAGATGGAGGTGGGAGGGAAGGGTAGGAGGGAGGCACGGTTGGAGACACGATAAAAGAATAAGAAGATAAAGATGGACGCAGGGTCGGAGGAAAGGACGAAGGGAGGGAGGGAAGGAGGGAGGAATGAACGGTTAAGACGATGGAGAGACGGAGAGGGGTAAAAAAAATCAGGTAAGTCTCCATAAAATAAAGTAGAGCCACTCCCTCCCTGTCACAGCGCCTCCCTCGCTACTTACGCCTTCCTCTCTCTCTAAACAACCCGCCTCAGCCTCACACTGCGCCTGGCAATCCTGGGACCCACTTCAGCGGACCCATAACGACGAATGCTGCTCTGAGCCCCTTCAAAACCAGAATGATAAACCCGATCTCGGAAAACAAAACAAAGAATAAAAATTGAAGAGTAGAGAGAAAAAAATTAAGTGAGGGGCAGAAAACAGGCTGCAAGGAGACAGGAAAGTGGGGGGTGGGGAAGAGAGAGACAGAGAGAGAGAGAGAGAGAGAGAGAGAGAGAGAGAGAGAGAGAGAGAGAGAGAGAGAGAGAGAGAGAGAGAGAGAGAGAGAGAGAGAGAGAGAGAGAGAGAGAGAGAGAGAGAGAGAGAGAGAGAGAGAGAGAGAGAGAGAGAGAGAGAGAGAGAGAGAGAGAGAGAGAGAGAGAGAGAGAGAGAGAGAGAGAGAGAGAGAGAGAGAGAGAGAGAGAGAGAGAGAGAGAGAGAGAGAGAGAGAGAGAGAGAGAGAGAATTATGATCAAAAGAGTAGAAAAAAATTTGTACTAAGATTTTGATCCTAATAATGTTTAATAATATGAGGAGAAAGAGGTTGATGAGTGGGAAAAAGGGGAGGAGGAGGAGGAGGAGGAGGAGGAGGAGGAGGAGGATAATCTGAAGGTGTGGATGAACAATGAAAGAATAATAGTGTGTGTGTGTGTGTGTGTGTGTGTGTGTGTGTGTGTGTGTGTGTCTGGCCTTAACGTGTTCTCCCCTGACTGGCTGACTGGTTAGCGCGCTGCGAGAGACTGGGAGATGGGCGATTACGTTGTTCGGTGCCCTAATGACAGGCTGAAAGTCGGGCGCCGCGGCGGACTGACTGGCTACATGACACGAAGCCTGATTGCGACGGGGCTGAATGGCTGGCTGGACGGGGCTGAAGGGAGGAAGAGGAGGAGGAGGAGGAAAAGATGGACGCAATTGTGGAGAAAGGTAGGGTGTCTTAGGTAGGGTGTCCGCTGGAGTGCCTGTAGGGAAGAGAATGAGGAAGTGGAAAGAAAATAACTGTTAAGGGATGAGTGGCGTGTTTGTGTTTTTATGTGTGTGTTTTTTAGCCGTAGAGGGTTCGACTGATGACCAAGTGACTGGCTTGATGGAAAGTAGTGACTCAGCGACGCAAAGGTGACTGGAAACCCGGGAAGAGAGGCGAGGGGAGGAGGAGGAGGAGGAGGAGGAGGAGGATGAGGAGCAGGAGGAGGAGAAAAGAAGAAGAAGAAGAAGAAGAAGAAGAAATTGAAGACGTAGAAAAAGAGGAGGAAGAAGAAAAAGAAAAAAACCCGACGAAAATAGCAACTTCAGCAACAACAACAACAGCAACAACAAAGAAGAACATCAAACACACAAAGAACAAGACCACGAACAAGAAAAAAAATCGGCAAAAAAAAGAAAAAGAAAACGCTATTAGGAGAGGAGCAGGTAGATGATGATGATGAATAACTAAGTGGCTCAAGAAAAAAGGAAGACTAGAACAAGATGAGGTACACAAGACGTGGAGGAAGGAGGATGAGGAAGCGGGTCGGCTGGGCTTGGCGACAGTCGGGTAGCAGCGAGAGAGAGAGAGAGAGAGAGAGAGAGAGAGAGAGAGAGAGAGAGAGAGAGAGAGAGAGAGAGAGAGAGAGAGAGAGAGAGAGAGAGAGAGAGAGAGAGAGAGAGAGAGAGAGAGAGAGAGAGAGAGAGAGAGAGAGAGAGAGAGAGAGAGAGAGAGAGAGAGAGAGAGAGAGAGAGAGAGAGAGAGAGAGAGAGAGAGAGAGAGAGAGAGAGAGAGAGAGAGAGAGAGAGAGAGAGAGAGAGAGAGAGAGAGAGAGAGAGAGAGAGAGAGAGAGAGAGAGAGAGAGAGAGAGAGAGAGAGAGAAGGGAGATGAGCAGCGGAATTATTGAAAGCAGGGTAAGGAGAACCAAATAAAAGGAGAAGCAAAGAGGGAGAAAGAAAAGGGGTGAAGGAAAGATAGAAGGAGGAGGAGGAGGAGGAGGAGGAGGATATGAATAGGAAAGAGAAGAAGAACGCGGAGGAGGAGAGGAGGGAAGAGGAGGACAAGAGGAGCAAGTTCCAGCATCCGACACGCCTCGGTGACAAATAATCCGAGTTCATGAGAAAACAAAAGACGCAAATCGTTTCTTCCCTGCCAGGTGAGCGCGCCGCCGTCATGACGCCCGAGACCAAAACATAATTAGAATACGCTGTTGACCATGTTTTTTTGTCTCTCGTCCGTAACGCGGCGCCCAAATATGGAAGGGAGGAATGATGAGTAATTATAGAAATATTCAGAAAACCTCGTTCCGTTCTGGCCTGGAATAAACGAGACGCAACAGAGTAAGGAGTAAAAAATGGAATGTGAATGAAGGAGGAGGAGGAGGAGGAAGACGGAAGACAAGAGGAGGCAGTGAAGGAGTACCAGAAGGAGGAAAGGGGCTGGGGGGAAAGAGGAAGATGTAGGCAAGGGAGGAATGATAGACTAGGAAAGGGAGAGAAGACTAGAAGGATGACGTGTACATGGAGGAGGGGAGGGTATAAGGGGCACAGAAGGAGGGGAAGAAGCAAAGGGAGGGGAGGGGATAGACGGGCACGGGGTATAAGGGAAGGGGTATGGGTGGGTACAGAGGGACGGCGAAGGGAGTGATCTGGTGGCTTCTGAGTGTGTGTGTGGCGGGGCAAGACAGCGAGACAGAAACCAGATAGCATTCCGGAGAGGGAGGGAGGGTCTGAATGGACGGTCTGCCCTGCTATCTGGAGCTGAGGAGGAGGGGGAGGAGGAGGAGGAGCGGTGCATAAGAAAGGAAGACGTGGGGAAGTGAAGTAGGGAGGAAAATGTTGGGGCTAGCAAGGGAGGAGGAGGCCTTGGGGACATGAGAAGGTGAATTGGGAAGGAAGGGGAAAAGGAAGGATGTGGAGGATGGGAAAGGGGAGACGGGCGTAAGGAAACGTGAGGGGAAGGTTGGGAGAGGACGAGGAGGAGGTGGTGATGGTGGTATGGTGTGACGGTGGCGGTGGTGGTAGTGACCGTTACTCTCCCTCTTAAACGTGTTACTGAGAAAATCTACTACTTCTACTACTACTACTACTACTACTACTACTACTGCCTCGACTACAACAACAAGCACTATAACTCCAACCAAGGATAATAATAAGAATAAAAAAGTAAAGAAGAAGAAAGGAATACGGAGCGTTCATTTTTCTCTTTCCCTTTCTTTCTATCCAGGTGAGCTGACGTGACGCTTTCAAGGTGAACCGTTTTACTGGCGGGAGACGCGAGAATAAATAAAAGAGAAAAGGAACCGTGACAGTCAGGAAAATGCAACCGTAAGTGCATATCTTTCCCATCCTCCCACCCCACCGTACCTTCATCGCTGCCCTTCCCCACAACTCAGCACATCCTCATCCACCCCAATCTCCCCCTTAATCCCTCCCCTCCCTTCTTTGGCATCCCCTCCCTCTAACTCTTCTGCTTCTCCTTCTGGTTTCGTGTCTCATCTCTCCATCTCTCCTACCGTCCCTCCCTCCCTACCGTTCATTCCTCCCTCCTTCCCTTCCTTCATTACCTCAATCTCTCCATCCATTCTTCCAACCTACATCAATCTCTTCATCTTCTCCCCTAATACCCCCCACACACGTCACTCTTCACGCTTCCACACACCTTCAACTCTCCTCTCCCTCTCTCTTTCCACCCACACATCCACAGCATCCACATTCACTCCTCCCTCACCACCCACCACCCCACCTCACTCGCCTTCCTTCTTCCTTCCCTCACCCTACATCATCTGCCCACCCTCACCTCCACCCGCCTCGCCGCGTCATCCCCACCCATCCCTTGCAACCCCTTCCCCCGCCTCTCCCATGAGTCACAAAGTCCCGCCCACCTTCACCACCTTCTTCTGTTGCGTTCAAGGGCTTGAGTGATCTGGAGAGTGTGTGTTTTTTGCAGTTACATGTGTTTGACTCTGTGTGCATGTGTGTGTGTGTGTGTGTGTGTGTGTGTGTGTGTGTGTGTGTGTGTGTGTGTGTGTGTGTGTGTGTGTGTGTACTAGTGTTGCATGCGTGATGGTTGGAGGTCTGGGCGTTTTTTTTTTTTTTTTTGGTGTGTGTGTGTGTGTGTGTGTGTGTGTGTGTGTGTGTGTGTGTGTTTGCCAGTATAATGTTTGCGCACCTGTCGTCCCCTTGAGTCCTCCTTAAATATTAGCTTCTGTTTCCCTGAGTTTCGGCTTCTGGCGGAGGCGGTGCAGGAGGAAAGAAAACGAAAAAAAAAAGATAACAAAGAAAACGATGGAGTATAATATTTCGAGAGCTACCGAATCATAAACTCCCTCAGGTTAGTCTCTCTCTCTCTCTCTTCCAGACCTAACCTTACCCTTCCCACCCTTTTCATTTCCTCCTTTTCCTCCTCTTCCTCCTCCTCCTTCTCCTCCTCTTCCTCCTCCTTCGGCCGCGCCCAGCTTCGGCATCTTTACTGTGGGAGAGAGAGCACCTGGCGTACTTACACACACACACACACACACACACACACACACACACACACACACACGCACACACACACACACACACACACGCAGCTAAACAAGATAACATATGAAAAACATTATTACCAGCCCCAGCGAATCTCACCTGAATCCATAATACTTGTAAAACACACTTGGATCCGACTTCGTTGTCTAAGTATTTACCTGGCAATACTATAGGTGAGGGCGCTTATATAGAGAAGGAAAGAAAGGGAAAGGGAAAGACTGGCTGGAGGAAAAAAGAAAGAATTGAGTTAAGGAAGGGAGGAAGGAAGGAGGGAGGGATTGAAAGAAGGAAGGATGAAAGGAAAGAAGCAAAAAGAAAAGGAAAGAGAAGGACGGATGAGAAGAAGAAGGTAAGAACGAAGAAAAGGAAGAATGGAAGGAAAGAGGGAATGAAATGAGGAAGGATATATTAGAAGAAGAAGGAAAGAAGGAAGAAACGGATGAAAGGCATGAAATGGGGAATGAAATCAGAGAGGATGGAGAGGAGGAACAAGGAAAAAAATGAGGTAAAAGAAGAAAGTAAGAAAAAAAGGAACGAGATAAGGAAAGAGGCTAAACAGGACAGCAAAACATACAATAAATTTATGTACGAATATACCGCAAATGAAAGAAAAAATAGACAGGAAAAAAATAATGGAAAGGAAGAATAAAATGATGGAAGGAAGAAAAATAACGGGAAATCAGACAAGAAGACACAAGCTAATATTACTGCAGATGTATGGAAAATGAAAGACTTCGATAGGAAAGAAGAAAGGGAAATGAAGGAAAAGAGAGGAGTAAGATTGGAATAAAGGCTTGTCGGAAGGAAGGAAGGAAAGAAGGAAGAAAGGAAGGGAGGAAGGTAGAAAGGAAGAAAGATGAAAAGAAAAAGTGTCATGGGGAGGGTAAGAAAGAGAAGAAAGCAATGAGGAAAAGATGAGTGGAGGAAATGTAGGAAAGTATAAAACAGAAAAAAAAATGGAAACAAGGAAGGGAGTTAGTAAGGAAGGAAGGATGGAAAGGAAAAAAAAAGAGGGAAAGGAAAGGTGTCAGGAGATAAGAGAAGAAAAAGGGTAGCAAGGAGTGAGGGAAGGAAGAATGTAGGAAACCAAGAAAAGAATGGTACAGATATAAGGAAACAAGCAAGGAAGGAAGTAAGGAAGATAGGAAAACACTTCAATCTGGCAGCAGCGTCTGAGATCGATCCTCGCAGCCTCAGTCAGGATTTAGCGTAATCTGAAGGGATCTGAGAAGGATTCAGATAAATAATGCAATCCTGGAGAGGCCTAGTGCTGGGGCGGCGGCGTTGGTGGTGGTGGAGGTAGTGGAGGTGGGGATGGATGGTTGGTGAGTGAATAAGAAGAGAAGGAAAAGAAAGGGTGCGAAAGGAAGTGGACAAGAAAGACTGGGTAATGTAGAAGAAATAACTGTGTGTGGTGTGTGTGTGTGTGTGTGTGTGTGTGTGAGAGAGAGAGAGAGAGAGAGAGAGAGAGAGAGAGAGAGAGAGAGAGAGAGAGAGAGAGAGAGAGAGAGAGAGAGAGAGAGAGAGAGAGAGAGAGAGACAGAGAGAGAGAGAGAGAGAGAGAGAGAGAGAGAGAGAGAGAGAGAGAGAGAGAGAGAGAGAGAGAGAGAGAGAGAGAGAGAGAGAGAGAGAGAGAGAGAGAGAGAGAGAGAGAGAGAGAGAGAGAGAAAGGTGGATGAGAGTCAGTAACAGACATAGAGAGATATAAAAGAGACAGACGTAATATACAAACAGAGATCTGGCCACGAACACAAAGGCGAGCAAATAGCCACACGAGTAAGTAAAAAAAAAAAGGAAGAAAGAATGAAAGAAAGAAAGAAAAAAAGGAAGAAAGAACACAAGAGAAGTATTAGTGATTAAGTACAAGAATTACAACGAAAACAACAACAGTAAAAACGACACTCAACAAACACAACAGGGGAGGCAACAACAACAAAGCCACTACCTCCGAAACTTCATTCAACAACGCACAAAAACAAACACAAACAAACAAACAAACAGCAAAAAACAGACTCCCGCTATATCACAAACCTTAAATCAACAACATAATCCCGGGTTGCGCTGTGGAGGGTAACGCAAACCTTTTTTCTACCCCCTTCCCCCTCCTTCTCCCTCCTTCTCCCTCCTTCCTTTTCCCTCCCCCCTCCCCCTCTTCCTCCACGCTGTATCATATAATATGCAGATATATGCTAATGTCCAACCTTCCCCTACCCCCCAACCTCCTCCTACTGAACCCCCCCCCACAAAACAGCCTGGCGCCCCCTGTTCTAACCTCTCCCCCCTTTCTCTCTATCTTTCTCCCTTTTCCTCAGCCTTCTCTCTTCTCTCTCCCTGGTCCTCAGCATCCCCTTTTCCTTCTCCCTTCTCCCTATGCACACACACACACACACACACACACACACACACACACACACACAGACCTGACATCCCTTTCCCACACTCAGACCCTTTCCCACTCCCCTCTCTCTTTTCCTCACTCCTCTCCCCCGGTCCCCCTCTTTCCCAACACACACTCTCACCCACACCATTACCACTACAAGCTTCCGTGCCTTTCCTCGCCCTCCCCACCATCACTCTTCCCCCAACGCCACCTACATCCCACTGCCAGACTCCCCTACCTATCTCCTTCCCCTTCCTCCTCCTCCCCATCACTCCACACTCCTACGTACTCCCCCACTCCCTCCTCACCCCCGCTCCACCTTCACTTCTACCTGCTGCCCCTTTCATCTTCTCCTCCCCTCCCCGTTTCCCCAAGGCTAGAATATATTTGTTTAAGGGAAAAGTGAGTGTAATTTCATTCAGAGCAAGAGTGTGGGAGATAAAATGCATCTCTACCACGTTAGTTTATCTCTTGGTGTGCCAGATGTTGTAAATGTGTTTTGGGGGTGGAAGGTCGGGTGTATGTATGTATGAACGTACGTATGAACATGTGTGCCTGAGTGTAGGAAAAGAGGGAAGGGAAGAGAAGAGGATGGAAGGGAAGAGAAGACAAGGAAAGGAAAGAGAAGGGAAGGGGAGGGAAGGGAAGGGAAGGAAAGAGAAGGGAATGGAAAGGAAATAAAGAGAAGAGCAAGGAAGGGAAGAGAAGGGAGGAGTAGGGAAGAAAAGGGAAATAATGGAAAGGGAGGGAAGGGTTGAAGGAATGGAGAGAAAAAGGAAAAAATGAGAATAAGAGAAGAGAAAAAAAGATAAGAGTAGAGAAATTAAAGTAAATGAAAGGAGATAATTGAGGCAAAGGAGAGGAACCGAAGAAAAAAGGGGAGCTAAAGGAAATAAAAGGGAGACACCAAAATAAATAGAGAGATTGTTTGTGTGTGAGTGTGCAAGCGCCAGAACGGGTGTGTCTCTGAGCCAGATATTTTATTCATTCTGTCAATCAAAAAAATCCCTTTACATATTTTAATGAGACACGAAGCTGGCCAATAATCAGTTCCATTTATGTGCAAAGTTTGAATATTTATGAAGGTGAGCGTATCTCCGTGTGCACGTATGTATGTATGTATGTATATATGTATGTATGTATGTAAGTATGTATGTATATATGTATGTATGTATGTGGAATCAAGGCTTACAGGAAAGGGGTGAGGGTCTTTAATTAACCTGCCACCCACCCTGGCCCTTAGTTTGCTTTACGATAACCCAAGAAAGGTGAGAACAGGTGATAGGGGCAAGATGAGCCACCTGCGTAACTCTTCCCGGGAGGAGGAGGAAGGAGGAAGAGGAAGAGGAGGAGAGAGGGAGGAGGGAAGACGAAAGATGATACGATAGGATATCATTGATACAAAAAAAGAAGAATTAGTAAGGACAAAAGTGGCAGAGAGAGAGAGAGAGAGAGAGAGAGAGAGAGAGAGAGAGAGAGAGAGAGAGAGAGAGAGAGAGAGAGAGAGAGAGAGAGAGAGAGAGAGAGAGAGATAGAGAGAGAGAGAGAGAGAGAGAGAGAGAGAGAGAGAGAGAGAGAGAGAGAGAGAGAGAGAGAGAGAGAGAGAGAGAGAGAGAGAGAGAGAGAGAGAGAGAGAGAGAGAGAGAGAGAGAGAGAGAGAGAGAGAAAAGGGGGTATTCCTTCTGCCACTCAGCTGTTCTCAGAGGTTGATCTCAAACACTTCAAACCTGTGGATTCCGAGCGAATGAGTGTGTGTGTGTGTGTGTGTGTGTGTGTGTGTGTGTGTGTGTGTGTGTGTGTGTGTGTGTGTGTGTGTGTGTGTGCGAGCACGCATTCGTTTACAGGTAGGCAGGCCAGGGTTTCTCTCTCTCCTTACACTACCAGATCTTTAAAGAGAGAGAGAGAGAGAGAGAGAGAGAGAGAGAGAGAGAGAGAGAGAGAGAGAGAGAGAGAGAGAGAGAGAGAGAGAGAGAGAGAGAGAGAGAGAGAGAGAGAGAGAGAGAGAGAGAGAGAGAGAGAGAGAGAGAGAGAGAGAGAGAGAGAGAGAGAGAGAGAGAGAGAGAGAGAGAGAGAGAGAGGAAAAAGGGACTGGAGGAAGAATAGGAAACAGAAAAGGACACGAAGGAGGCGGAAATATCGACAAAAAAAAGGCAGAGGAAGTTTGGTAATTATGGAGGTGTGTGTGTGTGTGTGTGTGTGTGTGTGTGTGTGTGTGTGTGTGTGTGTGTGTAATCGCTGAGGTACAGTGCTTGAAATCTCTCTCTCTCTCTCTCTCTCTCTCACACACACACACACACACCGGTCCATTAGCTGTGCTCTCACCACTCATTATCTGCACCTCTGACAGATTACAGGGAAGCCAGACCCTCAAGCACAGCACTTCACCTTCCTCGGAGCGGCTACCCCAAAACCCGCCTCAACGCGTCCCTCAACCCTACCCTAACCGAAGGAGGAGAGACTGAGGTCGGAAATTTTTGAGTCATAGTTAAGAAAATGTGAGACTGAACAGAAGGCGGTATCAATGGGCGGGTGGAACAGGTAGGCAGGTAGGTAGATTGATAGGCTAGATAATGCTGTTGGAGTGGAGGATAGGAGGTGGGTAGGTAGGCAGATAAGGTAGAAGGTAAGTGGATACAGGTGGGTATTTAAATAGATAAAAAGGTTAAATAGGTAAGCAGGTTAGGTTAGAGAGATAGTAGGGAGGTTGGGAGATAGGGAAGAAGGGACAGAGGGGGGTAGTTAAGTATGTATGTAACTAAGAAGGTAAGTATATATAAATAGGTAAGCAGTTGACGTTATGGTTGGAAGATTGGGATGGAGGGACGGAGGTGGGTCGGTAAGAAGGTTAATAGATGCAGGTAAGGTTTATATTACATGCTTTATACTCTGTCGTCTTACACACAAACAATCTCTGTATTTATTTTGGTGTCTCCCTTTTATTTTCTTTAACCCCCCTTTTTTCTTCGTTTCCTTTCCTTTGCCTCAATTATCTCCTTTCATTTACTTTGCTTTCTTTCTCTACTCTTCTTTTTTTTCTATTCTCCTATTCTCATTTTTTCTCTTTCTCTTCATTCCTTCAACCTTGCAACCTTTAGGGAAGTTGTTATGATCCTCTTGCGAACGAAACAAGGCGGTAGAAGGGTTCACGGTAAATCTTCACGTGTTTCTGTTTACTAAATGATTCACGAAACAAAAATCAGTAGCAATGAGCAAGGCAGAATAAGTAAAATGCTAAGTGTTCGTTGAGAAAAAGAAAAAAATATAACACTAAACCCAAATTTATGAAACTCCCAACACTGAAAAATAAATTAAGGACCAGTGAATTGAAAAAAAAAAAAAAACACGCAAAACCAAAACCACTTCAGGCAAAATTTGGGTATAAAGAAAATAATGTGTGGGACTATAACAATATATAAACCCCAAAATAGCACACACGCGAAAGTTGCTGCAAATTTAATCTTTACACATATATTCCATTTTTTTTCCTCTTGGCTCGGCCGGACGATGCATGTCGGAGCGGCTTCATTAGCATGCTGGCAGCCTCGGGGCGGTGCTGAGTGCTGCCGCTTCACACCCTCAACATGTTACTTAAGGGACTCAGCAAGACGGCCCAGCACCACCACTACCACCACCACCACCAACAACACCAATAACAAGACCAATAGCCGTGAAAGTGTTCAGTGATGTATTCTGGAATTTATTACGGAAGACTCTCAGCAGGAAGGGCAACACCAACACCACCACCAACAACAGCAACAATACCAACACCACCAACAACAACAACAACACCAAAACCAGCAACAATACCACCACCACCAACAACAACAACAACACAACACCAACACCAATAACTAGACCAACAGCCGTGAGTGTGTTTAGTGATCTATTCTAGTATCTACCACTTAAAACACTCAGCAGGAAGGCCCAGCAAAACTACTACCACCACCAACAACAGGAAAAACAGCAGCAATATGTAGACCAACAGCCGTGAGTGTGTTTAGTGATCTTTTCTAGTATCTACCACTTAAAACACTCAGCAGGAACGCCCAGCAACACTACTACCACCACTAACAACAACAGCAGCAGCAGCAATAACAAGACCAACAGCCGTGAGCGTCAGTGATGTATTCTCGTGTTTATTGTTCGCGATGCAGTTTTTTTTCCCCACTCCGTTTTAATTAAAGTTTTATCTCGTACATTTTTATTGATGGCAGCAAGGTAAGTCATCAGCTTTTGTTTTATATGCATGCTCTGCTAATTTGTTTTGTATTTATTGTTACTTTTTTTGTTGTTTGGTTCTCTCCGTTCAATGAAACTTTTCTATCGAACATTTTTATTGGTGGCGGGCGAGCAAGTCATCAGCTTTAGTGCACTCGATGAGACGATTGGTAGACTGCCAAACGCTGAATTAAGACAGACAATTGTTATTCTTTATTTGTGTACGTTTTCATGCATATACACTTTTAGCCACTTTCCCTTTTTGATTTATTTTTTCCCGTCTTTCAAATCTTCATATTCATAACATATACCATCACTGGAACGTACATTTTTCTTTTTTGTTTTGTTTCATATGCAAACTAACAATTTTCTGAAGGGAATAAATGAAGCTTGTATACAAACCATCATCGATAAATTATTAGTAGACGTGTGTATATATATGGATGAGAATAATATTTTGTTGTGTGTGTGTGTGTGTGTGTGTGTGTGTGTGTATATAAACAGCTAGGTATCCAGGCGTACTTAGGAATGTTCAGGTGTGCTGGCTCGCTGTGGGTTACCTGTGCATGCCTAACGTGTGACATGATTACTCTTTTACGAGGAGAGATAATTACATCGCCGCCCAATTAGCTCCAACGGCCGCTTCATTACACGATCCTGATTACCGAAAACAACCACGTAGAGACGAGACCCGGCCTTCCATCGCGAGGCATCTCCTTGTTAATAACGACTCATACTGTTTGATAATTAGCCTGGTTATTATTCTACCTCCTAATGAGAGAAAGCGAGCGAGAGAGCTGGAGGGAGGGAGGGAATTGAGAGAGAGAGAGAGAGAGAGAGAGAGAGAGAGAGAGAGAGAGAGAGAGAGAGAGAGAGAGAGAGAGAGAGAGAGAGAGAGAGAGAGAGAGAGAGAGAGAGAGAGAGAGAGAGAGAGAGAGAGAGAGAGAGAGAGAGAGAGAGAGAGAGAGAGAGAGAGAGAGAGAGAGAGAGAGAGAGAGAGAGAGAGAGAGAGAGAGAGAGAGAGAGAGAGAGAGAGAGAGAGAGAGAGAGAGAGAGAGAGAGAGAGAGAGAGAACCTTTCTCTTCGCTCAACCAAATACATAATTCATTTTTCTACTTTCTCAGAAAGCCAAAAAAGTGATTGATGGACAGATAGATAAAAAAGATAAACGGACGGAATCACTCTATTCCCGTATATTTTTTTCAGTTTAACAATCTTCGATAATATATTTACATCATTAAACCTTTACCACCATAAAAAGGAAGAGAAATAGACAAATAGGTAGATAAAAACACAGAGAAAGGTAAAGAAGCAGAAAAATAGTTTTTTTTCATCTCTTCATCCATCTCGTCTTCACTAAACCAATTCCACCATCCATTCTCTTCCTCCGTCACATCCACGTTTTTCTCCCTCGTCGGCGTCACCACAACAAGCCGTCCCGACCCTCGCTGCGGCCCCGGCGACGACCGAGAGCCACTTCGAGTCAGCTGAGGGTGAAACGAACAAGGGAGGAGACAAACCCACCTCGCCACCTCTTTGACCCTTAGTGAGTGAGGGAGGAGGTCAGCGAGGAGGTCAGGTGAGTCAGTAGGAGGAGGAGGAGGAGGAAGAGAAAGAAAAAAAACAATAGGAGAAGGAAGAAGATGGGGGGGGGGGGGAGAGAAGGAGAAGGAGGACGAGGATGGGGAGAAGTAATAAAAAATAAAGGAATAATAATAATAATAAGAAGAAGAAGACGACGACGAAGATGACGAAGAAGAAGAAGAAGAAGAAGAAGAAGAAGAAGAAGAAAGATGCAGAAGAAGAAGAAGAAGAAGAAAAAGAAGAAGGAGAAGAAGAAAGAGAAAAGGATATACGGAGAAGTAAGGGTGGAGGCTGGTTAGCGAAGGAAGAGGGAGGGAGGGAAGAAAATGGGGGAGGAGGAGGGAGGAAGGAAGGGAGACGTGTGGGGGAGGAGGGGAGAAGCTGACCACTGACCCGGGTAACGCCTTTCTCTCTCTCTCCATTCACCTGTCTCGCCTGCAGGTTGAGGGACGATAAGGCCGCAAGAACAAGGTCACCGTGCATTGAGAACTCTTGCTTGAGGTGGCGAGAGGGATGGGGCGTCTCTCGAACGTCTCTCCTCTATCTCTTTTCTTCCCTTACTCCACGCCCTGTAACGTTTCTTCTCTATCTGTATTCTTCTCTCACTCTACTCCTTTAAACAACGTCTCTTCTCTATCTCCTGTCTTTTCTCATTCCATGCCCTTTATCGTCTCTGCTTTATCTACTTTTTTTTCCCTCTCTCCACCTTCTGTAAGTCTCTTCTCTATCTCTTTTCTTCCCTCCCTCGACTCTTTTTGGCGTCTCTGTTCTGTCTATCTTATTCCTTCATTCTACGCCCTTTATCGATTCTTCTCTATCTCTTGTCTTCCCTCCTTCCACGCCCTTTATTGCCTCTATTTTCTTCCCTTACTTCACCACTCCCATTACTCCCTTACTCGCACTCCTTCTCTTCTACATCTACTCATTCCTATCATTCCTTCCTCGTTTCGATTTTTTTTCCTTTGTATTTCCTTCCTTTCATTTTGTTTCCTCTCTCTCTCAAACTTTTTTTTCTCATTATCTTTTCCTTCTTCATCTTCACTCCCTCATCACTCCCTCCCATCATACATCTTTTCTCTAACTGTGTTTTTGATCTATTACTCCACATCATATCTCTCTCTCTTATCCTTTTTTTTATCTTTTAAGTCATTTATATTTTCCATCCTTTCATCAGCTCCTTTTCTCTCTTCCTTCGTTTGCTCTCTCACCCACTTTCCTCTCATATTCCTTTTCTTTTTCTTACTCTTTTCTTCCTCCGTTCCTCCATTCGTCCCTTCGCCTCCTTAAAGCGATTGTTTTTATAGCATTTTATTTTTTTGAATGGTCGCTTTCCTTGTCTTTCCTCTCTGTTGTCTTTCCTCTTTTTTTTATCGTCTCCCTGGAATGCGCCTTTGTCATGTCGTTTTTGATGCTTGAATATTTTTTTTGCAAGATTTTCCTCACATCATTGTTTGCCTTATTTTCTCTTCCCATCCTCCTGCTATCCCTCCTCCTTTTCCTCCTCCTCCTCCGCTCATCTTTAGCCTTTCCTTGGTCCTCCTCCCTCATAGTTTATGCACGTTTGTACACACACACACACACACACACACACACACACACACACACACACACAGACACACACACACACACACACACACACACACAAAGAGAGAGATAGACACTACCTAACGTCAAAACACACACACAAACAACGTCTTACGATAATCCATCTCTCTTTATATTTTTCGCAATGACAATCGAATGTATCTTCCCCGCGGTTTGCAAGTCGCCCGCACAACAGTATTAGGTTTATCCCCCGACTATCTGCCTACCTGTCTGTCTCTCCATTACTGAGCACCGCCACCTGAGACAAATTTATGGGGAACACAGCTCGTAAGTCCCGTGTCTCAAAACTCCCTTGAAGATTTGGCGAAAAGAACAACGAATGAGAGAGAGGGAGAGAGAGAAAGAAAGGAAGGAAGAGCAGAGAGGGAGTAGAAGAAAGAGGCAGTTGTAGAGGGAGGAGGTGGGGGAGTGTGGAGTAAGAAGAAACGGGATGAAGAGAAGAGGAAGGGAAGAGAAGGAAGCGTGAGTTTGAAGATTTGTAGAGAGAGCAGGAAAGGAACGAAGAGAAGAGAGGGAGTAGGCGAAGAAAGGGACAGTCGCAGAATGGGGGAGGAGGAGGAGGAGGGAGGTATGGAGTAAGAAGAAACGGGTTAAGAGGAGAAGAAAGGAAGAGAAGAGGGCGTGGGTTTGGGGCGAATCTCAGCACCTTTCTATATTTATTTAGTCTTATTAATCGGCTGCTCCTCACGACTTTTCAATATCTTGCAGGCAAAGCGACTTGAAATATTTATCCCGGGATCAGCCGAGAGTCCGCATCGATTCTCAGCCTTGCGTGTAGGGATCAAAATAGGATGAGGAGGAGGAGGAGGAAAATGAAGTGGAGGAGTATAAGTGGAGATTGAGGAGGTTGAGAAGGAAGGATTATAAAGATCAGGAGAAGGAGGAGGAGGAGGAGGAGGAGGAGGAGGACAGTGAGAGAGCACGAGAGGAGGAAATTAAGAAAGACGAGTAGACAAAGAACACGAAGAAGGAGTACGGAGAAGAGGAGGAGAAAGACAATGAACAGGAGGAAGAGGAGGAGGAGGTGAAGACGGACGACAACGAAGATGAGAGTAAAATAAAGAACAGAGGGCGGATGAGGACGAACAGCAAGAAGAGGACGAACTAAGAGGAAGACGTCAATGAGAGAAAAAAAAAACCACAGAGGACTCAAACAAGCTCAGGAGAAGCAGAAGATCCAGAAGAACTCGGATGAATAGGAAAAAGAGAGAAAGGAAGTAAGGAAAAAGAGGAGAAAGAAGAAGGGGACGAAAAGTATCAGAAGAAGATGAAGGAGGCAAGAGGAAGAAGGGAATAAGGAAGGAGAGAAGGATGTAGGAAGGGAAGAAAGGAAGGAAGGGCTAGGAGGAAGATGAAGAAGTTAAGCTGTAGAAAAAAAAATAACAAGAAAAGGAACTGTAGGAGAAGGCAATAGGAAGAAGGAAAGCAGCGAAGAAAAGGAAGAAGAAGGAAAGGTGAGGAGGAAGACGAACTTTAGTAGAAGTAAAAGCATTCGAGAGAGGTGGAGGAGTAGGAAAGAGGAAGAAGGGAGGAGGGAGGAAGGGTGACGAGGACGACGAAGAAGTTTAGCAGAAAGAACTGGAGGAGTAGAAAAGAGGAAGAAGGGGAGGCAGAAGGAAGGGCAAGGAAGAAGACAAAAATGTTTAGCAGCAGGAAAGGCTGGAGAAGGAAAGAGGAAGAAGGGAAGCGAGCGAAGAAGGGGAGGAGGAAGGAACAGTGGAAAAGGCTGGAGGAGAGGGATAGAGAAAGAAGGGAGGCAAGCGAAGAAGGGGAGGAGGAAGGAACGGTGGAAAGCGAGGAAGGGCGTACCAGTCCCGGCTTCAAAAATACATGAATAAACGGAGGAACTGAACGGAACTTGAAGACGTGGCTGCCAGGGCGGACGTCTCGATGGATGGATGGACGGGCGACAGAATAATGTTTATATCAGCGATCTTTATGACTCTCGATCGTCGATTTTCTCGTCCCAAGCGCGGGGGTGCATCGTGGTGGCTCAGGCGAGGCATGCACGGAAGGTGTGTGTGTGTGTGTGTGTGTGTGTGTGTGTGTGTGTGTGTGTGTGTGTGTGTGTGTGTGTGTGTAGTCAAGGTGACCCACGCACGCACATGCACACGCACACACTCCATCGTAATGAAAATACTCAGCGTCTTTTACTGGTAATTTTGCTTCTTCCTCCTCTTACTCCTCCTCCTCCTCCTCTTCTTCTTTTTTTCTTCTTCTTCTTCCTCCTCCTCCTCCTCCTCCTCCATCTGCTCCTCCTTCTTTTGTTGCTCTGACCACCATTATTGGTTTGTAATTTGTCTTTTTTATTATAATAATGATAATAATAATAATGTTATTATCATATCCAAAGGAGAGAGAGAGAGAGAGAGAGAGAGAGAGAGAGAGAGAGAGAGAGAGAGAGAGAGAGAGAGAGAGAGAGAGAGAGAGAGAGAGAGAGAGAGAGAGAGAGAGAGAGAGAGAGAGAGAGAGAGAGAGAGAGAGAGAGAGAGAGAGAGAGAGAGAGAGAGAGAGAGAGAGAGAGAGAGAGAGAGAGAGAGAGAGAGAGAGAGAGAGAGAGAGAATCATGGGGAGAGATTGTGAGGACAGAGTACGAGGTCGGGAGGGGAAAGAAGAAGAGGAGGAGGAGGAGGAGGAGGAGGTAGAGAAGGGAGGAGCTTGCGTCTCGGTGAAAAATGTCTCCAGTGATATTACGAAGAAATGTGCGAGGGACGGCAAAATGTGGATAATAATTGACTGAGAGAAGAGAGGAGAAGCGAAGCAGGAGAGGCAAAGAAAAATATCCCTCAATTTTCCCGAGAAACTTTTGCGAGGACGAAGAAGATGAGACGAAAAAATAATCGTGAAGGAACAATAAAAGAAAATTGCTGATAGTACCCAATAATGAAGATAATTTATTAAACTTATCGAAGCCATTCAATTAAGAAGAAAATTACGTAGACATAAAAAAAAACCGTAGACACAAAAAAAGCACAATACAAACGCAACGAGTGGTATAAGACAAAATATACGAAAAGAAAGGGAAAAAAACTAACCATTACAAATTATGAGCGAAAATGAAGCGAAATCATTGAAGCATTACGAGGACTGAACGAAGGAACCGGAACCGGTAACCAGCAAACGAGCGGAGGAAAAAAATAACGAAGCTCTTGGGACAGTCGAGAGGAGCCGAGACTGACCGAGAGAAGACGAGGAGAACCGAATGAAAAGACGAGAGAGAACGAGAGAAACCGAGAGAAGACGAGGAGAACCGAATGAGAAGACGAGAGAGAACGAGAGAAACCGAGAGAAGACGAGGAGAACCGAATGAGAAGACGAGAGAGAACGAGAGAAACCGAGAGAAGACGAGGAGAACCGAATGAGAAGACGAGAGAGAACGAGAGAAACCGAGAGAAGACGAGGAAAACCGAATGAGAAGACGAGAGAGAACGAGAGAAACCGAGAGAAGACGAGGAGAACCGAATGAGAAGACGAGAGAGAACGAGAGAAACCGAGAGAAGACGAGAGAAACCGAGGCAAAAAACAAGAATACTGAGACAGAAGACGATAAAGGACGATAGAAAAAAAGAAGAAAAAAAACGAGAAAACCGCGAGGGAAGCCTATAGAGGGCAAGAGAACCCGAGAGAACCCGAGAGAAACCAAGAAAAGAGAAGACGAAAGAGGTCGAAAATAACCGATAGAAGATGAGGTATGCCGAGGGAAGACTAGACTAAACGAGACGAGACCAAGACCAGTGATACCGAGAACGAGAAAACGTAGAGAACCCGAGGACTACCGAGTAAAGCCGAAGCATAAATCGAAGAAGGCTACAAGAGGATGAGAGAGGAGGCGAGAGATGACTAACCACGAGGGCGACTCCTTCTACCCCTTGTCGAGACGCCGCCGCTGACCCTCACGTCCTTAGGTCATCCGTCTGGACCCTTCATTTACGCTGCATTTTTACCTTTTTCTTTTCCTTTTTTAGCGCTGCATCCTTTTGGGGTTCTCGAGGAGTCCTTTGTGTCCCTTTTCCTCCTTGGCCATGTACTCGTTTTCTTTCTTCGCCTTTTTTTCTTGTTCTCTGTTCACCCTTTTTGTCCTCGCTCTCGTTCTTGCGCTTGCTTTCTCTTCCCCTTTTTCTTGTTCTCTCTTCCTCCATACCGTCCTGCAGAAGTCCTTTGTGTTTCTTTTTCTCTTCATTCTCATTCTTGTTCTTGCGCTTTTCTCTTTGCCTTATTTTCTTGTTCCCTCTTCAGCCTTCGCATCCTTGAGGAGTTATCTATCTGTCTATACTTTGGTCTTTGTTCTCGTATCTGTTCTTGTCTTCATTTCCTCTTAATTTTCTCGTTTTCCCTTCTTTTCTTTCTCTCTATTCTTGGTTCCTTTATTCTTTTCATGTTTTCTTCGTCTTCTTTTTTGGTTTCCTTCATTCTTTTCATGTTTTCTTCATCCTTTTCATGTTTTCTTCGTCTTTTTTTTGGTTTCCTTCATCTTTTTCATGTTTTCTTCGTCTTCTTGGTTTCCTTCATTCTTTCTTTGTATTATCGTCATCCTTTTCTCGCTTCCTTCACCCATTTCTTGCTCTCCGTTGATCTTTGGCGTTTTCCAGGAGTCGTTTGTGTCCCTTTCCGCTCCTTGTCCTTGTTCTTGTTTTTGTTCTCGTTTTTCCCCCTTACCCTCAGCGTCTTCGTAGAGTCATTTGTATTCTTTTTACCCTTTGTCCTTGTCTTCGTAATACTGTTCTTGTAGTCCTCCATCACCACTAGTGTACAGATTATCATCATCACCATTACTTGAGAGACAAAGATCACCACCACAAGAACTTATACACCGGCCAGTTAGCCCTCTCCTTAACCCGGTAGCAGCGACGGGCCGAATTTGTGGCTTTACCGTGTACCAGCGACGGGCCACATTTTTGCCATGATATAAACCCCCCAAAATAGATGATGCATAAACTGATCATAAATGCGTTGATATATATTATGAAATGGTTTGCGTGAGTGATGATTTTTTTTCTCATTTTCTCGCCTTTAAGAAACATGATCCCTGCAGCTACCAGGTTAACGTTCACCACCATCACAATACCCTCAAGACCAAAATCATCACCATAACTCTTGGGGTCATATTCTTAAACATTTCGGCGCCCGAGCACTCACATTTGGCAAGGCTTTCCTAGGAGTTGTGGGCTTTCCATGGGTTGTTTTATGACCCTGGTGGTAGTCTGTCAAAGCTTCTGTACCATGAATGTGAAAAAAAACTAATGAAACCCTGATTAATCTCCTTTTGGGCCTTTAAAGACAGCTGAAGTGAGAGGCGAAAGCGTCTGAGAATACCGACCTATCTCCCCATCACCAGAGACAAAGGACCCGGGACCACAGCTGCCACCATTCCTACCACCATTACCACGCTACCATGGCAGAATAAAGAGCTCTCACTCCGGCAGATGCAACGATACCAGATTGTCGTACTCAGCCTCTTAAATTTACTAACTTCTGACCCAGCATCTGTCTCCTGGGCCCCAATAACTAGATTCATTTATATTCATCGTTAAAAAGAGTTAGTTCCTGATGTTTCTTGGCAATATTTAGGCGTCAAAAACCGGTAAATACTATGCTCTGAGTACGATAATCTGGCAACGGTGGGCAGACGTCAAGCCTAAGAACTATGGCCTCCGACAGCGTTCTCGACCCATAGGAAGAGATAAGAGACCACCAACAGACCACGGAATGAAATGTGAGACCGTCTTCAGGTTTATTACCATCACCGTCACAACAACCACAACCACCACCACTACTGTACTGCAAAGGACACCACGATACAGGCAGATATATACCCTTCCCCACCACCACCACAATCACCACTACCACTACACTACCATCACCAGTCACCACCATCACCACTACCGCCACCATCTCCACTTTCATCACCACTAACACAAACTTCATAACCACCACCACAAGAATAAAAAACAAGAATCACATTGTCATCACTACCATCACCACCAAATCCTTACCACCATCACCACCGCTGCTACCATCGTCGACCATCGTCACCACCACCATCACCACCATACGACCAGAACAAAGGAAGTGAAACCAGGAGTATCCGTAATAAGAGTAGATTGAAAAGTCTGCCGGGCTCCGCTTCTCCGCGTAACAAGGTGGAGGAGCGAGAGAGGAAAAAAAAGGAGAACCACCACCACCTCCGCTTCTTCTTCATACAGGTAATTGGCAAAGGTGCGCCAGGTGAACCCTCCTCCGTGCCTGGCTAATAATTTGCATCTTCTCATCCTTGCCAAAATACCTCCACTCCCGATCTTATTATGTTACGAAGCTCCTGTCTTTTTTTACCTCCCTGTGGCATATTACGGCTTTATTTTTACACACGAGTAAATTACCTCCATTTTGACTTTCAGCTTAAAACACAAGGCACTGGGCTTCTTATGCAGTATACATAGTTAACAGCTATTGTTTTCTGTTTTCATAGTAATAATAAAATGTGCCTTATTACAGTCCTGCTGGAGAGTAATGACAGGTTAACTTTCCTTCATAATACACAAAATGGCTCACTATATATATATCGATATGAGCAAAATCTTGACTTAAATTTACACACTCAAATAACATCACATTACTATTATGGAAACGAGATGAAGAAAATAAGCTGCATACTTTCTCTCAACAACAAGAAATGATAAAGGAAACTCATATTTCTCTACTGGATCAGATGCTATAGAAGGCAGACTCCCTCCCTGTGCTCCTGGATGCCTCAGAAACCCGTGTCATCCAGCCAGGCAGGTAAATATAGACCTTACATTCAACTCAATATGGCAGTCGCCGACCAATAAGACATCTTGCATTCTCCAACCGGCAGTAGGAATGATGATAATAATAATAACAATAATAATAATAATAATAATAATAATAATAATAATAATAATAATAATAATAATAATAATAATAATAATAATAATAATAATAATAATAATAATAATAATAATAATAATAATAATAGTAATAATAATAAAAAGAACAACAACAAAACAGAAAGCCAAAAACATATAAGGAAGAAAAGAATCCGATGGAAATAGATGGATTGCTAGAAAGACAGACAGCTGGATCGATACAGAGAAAAAATATATATGTAACCTTCAAATATATGTGAGAAAATATTTGAAGAGAGAGAGAGAGAGAGAGAGAGAGAGAGAGAGAGAGAGAGAGAGAGAGAGAGAGAGAGAGAGAGAGAGAGAGAGAGAGAGAGAGAGAGAGAGAGAGAGAGAGAGAGAGAGAGAGAATGTCACCTTGAAATATATGTGAAAAAGATACCTCAAAAATATATATACCTTACATTCAAATACAGATTTATTGAAAAAAGCATAATCGCATTTAAGTAAACATATGCCTTCAAGTTTAAGTGCAGTGAATAAACAGTGAGTGTGAAACATGAATTGCAGAATCTTTACAGGATGCACAAAAAAAAAAAAAAAATGATACACGAGAAAACTTGAAAAGAAAAAAAAATATTACGAGTAGGGAAACTATTTGTGGGAAAAATAAAAAGGGCAAGAGAGAAAATATTATGAGAAGGAAAAAAATAAATCGTGTATCTGAACTATAGACTGAAAAAAAAATAGTGTGAGGGAAAAGAAACAGGTGCGAGAAAAATATGCAGGCAATGTAAGTTTAAAAAAGGAACTGAATAAAGCGAGAGGGAGAGAGAGAGAGAGAGAGAAAATATCCATTACAATAGAGTCAAGTGCAGAGAGAGAGGTCCATTACCCCTTATCAGTGAGAGGCTGGGGAGGGGAGGAGGGAGAAGGGAGGGACAGGGGGGTGTGGGAGTGACGGAGAGGAAGGGGAGGGACAGGGGTGTGTGGGGGTGACGGAGAGGCAGGGGAGGGGCAGGCGCTTATCCGGGAAATAGAGGGGAAGGGGGCGGGCAAGGGGAAGTTAATAAGGGGGTTATCAGTGTAAATGGGAGGCTCCATTAGACTCCCATTCAGCCTGGGAAGCAGCTACCATAAGTCACGTGACCCCTGCTGCCATTGCTCTCTCTCTCTCTCTCTCTCTCTCTTTTTCTCTTTCTGTTTTTATCTCACTTTTTCTTTCTCTTATTCCTTCTGATGCGGCTTTTCTGTTTCTTTATTATTTTCTTCGTCTCTGTGTGTGTCGGTCTGTATGTGTGGTTCTCTCTCTCTCTCTCTCTCTCTCTCTCTGCCGCAGACCGCAGTCATCAGGTTGACAGGTATAGGAAAAGGATCTCTCTCTCTCTCTCTCTCTCTTAACATACAAAAACATAATTCAAACACCTGTTCTCCCCTGACACACACACACATACACACACACACACACACACACACACACACACACACACACACACACACACACACACACAATAACAATTTTTTCCTCTTCCCTCCACGAGTAATGCAATTTTGTCCCGAGATGGAAAGGGCGAGACGATGACGCCGACGAAGAGAGAGAGAGAGAGAGAGAGAGAGAGAGAGAGAGAGAGACAATAACATTGCAATTATCCTTCTCTCTCTCTCTCTCTCTCTCTCACCGTGTTTCAGAATGTGGACAAACACCTTTCAGACATCTGTTGAGGGTGGTAGAGGAGGTGGGGGAGGAGGAGGAGGTGGAAGAGGAGGAGGAGGAGGAATAAGAGGTGTTGCAATCACTCTCTCAATTCCACATCTCCACCACCTAAGACTTGATCTCCACCATCATCACCACCGCCAGCATCCCTCCCACCACTACAACACCACTACCATCCCTGTCATTTCCCAAGGCACACGCAAGGAAGGGTTAGGCATACACACACACACACACACACACACACACACACACACACACACAGAACCGGGACCCGTAAACAATTTTTTCATCCTCTCATTCTCTCTCTCTCTCTCTCTCTCCTCCGTCTCCGTCACAGCATAACGATAACCATAATAATAGCAGTGATAAAAGACTGAGAAGTGCTACATCCGTCTCTTAAAAATGTCACCGCCATGAATACTCTGCCGACGGAAAAAATAAAAAGAAAGAACAGTTGATAGAAGTTGCGCTTTAAACTCTAGTCCACGAGAAAAAAAAGTAGAGAAAGTATTACACGAAAAAGAGGAAATTCAAATACTATCATTCCTACTATTGTTATTCTTGTTTTCATTCTTATTCTTATTTATATTTTCCTTATTTTAATTTTATCATTCCCATTAAGCATATTCATTCACCCGTGACCTTACCATTCACACACACACACACACACACACACACACACACACACACACACACACACACACACATTTCCCTTTACATATGCAGCAGGAAGCGAAGGATGAATGAATGAAGGAAGGTAGGAGGGACGGAAGGAAGAAGGGAAGGAAGGACGGAAAGAAGAAAGGAAGGAAGGAGGGACGGAAGGAAGGAAGAAAGGAAGGAAGGAGGAAAGGGAGGGAGGAAGGAAGGAAGGAAGGAAGAAAGAAAGAAGGGAAGGAGATAGAGAGCGACAAAAACTCTTGGCAATGATCGCAAAGTTTAATCTCCGTTCAGCGAATTCAGGCGGAGATCCATTGAGCAGGTGCCCTTGTGCTGCTTTTTCTGCCCACTGATCCTCTGAAGGTTAGTGAGAGAGAGAGAGAGAGAGAGAGAGAGAGAGAGAGAGAGAGAGAGAGAGAGAGAGAGAGAGAGAGAGAGAGAGAGAGAGAGAGAGACAGACACAGACAGACAGACACAAACAGACATACAGAGACACAGACAGACAGACAGACAGACAGACAATCGACATCGCTAAACTTTGAAATGCTGTATCATAACACAAAATAAATAATAACACACAAAACAAAAGAAAACACAATCACATTCCCGTCCACACACACACACACACACACACACACACACACACACACACACACACACACACACACACACACATATGCACAAACACATATACACCTGGCACCCCAGTAATTAACACACACACACGAAACAAAAAAAAACTGATTCTTACCTGATGTCCCGGAGTCCAGGTGTCTGCTAATAATAATATCCAATCTCCCCCTTCCTTCCACTCGGGGCGCCACGGCTTGTAATATTCCTTTCTCCGACAAAACTATTTCAAGAAGGGGAAAAAAGTCCTTCGTTCCGCAATTTCAGCGTCAGAACCTCAAGAGCACACGCGAGATCGTTTCCCTAACCAGCGAGAGATCAGCGTCGAGCATCACAACGTTATTTTGTAAGGTTTCGCTCTGAGCTTCCCAGCGCCAAACTGACGGACCAACCCATCCACGAGTCACAGGGGAAGAACGACGCAGCCTCCCCGAACGACGACCCGGCGGATACTGAGCCACTCTGCCATCCACTACCTCTACACCCAGTCCTACCTGCCCTCCCTGCACCCCTCGCCTCCCCTCAGAGCCCAGCCCCGCCCCGCCCATCGTCCATACAGGTGCCAAATGCCCTTTTCTCGTCATTTTTTTTCTCTGCTCCCCGTCAGAAAAGGCTGAGAGACGGAAAAAGTGACACAGGAAGCGGCGGCGTCACGGGAGAATTAAAAGTTAAAAATCTAGCCTGGAGGGGAATTTCGTTTGCCAGACTGACGCTCCGGAACGTGACTCGATCAAAAGGACGTCTATTTATCTATTTATTTAACTAGTTTTGTATTCTTTGACCCTTCGCCCCCCCCCCACACTCCTGCTCCTCCCTCTATCCCCTCCCTCTCTTCGTCGTCCTGGCTCGCCTCCATCAAAACTTTTTTATTCCACTCAAAAGCCGCGAGTTAATTTAGAATATCAACTCTGCTAATTTTTCTATGACTTCAGAGAGCGAGCGAGCGTGCGAGCGAGCAAGAGAGAGAGAGAGAGAGAGAGAGAGAGAGAGAGAGAGAGAGAGAGAGAGATAAACGAAGAGGACCAGACAAATAGAAACACAAACACAGACTGCCAGACAGACACATGCAGACAAAGAGCCAGACAGATAGACAGGCAGACAGACAGACATTTATAAGCCACGAAAAAAACATGTTCTCTCGTTTTAAAATGTTTCCCGTGAAAAAAATACAGAAATGTGGAAAAAAAATAGTTGAGGGCGGGAATTCTGGGACAAAATCGTGTTATGCGTTCGGGCGTGTATGAGCCGCAGACTTTAACTCCAGTGGCGGCGGTGGTGGCGGCGGCGATGGTGGCAGCGATTACGGCGAAGTGGTAGTGGTGGTGAGGCAACAGAAATAGTGCCTGGTCCGTATGAACACGTGTATGGATGGTATATGGTATTGATGGTGCTAGTATATAGGTAGTAGTAGCAATAATGGTAGTTATGGTAATGGCCGTGGTGGCAGTAATGGTGGTATTGATGGTGGCGGGAATGATGGTGGTAGCGGTGTCATTGGCGGCAGCAGCATTGGTAGTAATGGTGGTGGTGATGGTAATGGTAGTAGTGATAGCGGTGGTAGTGGTGATGGTAGCAAGAATAGCAGGAGTGGTGGTAGTGGTGATGGTAGCAAGAATAGCAGGAGTGGTGGTAGTGGTGATGGTAGCAAGAATAGCAGGAGCGGTGGTAGTGGTGATGGTAGCAAGAATAGCAGGAGTGGTGAGGAGCAAAGAGTGGTGTGTGATGATGGCAAGAATAGTGATGGTAGCAAGAATAGCAGGAGTGGTGGTAGTGGTGATGGTAGCAAGAATAGCAGGAGTGGTGGTAGTGGTGATGGTAGCAAGAATAGCAGGAGTGGTGGTAGTGGTGATGGTAGCAAGAATAGCAGGAGTGGTGGTAGTGGTGATGGTAGCAAGAATAGCAGGAGTGGTGGTAGTGGTGATGGTAGCAAGAATAGCAGGGTGATGGCAGCAAGAATAGCAGGAGCGGTGGTAGTGGTGATGGTAGCAAGAATAGCAGGAGCGGTGGTAGTGGTGATGGTAGCAAGAATAGCAGGAGCGGTGGTAGTGGTGATGGTAGCAAGAATAGCAGGAGTGGTGGTAGTGGTGATGGTAGCAAGAATAGCAGGAGTGGTGGTAGTGGTGATGGTAGCAAGAATAGCAGGAGTGGTGGTAGTGGTGATGGTAGTAGTAATGGCGATGATGATGCTGCCTGTGACGGTATAGTTGGGATGGTATTAGTGGCAGTATCAGCAGAAGTATTAGTAATGGTAGTGGTGGTGGTAATGGTAGTGGTAGTAGTGGTGGTGGTAATAGTAGTGGTGATGGCGGTGGCGGTGGTGGTGGTGGAGGAGGGGCAGGCGATAACAGCGTCCCCAGAAACATATGGTGGCAGAAGTGGCTGCTAATGGTGCTAATGGATGCTCTTGGAAGGCAGCAATCGGCCGAGACTCTTGAAAATGGTCGTAGTAGTAGTAGTAGTAGTAGAAGTAGTAAGAGTGGTGGTGGTGGAAGTGCCTAAAAGTGCCAGATTGTTCCCCCTTCCTCCCTTCTGAGGCTAGCGGAACGGAAGGAAAGAAAGAGGGGAGGAGGAGGAGGAGATGTAGCAGGGTTAGACTGGGAGTGAGGAGCAGGGGGAGCAAATCAGGCAGGATGTGGGGGGTATAGTTACAAGTAGCGAGATGTGACAAGTATATAACATGTAAGTAGGAAGATGTTGCTGTGGCAGGGGAGTAAGCAGCATGGTAGGTAGATATGGTGTGAAAAGGGAGAAAGGTAGGTAGGTAATGTGGTAGGGGGTAAGTAGCTAGGTAGGGAAATAACTGGGGGAGGTAAGTAGGAAGGCAGGGTGTGCATATAGGGGAAAGGAAGATTATAATGTGGAAGGGGGTGAGTAGCTAGGTACGGGTGTAACAGGGGTGGCAAGTAGGCAGGCAGGGTGTGGTGTCAGGCCTGTGAATGAGCAGTGCCAACGCTGGTGTGACGTGTGCCAGACGTTTAGTGTGGTGACAATTCACGGCGGTGACAGATTTATGACGTGGTGGTGGCAGAGAGAGGGAGGAGGAGGAGGAGAGGGTGATGGAGGAAGGCCTGAGGTGATGGCGGTGGTTGCGGTGATGAGAGGGAGGAGGAGGAGGAGGAGGGGGTAACGGAGGAGGGCCTGGGGTGATGGTGGTGGTGGTGGAGGTGGTAGTGGCAGTGGTGGTGGGGGTCAGATAAAAGACATACTCATGGCTGTGCTGGTGGCTGTGGCGGTGGTTGGGGGTAGAAGTGGAAAGGGTTTTTGGTAGCAGTAGCTGTATAGTAAACAATGGACAGTGGTAGAAAAATGGTGTTCGTTCCGGTAGAAGGTAGACTGTAGTGGTGGTAGTGGAAGTTGTAGTAGCGGTGATAAAGATGGTTGTAGGAGCTTTATAAGGCAATGTGGTGGTCGGAGTAGCTCGGTGGGAGGAATGCTACTTGTGGTGGTGGTAACAGTGGTAGTGGAGTGAGAACATAAAACGGCGGTGGAGAGTGTATAAAAAAGGGTGTTGGAGGGCCGGTGGAGGCTGTGGCTGCGTGATGGTGACGGATAAGGAAGCTATAGTGGTCATAATGGTGTGGTAGTGGTGGCCGGGGCGGCGATGGTGACGGATAAGACGAAGAAGTGGTCGTAGCACGTGTGACGACCGGGGTGGTGGTTGCCGGAGCGGGAGGAGGAGGAGGAGGAGGAGGAGGAGGAAGATAATGATAACAATGAGGAGGAGGGCAAGAATGAAGATGATATGGAGGAGGAGAGCGAAACATGGAAAGACAGGCAACATAAAGTCTGAAGGTTCATTACAAGGTTGATCGTTCAGGTGATTTTAATATGTTCGTCAGGCACTATACACAGCAGACTAAAGCACTTAAGCATGTACATTCAGCTCATTCCAAAGTAAAAGTCAATGCAATTTCTATAGTTGATGAAATAAAAAGAATGATGATGATGATGATGAGGAGGAGGAGGAGGAGGAAGATAAAGAGTCAGAAAAGGAGGAGGCGGAGGAGGAGGAAAGGCGTCATTGGAATTAGAGGTGGGAGTGGAGGAGTCAAGGAGGCAGAGGAGGAGGAGGAGAAGGAGGAGGAGGGGAAGAAGAGGGAGGCAACAGTGGAGTCAGAGGAGAAGGAGACGTCAGAGGTGAAGAAGTAGGAGAGTGAGAAGGAAGAAGAAGAGGAGGAGAAAGAAGAGGAGGAGGAGGAGATTGAAGGGTAAGGGGGAGGGGCACAGGTAGGCACGCATGCAGGTCCAGAGTTCCGCCGCAGGTAAACGAAGAACACCCAGAAAGGCATTAAATCCGACTTATTAGGGCGCGGCCACGAGACGACACGACCTGACCACCCCTACCAGATGGAGGAGGAGGAGGAGGAGGAGGAGGAAGGGGAGGGGTAGGAGGAGAAGTAATAGCAGAAGGGGGAAGGGAGAGAGGAGGAGGAGGAGGTTGCGTCGGAGAGTTTCACTGGCGGGCGTGTGGACGTGAGAGGTCAGGGTCCGCCCGAGGCAACAGCTTCGGCTACTCGCGGGAATGATGAAGTAAATGTCCGCACACAATGGACGGCTGCCGCGGGGAGGGGGAGGAGGGGAGAGAGGGGAATCCGGGGCTGTTGACGACGAGGCGGCGGGGAGTCGGAACCCTCTGTCTCCTCTCTCTAGCTTGAACGAATAAAAGACAGTCGCCTGGTAGCAAGAAAATCGAGTTTTCACACCACGCCTCAGAGGGGATGAGACGGGTGGCCGGGGATCTTTTGTTGGCGCTCCGGCCGCCGTGAGAATCAAGAAACAAGTGAGGGTCGACCTGCTGGAACATTTAATTCCCTCCCGGACGTCTATAGTGGCGAGGGAGGCCTCTTGGTGAATGGAAAAGCGTCGTAATGACCTCAAGAATATAGGGTCTGAAGCCTCTGGACTTCCTCTCAACTATACTCACGCACCGACTCTTTAGATGCTCAGTGAAGAGGGGATTAAGACCTCTTTCATTGCAATTAGAAAGGGATTATAGAACACCCCTTTTGTATATGCTTCTTATAAACACCTCATTACCACAAACGAAGGTCCTTGAACTTAGCGACTCCCCCATAACAAAAAAGAATCAACCACACACACACACACACACACACACACACACACACACACACACACACACGAGAAGACACACGACCCCTACAACATATTAATCACAGGAAGACACTCTTGAAGTGACTGACGGAGGAAAAGGCTGCGGGATAAGGACAGGACGCAGACGAAGATACGTAAAGGGCCTGAGGGACGCCAAGAGCCAGCCAGATACTGCACGTCAAGGGGGTGAAGTGGCGTGGCGATACGGCAGGAAGGGATGGGAAGGGAGAGAGGGAAGGGAAAGGAAGGGGGGGAAAGGGAAGAGAAGGGAAGGAGAACAGAAGGAAGGGAAAGGAAGGGAAGGGAAGGAAAGGGAAGGGAAGGAAAGGGAAGGAAAGGGAAGGGAAGGGAAGGGAAGGGAAGGGAAAGGAAGGGAAGGGAAGGAGAAAAGAAGGAAGGGAAAGGAGGAGAAGGGTAGGGAAGGGGAGGAAAAGGAAAGCAAGTTAAGGGAAGGGAAGGGGGGAGAAGGGAAGGGAAGGGAGGGGAAGGGAAGGAGAAAAGAAGGAAGGGAAAAGAAGAGAAGGGTAGGGAAGGGGAGGAAAAGGAGAACAAGTTAAGGGGAAGGGAAGGGAAGGGAAGGGAAAGGAAGAGAAGGGTAGGGAAGGGGAGGAAAAGGAGAGCAAGTTAAGGGAAAGGAAGGGAAAGGGAGGGAAAGGAAAGAAAGGGAAAGGAAAGTGAAGAGAAAGGAAGGGAAATGAGGGAAAGGGGAAGGAAGGGAAGGAAAAGAAAGGGAAATTAAGGGAAGGGAAATGAGTGAAAAGGAAGAGAAATTAAGGGAAGGGAAATGAGTGAAAAGGGAGGGGAAGGGAAAGTAAGGGAAGGGAAGGGAAGGGAAGGGAAGGGAAGGGATTGGAAGGGAAGGGTAGGAAAGGGAAGGAAAATAAAGGGAAGTTAAGGGATGGGAAGGGAAGGGAAGGAAAGGAAAGCAGAGGGAAGGGAAGGAAAGGAAAGGGAAGGGAAGGGAAGGAAAACAAAAGAAATGGAAAAGAAGGGAATGGAACGAATCAGAAATGAAGGGAAGGGATGGAAACGGAAGGGAAAGGAAAGGAAAGGCAAGAAAGGGAAGGGGAAAGAAAGAGAAGGGATGGAAAGGGATGGTGAGGAAAAGGAAGTGATGGGCAAGGAATTACGGGAGAGGGAAGAAACGGAATGGAAGTAAAGAGAAGGAAAGGACAGAAAAAGGAAGGGAAAGGGAGGGAAGGAAAGGGAAGGGAAGGGATGTACAGAGAAGGGAGAGCATGAGGGAGATGTCTTGAATCTATGATGGTGTAGAGGAGGTAGTAAAAGTAATAGAAGGGGGAAGAAGGTGAAGTCGATGGAAGAGGAGGAGGAGGAGGAGGAGGAGAGGAAAAACAAATGCGAGAAAAAAATAAAGAAAAGGTAAAAAAAATATAAAGGAAAAGAATAGAAAAAAATAAGTAAGAGGATGTAAGCAAGACAAAAAATATAAACACAAGAAAAAATAAGAGAAAATTAAAATGAGAAAAAGGATATAAAAAACGATAATTGGACATTTTTATCAGATCCTCCTCGTCCTGTAGCTCCTCGCGATGCTCCAATGATAAGAAAAATCAAGTTAATAAGTAATACACACCCAAAACTTTATTATTATTTTTCTCTCTCTCTCTCCCTCCTCCTCCTCCCCCTCTTCCACCTCCTCCTCCCCTCCTCTTCCTCTTCTAATGACACGCCTTCGTAATTAAACACGTACAAATGGAAGACGTAAATAGTACAGGAATAAATTATGAATGATTATTTTTTTCCTATTCATCATTAAGGCGCAGGAATGTTCTTACCTGGAAACGAAGAAAAAGACGCCGGTGCTCAGGTGAATCTCCTAATGAGGCTATACAAGAGAAGGACCAGGTAAGAGCAAGGTATACTCTCTCTCTCTCTCTCTCTCTCTCAAACGAAGTGGAAGCAAATCCTTAAGCGATCACAACCTTTTCCTTTATATTCCTTCTCCTTCACTTCCTCCTCCTCCTCCTCCTCCTTTTCCTCTTCCACCAAGTTCGTCTCCGCTTTCAGTTCCTCCTCCTTCATCCCTGATTTCCTTTCCTTCTTCCGTTAAGTTAAATCTACTTACAAATAAATAAACCTAACGAGCCCCACCTTTAATCCTCTCCAAACCTATAATAAAACAAACTAATCAAAGGTAATCATGTATAAAAAAGCAAATAACGCCATAAAATACTTAGAGCATAGGATCGCACCTGCACTCCATTACCAGCGGCCAGACGGGAAAAGAACAGGAAAACGTCTGCTTCTTACATATTCACAGGTGCCCCGGGTGTACAGGGAACAAGGGGGAATGCAGTAGGGGGGAGAGGGGAAAGCAGGTTAAAGGTTAAGCAGGTAAACAACAAAGGTACAAGGAAGAGAAGAGGCTTGCAATGTGGTGACGAGAGTAGAAAGCAGAAAAAAAACAGAGATAAAAGGAAGAAAGGGCTTGTAAGTATGGCAAGGATGGTGAGGGGACGAGAAGAGAGAGCAGGTTAACAAAAAAAAAAAAAAAGTACAAGCAGGTAAAAAACATAGATACAAGGAACGAGAAGAGGTGACGGGACGAAAAGGGAGAGCAGGTTAAAAAAAAAAAGATACAAGGAAGAAGAGGCTTGTAATGAGGTAGGGGGAGAGGGGACGAGAGGGGAAAGGAGGTAGAACAGAAATACAAGGAAGGACCGGCTTGTAAGTATGGTAAGGGGGTGAAGGGACGGGAGAGGAAAGCAGGTAAAAACAAAGGTACAAGGAACGAGGAGGGACTTGTAAGCATGGTAAGTGTTATGGATGTACAGTCGCCCCCCAAAAAACTACCGGGGAACGTGCGCGGGGTGAATGATGACTTTGGAAGAGACGCCACACTCACTGCTGGTCCTCCGTCCGAAATTGACCCTCTCCTTTTAGCCTCTCATTCTATTTTCCTTACTGGAGCAGTGCATAGTGGGTGTTTTTTGTTTTATATGTTTTGCCCTTGAGCTACTTCCTTTTCTGTGATAATAAATGTTAACACTAAGAAATGAACTGATAGGTCTTGGAGAAACTGTACAGATGTCTTCATAATTATCCGCCATCTTGTGAACGATATAATAAAGAGTGAGCAAAAATTAGAGACAGTGGAAGTTGCTCGTTTCAAATGGCGCGTGTTTTACAGACCGTTTTCATATAGCTTCATGTTTAGGGTTGGCTCTGACGCTCTTGGGTTAACCGCACAAAATCACTAAGAAGGGTGATGTTAATGGGTGCACATGCATTTAGAGGAGAGAATAAACATTGCAAGAGGTTTGTTAAATTACAGAACTTAGATGAACGAACGAAAAAGATAAGATGCAAAAGAGTTAATTAGATACATAGATGAAAAGATGGATCAAAGGAACCGATGAAATACAGTAAGTGGAAAATGTTTAAGGCAAAACATAAGACTGAACAAAGACTATTAAGAAAACATGAAAGTATAAAAGGGAAGGTTAAAACAAGAAAACGATGGACTTAAACCCATTAACTGAAGAAAATAAAAAGTAAGAAATAGAGGCATCAGTTTGTTCGCTGTTTACCATTATTATATACGAAAAATATGAATCAACAAAGTAACACTATTCTAAAATCTATAAAATTAAAAGGTCAGATTGTTTTAGATTGGAATCAAACACAACCAAAAATTCAAAAGCAACCCAAGAAAACGAAAGCTTCTCTTCAAAATAAATCAAATCACAATAATTACACACCACAAAAGAGAGAGAGAGAGAGAGAGAGAGAGAGAGAGAGAGAGAGAGAGAGAGAGAGAGAGAGAGAGAGAGAGAGAGACGTAAGGAACTAGTATGGAAACAGAACGACACGATAAATTAAAAGGAGACTAATATGAGACGATAAATTACAGGCACGCACACACACACACACGCACACACGCATTCTCTCTCTCTCTCTCTCTCTCTCTCTCTCTCTCGACCCTTGCCGGCCTCTACACATCAGGGGTAAGTTGCGGCGCCTCAACCTAATAATTCAGGGCCGAGTTAGCACAGCGGCGCACAATTGTTCCATAAATAATGAGCGATTTACCTCCACAAACCAGCCTGTCAGAGGGAGGCGACTGCTGATGTGTGTGCGTGCGTGTGTGTGTGTGTGTGTGTGTGTCAGAGAGAGAGAGAGAGAGAGAGAGAGAGAGAGAGAGAGAGAGAGAGAGAGAGAGAGAGAGAGAGAGAGAGAGAGAGAGAGACAAAGGGATACAATAATTGCGTAAAAGGGATTTATGTGTATGTTTGCCTGTCTTTTTTCTTGTCAGTATGTGTGTGTGCCTGTGTGTGTGTGTGTGTGTGTGTGTGTGTGTGTGTGTGTGTGTGT
>NC_066551.1:13909894-13922394 GCF_024679095.1 Eriocheir sinensis
TAACAATAATAATAATAATAATAATAATAATAATAATAATAATAATAATAATAATAATAATAATAATAATAATAATAATAATAATAATAATAATAATAATAATAATTATAATAATAACAATAATAATAATAATAATAATAATAATAATAATAATAATAATAATAATAATAATAATAATAATGATAATGATAATGATAATAATAATAATAATAATAATAATAATGATGATGATGATGATGATGATGATGATGATGATGATGATGATGATGATGATGATGATAATAATAATGATAATAATAATAATAACATTGGTAAACATAATATGTAAAAATATGAAGGGAAATATAAATCGCCCAAAAACGAATATTAACAAATTTTGTAACAATAGAACACGAAAATCTCTCTCTCTCTCTCTCTCTCTCTCTCTCTCTCTCTCTCTCTCTCTCTCTCTCTCTCTCTCTCTCTCTCTCTCTCTCTCTCTCTCTCTCTCTCTCTCTCTCTCTCTCTCTCTCTCTCTCTCTCTCACTTTTGACATCCACTTGAATTGAGCTTTAAATCACCACAAACCGCACACACTTCAACAACACACAACTACACGTGTATAGACCCCATTCAACCTCTCTCCCCCTCCTCCCTCTCCTCCTCCTCCTCCTCCTTCTTCAACTCCTTTTCTTTCCCTCCACTATGGTCGTCTGTCATGCCCTATTTTTCCCTCTCATCCATCATCATGTTCATCACTCACCGCTTTCATCACCACACATTCAAGGAGCATCACTTAACCCTCGTCATCATTCATCACCTCACCTGAAACTCACCTCTCATTAGCATTTTTCATCACTCATCTTCGTGTTGGTCTCTCTTTCTAACCCGTGTCTTCTTTTATCTGCTCTCCGCTCTCTCTCTCTCTCTCTCTCTCTCTCTCTCTCTCTCTCTCTCTCTCTCTCTCTCTCTCTCTCTCTCTCTCTCTCTCTCTCTCTCTCTCTCTCTCTCTCTCTCTCTCTCTCTCTCTCTCTGAATGGGCGTTAAGTGCTTATCTATATGCATCTCTTTATCTATGAATCAGACTCCCTTTCTATAGGTCCTCCTGATTACTATTCTTTGCCTTGCTGATGGCTCTTCTGCCTATAGGTCATAAATTATCCCTTTCTCTCTCTCTCTCTCTCTCTCTCTCTCTCTCTCTCTCTCTCTCTCTCTCTCTCTCTCTCTCTCTCTCTCTCTCTCTCTCTCTCTCTCTCTCTCTCTCTCTCTCTCTCTCTCTCTCTCTCTCTCTCTCTCTCTCTCTCTCTGAAACTACTGATAATTCCTCGCATTTCTCATTATCTCATTCTTTTTTTAATTCAAGCTGAAAGGTGATTTTTTTTCCCTTCAAGCCGGATCTTCAGAAAAGTTTAGCTCGGAACCTTTTTAGCTTAAGATCGAATCCTCTTCTTGCCTCCTCTTCATCCCCCGCCATTACCCTTGAAAGTCTCTATCTTAATGCCAATCGGAGAGAGAGCAGAGCGTCGTTAGTTCTCTCTCTCTCTCTCTCTCTCTCTCTCTCTCTCTCTCTCTCTCTCTCTCTCTCTCTCTCTCTCTCTCTCTCTCAGTAAGACCTTTCAAGACAAGAACGGAAAAAAATCTTAAACATTAATCGACATATTATTTTTTTCATTCATGTATTATTATTTCGATAAAATCATTGGGTCGTGACTCGACTCTTGGAGGCTTCGATAAATATTAAAACAAAATAAAATCGATTGAAAGCTTAACGTACGGTAGACGTGTTCGGTGCCACTTTTAAAGTCGGAATAATAAAAAAATATCGTTGTACATTTGTTTTTGGCGGGAAACCTTGACTATTTTTTGTTTTGTTTCAAGCGGTAACCTATAAGACCTAAGCAAAACAAAACAAAGGAAAATAAAAAAATAGCAAACACAATAGAAAATGACAACATGTACAAACACAATGCAACTCTGTCACAACACCACGAACACCTCCACCACCACCACCACAAATTTCAGCAGCAACAGAACACAACCAACACTAATACCACAAGCAACACTAATACCACAAGCAGCACTATTACCACAGCACAAGCAACAGTAATACCACAACAAAACCAACACTAATACCACAACCACCGCCAACACCACCACCACCACAACAAACTTCAGCAGCAACACAACACAACCAACACTAATACAACAAGTAAAACTAATACCACAACACAACCAACACTAATACCACAACCACATCCATCACCACCACCGCCATAAACTTCAGCAGCAACACAACACAACCAAGACTAACACCACATGCAACACTAATACCCAATGCAACACCAGTACCACAACTCAACCAACACTATTTTTTTTTACAGCAAAGGAGTCAGTTCAAGGGCATATAAAAAGGAAACAATAATGAAAAAAAAGCCAGTTACTCACTGTTCCTAAAAAGAGTTAGAGGAGTGGCCGAAAGATAGGTCAATTTCGGGAGGAGAGGTGTCCTGATACCCTCCTCTTGAAAGAGTTCAAGTTGTAGGCAGGAGGAAATACAGATGAAGGAAAATTGTTCCAGAGTTTACCGGCGTGAGGGATGAAAGAGTGAAGAAGCTGGATAACTCGTGCGTAAAGGATTTGGACAGTAAAGGGATGAGCTTGAGTAGAAAGTCGTGTGTAGCGAGGCCGCGGGAGGGGGGGGAGGCATGCAGTTAGCAAGTTCAGAAGAGGAGTCAGCGTGAAAATATCGACGGTAGACGGTCACTGTTCTTCCCTAAACCTATCAACACTGGTGTTCCACAGGGTTCTGTCCTATCACCCACTCTCTTCCTGTTATTCATCAATGATCTTCTTTCCATAACAAACTGTCCTATACACTCATACGCTGATGACTCCACTCTGCACTATTCAACTTCTTTCAACAGGAAATGGGTTTTTGAGGCATTGAAGGACACAAGGTCCCTTTTACCACAATCGAGAATGATAGCAAGGTCTGAGGTTAAGCGTTCTGCAGCCTCCAGTCTGGAATCATGTAATTCCTATTGAGAGGGTCTTCTGTTGAATTAGGTTGAATAATGCAGAGTGGAGTCGTCAGAGTATGAGTGGAATACCACAACCAACACTAATACCACAACACAACCAACACTAATACCACAACACAACCAACACTAATACCACAACACAGCCAACAAACACTAATACCACAACCACATACGCCACCATCACCACAAATTTCAGCAGCAACACAACACAGGCAACATTAACAACAAGCAACATTAATACCACAACACGACCAACACTAATACCAATACCACCACCACCACCACAAACTTCAGCATCAACACAACAAAACCAACACTCATACCATAAGCAACACTAATACCACAACCACCACCACCGCCACCACCACCACAAACTTCAGCATCAACACAACAAAACCAACACTAATACCACAAGCAACACTAATACCACAACACGACCAACACTAATACCACAACCAACACCACCGCCACCACCACCACAAACTTCAGCATCAACACAACAAAACCAACACTAATACCACAATTAACACTAATACCACAACACAACCAACACTAATACCACAACCACCGCCACCACCACCACCACAAACTTCAGCAGCAAACAAAAACAGCAACAACAAACAGGCAAACAAGAAGTCGGCCAAAAGAAACTCGCCACGTCCGGTCAGTCTTGGCGTTGGACAAAGACTTATTTCCTTTTTTTTTTCTTTTCTTTTCCCTTTTTTTGTTCCCTTCGTCGCCCAACAAAAGTTCCAAGACGGCGCGGCTCAGTTCAGTCCCCTGGGGCTCTCCTCCTCCTCCTCTTCCTCCTTCTCCCCTGGGATAACACTCACCTTCGGACCAACTCTCTGTTGCTCAAGTTTCTGTCAGGCAAGCGAAAGAGAGAGAGAGAGAGAGAGAGAGGAGTCGGGGGTGGGGGGGGACTCACTCCCTTGTACGCTCTCCCTTCGACGGGGGTGAGCCAAGGGGAAGTCCTATCCCCCCCCCGCTCGCCCGCCGCTCGCTCTCTCTCTCTCTGTCGCTCTCTCTCTCTCTCTCTCTCTCTCTCTCTCTCTCTCTCTCTCTCTCTCTCTCTCTCTCTCTCTCACCAAGGATGAAATTCGTATCGATGTCACTTCCTCGCTGCCTCTTCCTGCCTCTTCCTGCCTCCTTCCTGCTTTCGCTTTTTCTGTGCCTCCTTCCTCCTCCCTACCTCTTTCTTTTGCTTGATGCTGCTTCCTCTGCCTCTCGCCTTCTGTCTCATCTTTTCTTCTTTCTTCTTCCTAGTACCATCCTCCTGCTTTCTTTCTCCTGTTTTCCACCTCTTGTCTCTCTTTACCTGTTGCCTTCTGCCTCCCACTTACTGTTTTCTGTTTCATCCTTCTGTCTTCTGCCTTCTTCTTCCTGTCTTATGGATCTGTTTGCTTTCTTCTCTCTACCTACCACTTCAGTCTACCTTCTTTTTCCTTCCCTTTTGCTTCTGCTTCCTTTTTCCTACGTCTCCATTCCTTCAGTCTTCTTCCTCCTTCCTCTTCCTTCCTTTTTTATCCTTTTTCCTGCTTCCCAATTCCTTTTCCTTCGTCCTCCTTTACTTTGGTCTTCTTCTTCCTACCCTCTCCTTTCTTGTGGTTCCTTCTTTCTACCTCTCTCTTTATTTTGCCTTCGTCTTTCTACCTCCCCATTCCTTCAGCCTTCTTCGTAATTCCTCTTCCTTCCCTCTGCTTCCTTCTTCCCATCTCCCTTTTCCTTCTTCCTTCTATTTCCCTATTCCTTCCTACTTCTCTATTCCTTCTGCCTCATTCCTGCCACACCTCCCCTTCTTCTGCCTTTATTCTGCCTCCTACTCCTTTTTGTCTCCTTCCTCCCTCCCCCTCCCTCCCGCCTCCTCCTTACTACCTTTCTTCCTTCCTTCTGCCTCCCGCTGCTCCTCGGTGCTGACGTCATCATTGTTAGCGTCACTGTCACCGCCACCATCGCCGCCGCCGCCACCACCCCCGCTGTTTCTGTTGATGTTCCTTTCCTCCTTGTCTTTGTCCTCCTCCTCCTCCTCCTCCTGCTCTTGATGTTTTTCCTTCTGCTACTATTGTTGTTTAGACGTAGATACTACCTCCACTTACTTCTGCCTTGCTTTCATTGCTAACCCTATTGCTACTACTACTACTACTACTACTTTTGCTACTACCACTACTACTACTGCTATTGCAAAATGGTACTGCGTTTACTCTTATACGGCGGCAATCAACGTTTAATCACCACCTCAACAGCCTCCACCACCACCACCACCATTCCCATCCCTTTCAGAACAGACATCTTCCAGCCAAGACGAGACAACTTCCCCACCACCACCACCACCATCACCTTCAGACACCCAACTTGGCGCGCCTCCAAGTTGGCCTCAAGTTGCCTGCTCCTCGAGGACTGTTATTCCTTGGGTGGGGCGCCGCGGCCACTTCTATAACTTGGGAATGAGATAATTTCCCCCTCATTTGCATATCAAAAAGGGCCTCGGCGCCTGACCCTTACAACAACACGAGGTCGAGATGTTCCGAATTCACCTGAAGCCTCGACTCGCAATCTTGGGACGGTTTCGGAGCATCGGGCGGATAATTGTTTTTTCTTAATTAACGACTCTTGTTAATTCTTCCTCTTAATGACTCCTACTCTTGCCTTCTTCATTTTCCTTCTTCCATCGGGTTTCCTCTTTTTTTCCTCGTCTGCTGCCTCAGCCTCGCTTTTTAAAATGGTTGTTATTCTTCAAAATATGAGACGGAATGTTTAAGTGGTTCAATTTCAGAGCGAAAAATCAGGTCCCTTGAGCGGCCTAATTCATCTCTAGATTTATTTCACGGAAGTTTTAAGAGGAAGCTCAACTCCGGAATGAGTAATTTCAGCCAACTCATCGTTTCGTCTTATTCTGCGAGCTAACGAAGAATTATTGTAATGTTGTTGCTTTTTTAATTTCCAAGCCTTCCATTTGAATCACAGTGTCGGTCTGTTTTCATTTTAAATAATCTTTTTTTCTCTTTTTCTCGTGGCGTAAAGATTTTGTTTTTAAGATGGCGTCTGTTTTCTTTCGATTTCCTTGGCGTCTATACTTTTTTCAATATAAATTTTGCTGTTCTTGTATTTTTTTCATTCTCTTTTTTGTTTCATATATGGCATGTTTTATATTCTTCCTTAGCGTCTGAGCTTTTGTTTATCTTACGAGGGCTATTCTTTCGTCTATGGCGCGTCCGTCTTTTGTTTTCTTATATGGCGTCTATTCTTCCTTCCTTTAGTGTCAGTCTTTTGTTTCTCAATTGGCGTTCATTGTGTGCCTTCCTCCTCCTTCTTCTCCTACAGAACAACTCAATCATCCTCTCCATTCTGCTTCCCTCTTCCATATCCACTGCTTTCTGTCCTCCTTTCGCGGTCACCTCTGTCTCTTCCACTGTTTACTTTCTTCACCTCTTCACCTGCTCCACAATTATTCCTTCCTCCATTTCATGCACTTTTCACGCTCCTTATTTCATCTACGTTTTTTTTTACCGCTGAGGAAACAGCTCAAGGGCAAAGAAAAAAAAGGGAAACAATAATGAAAAAAAAGGTCGCTACTCACTGCTCCTATAAAAAGCTTTCAGAGGAGTGGCCGAAAGATAGGTCAATTTTGGGAGGAGAGGTGTCCTGATACCCTCCTCATGAAAGAGTTCAAGTCGTAGGCAGGAGGAAATACAGATGAAGGAAGATTGTTCCAGAGTTTACCTGCGTGAGGGATGAAAGAGTGATGATGCTAGTTAACTCGTGCGTAAAGGATTTGGACAGTATAGGAATGAGCATGAGTAGAAAGTCGTGTGTGGCTAGGCCGCGGGATGGGGGAGGCATGCAGTTAGCAAGTTCAGAAGAGCAGTCAACGTGAAAATATCGATAGAAGATAGAAAGAGAGGAAACATGGCGGCGGGATTTAAGAGGTAGAAGACTATCAGTAGGAGGAGGAGAGCTGATAAGACGAAGAGCCTTTGACTCCACTCTGTCCAAGAGAGCTGTGTGAGTGGAGCCCCCCCACACGTGTGATGCATACTCCATACGAAGGCGGACAAGGCCACTGTATATGGATAGCAATTGTGCGGGGGAGAAGAACTGGCCGAGACGATACAGAACGCCCAACCTCGAGGAAGCTGATTTAGTGAGAGAAGAGATGTGAAATTTCCAGTTAAGATTTTGAGTTAAGGATAGATCGAGAATGTTTATAGTGTTGAAGGTGACAGCTGAGTGTTGTTGAAGAATAGGGGATAGGTGTTTGGAAGATTGTGTCGAGTTAATAGGTGAAGAAATGGGTTTTTTGAGGCATTAAAGGACACAAGGTTCCTTTTACCCCAGTCGGAAATGATAACTAAGCGTTCTGCAGCCTCCAGTCTGGAGTCTTGTAATTCCTGTTGAGAGGGTCTTCTGTTGAAAGAAGTTGAATAATACAGAGTGGAGTCGTCAGCGTATGAGTGGACAGGACAGTTTGTTATGGAAAGAAGATCATTGATGAATAACAGGAAGGGAATGTGTGATAGGACAGAGCCCTGTGGAACATCAGTGTTGATAGGTTAAGGGGAAGAACAATGACCGTTTACTACAACAGAGATAGAACGGCCGGAAAGGAAACTCGAGATAAAGGAACAGAGAGAAGGATAGAATCCGAAAGAGGGCAGTTTAGAAAGCAAAGAGTTGTGCCAGACTCTATCGAAAGCTTTCGATATGTCTAGCGCAACTGAGAAAGTTTCACCGAAACGGCTAAGAGAGCAAGAAAATCGCCAGTAGAACGCCCCTTACGGAACCCATACTGGCGATTAGATGGAAAGTCAGAAGTGGAAAGGTGCTTTTGAATCTTCCGGTTAAGGATTGATTCAAAAGATTTAGATAGACAGGAAAGTAAAGCTGTGGGACGGTAGTTTGAGGGATTGGAACGGTCACCCTTCTTAGGCACAGGCTGTATGAAGGCGTACTTCCAGCAGGAAGGAAAGGTAGATGTTGATAGGCAGAGGCGAAAGAGTTTGACCAGGCAGGGTGTCAGCAATGAAGCACAGTTTTTAAGGACAATAGGAGGCACTCCATCAGGTCCATAAACCTTCTGAGAGTTGAGGCCAGAGAGGGCATAGAAAACATCATTCTTAAGAATCTGAATAACAGGCATAAAGGAGTCAGAGGGGGGATGAATAGGAGGAATATGCCTAGAATCGTTCAGAGTAGAGTTTTCACAGAACGTTTGAGAGAAGAGTTCAGCCTTAGAGATAGATAAGACGGCGGTGCTGCCGTCAGGGTTTAGGAGAGGAGGGAAAGATGAAGTGAGATTGGAAGAGACATTTTTGGCTATGTGCCAGAAGTCTCTGGAAGAATTAGAAAAAGCAAGAGTTTTTGGTAAGTCGAAGAATAGATTTTGCACGATTCCGGGCAGAAATGTAAAGGTCATCGTTAGCAGGAGTTCGAGGGCTCTGGTACCTTGTGTGAGCTGTCTCTCTATCTTTGATAGTACGAGAACAAGTGTGATTAAACCAAGGCTTTTTAGCATGAGGAGTAGAGAAAGTACGTGGAATGTGTGCCTCCATTCCAGAGAGTCACCTCTGTGATGTGCTGGGCACACACAGAGGGGTCTCGCTCCTGGAAGCAGTAATCATTCCACGGGAAATCGGAAAAGTACATCCTCAGGTCGTCCCACCGAGCTGAAGCAAAATGCCAGAAGCATCGCCTCTTCGGTGGGTCCAGAGGATGTACAGGAACGATAGGACAGGATACAGAAATAAGGCTGTGATCGGAGGAGCCCAACGGAGAGAACAGTTTGACAGAGTAAGCAGAAGGGTTAGAGGTAAGGAAGAGGTCTAGTATGTTGGGCCTGTCTCGATAATACGTGTAGGGTGCTGAACCAACTGCTCTAGATCATTGAGGAGAGCAGAGTTGCAGGCTTGTTCACCAGGCTGGTGAGTGAAAGAGGATGAAAGTCAAAGCTGGTGGTGAACAATGAAATTTCCTAGGATGGAGATTTCAGCAAAGGGAGAGTGGGTCAAAATGTGCTCCACTTTAGATAGTGATAGTAGGAGGGAGCAGAGTAGAGATTGCTGTCAGGAGCCGCCGAGACCTGTGTTTCGGTGAGGAAATGAAACTAAACACCATCTCTTTTCTTCGCTTCTTCTTCTCCCTTCTCTAACTCTTCCATCTCTATCACCGCCTCCATTTTCATTCACTCTTTCAAGCTCATCATTTTTCATCCCCTTTATCTTATTCACTTACCTTAATTTTCTATGTTTTCTGTCTTTATTCCCCATCCTTTTTCATTTCTTTGTTTTTGCATTGTTTCTCCTCCCACTTCTCCAACTTCTTTCATCGTTCATTTAACTCTTCTTACATATCCATTTCCCATCCTTTGCCTCTTCCCCTACTTACCCTTACCATCTTTCCCTCCCTTTCATTTTCACTCGGGGGTGACCGAGTGGTCAACGAGCGGACGTGATGATCCCGAAAATCCGGGTTCAAGCTCCACCGGAAGACGCTGACGATTTTCATTCATCGCCGAGTGGCGGAAGATTACCCACAGTTTGTCTAGATCCTCAATCAACCCAAACATTAGCAACTTCGGTCAAAAGGAGGACAGCGGGGCAGCATGGGCCAAGCAAGTCAAATAATTTCATCACGGTATAGCCACTCAAAATAGAATTCACCAGTTCCGCAGTTGGGCTGGGGCCGTCCACCTCAATAGAGCCTACCAGCGCTACAGACACCGTAAATGAAAAAATGATTCGCTTCCTCTTTGACCTTTTCTTTCTTTCCGCTCTACCTTGTTATTCACCCACCTTTTTTCAGCCTTTCCAGCTACCCTCCTTCATACACATCCTTCATCTTCCCTCTGTTCTTATTTTTTCCACTTTCCCTTCCACTTTCATCTTAATTTTTCTTTCATTTTTAGAAATAACTTCACTACTCCACTCAATCCATCACTATTTCCATTGTCTTCCAAATAATCCCCTCCCACTTATCGATTCCTTCTCTCTTCACCTCCTCAACCTTTCCTCCCTTCACTTTCCACCTCTTACATATGTGCTCCCTGTCTCCTCCACCTCCTCTTCCTCCTCCACTACCTCCTTCACCTTCCCTTCCTCTCAACCAGTCTTCTCTCTTCCACATCCTTCATCCTTTCTCCTTTCCTCTTTCTCCAACTTCTCTACCCTTTCTAACGCCTCCTCAAACATTCCACCTCAAACACTCTCCCTGCTGCACCCCTTTTCCCTTTCCTTTTCCACCTCCATCCCCATCTCCATTTTTCCTTCTTTTCTCTTCCACTTCTTGTATCTTTCCTCTCTTTCTATTCCAAACCCTTAATTTTTACTCCCTTCCTCTTCACTTGCATAATCTTTCCTCCCTTCATCTTTCACCCCCTCAATCTTTCCTCCCTTCCTCCTCAGTTCCTCACTCTTTTCTCCCCTCTTCACTTCCTTTATCTTTCCTCCCTTCGTCTACCACCCCCTCAGTCTTCCTCCCTAACCCTTCCACACTCATAATCTTTTCTTTCTTTCTCTTCCAACTACTCAATTTTTCCTCCCTTCCTCATCACTTCCTTAATCTCTCTCCCCTCGTCTTCCACCACCTCAATCTTTTCTCCCTTTCTCTTCCACCTCCTCCTCCTCCCTCCACGCCTCGGTAGAAGCTTCCCTCACGCCTCCAGTAGCGTGTCTGATTATTCTTGACCACAAAGCGACGAGGCAATTATAAGCTTGACACTTGACCCCCGTGGGCGGCCTCCCTCCTGCAGTGGGCGGCCTAGTACGTGCCAGTGGGCGGTCCTTACCCACGCCCGCCCCTGACCTCCTCCCCCACCTCCTCCACCTCACACTCAACACCTGGCTCTCCACCTCATCCACCCAGTAACTCTACATCCACTCCATATGATTTTCCTCACTCCACACAACCCTTCCACCCCAGGACACCTTTCTTTCCTCTCATACCCAACGCTTCCACTTGATCGCCTATGTCCTACCTCATCCATGCATACACCCACTCCACCTTTTACTCACAACTTGGCTCTCCACCTCACCCACCCAGCACCTCTACCTCCACTCCCTAATTCACCTCACTCCACACAACCCTTCAACCATCTCCTTTCCTAACCCATGCATCTACCTGAGCATCTATAACCTCCCCCTCCACACGCGTTCCTTACAAATTCCACCTCCTCCACTCCACGCCACCGGTTCCAGTCCTTGACCTCTCTATCCACAGCCAAATGACCACACATTGCCCATCCCACACTCCAAGCCCCTCACACTCAAACCTGACCTTACCCACATCTCCTCCTCCCCATCCACCCTGCATCCCCACTACAAAACTTATCTCTTCCACTTCACTCCACATCCAAACTTGACCTCATCCACCAACCCGACAGAGCTCCCTTATATATATATATATCTAACCTTTCTCACTCCACTCCCCACCCCCCGCCAACCCCCTGACCTGCCCCACCTTCCCGACCCCTGGCCCCCCGCCGAGGAGATGATCCAAAGATTACCCCGGAGGAAACACACCCATTTTGCGCGTCACACACCTGTCAGAACCCCCGCCACACCTGTTACGGAGCCTCTTATACCTATTACGGACCTTTCCATAGATGTTACGGACCCCTCCAGACCTGCTACGAAATTTCCAAACCTCTCACGTGCTTCTCATACCTGTTGATATTCCGGCACAGCTGACACATTTTCTTACACTTGTCATCAACTTCCACAAGTGTCAGGAGATCTCTTATTCCGGTTATGGACCTGCCACACCCTTTATGTTCCCCTATATACCGGTTACGGGCCTCCTAAGCCTTTTAATAATCAGCCATACCTGTTAAAGAGATCGCCATACATGTCAAGAGATCGCAGCACCGGCATTACTAGTCTATGTGAATGTTATTTTTTTTCAACCTCTGTTCGGGATTTTTTTTCTAACTGACTTTCCAATATAATCTCGTGGCGCTCGTACGCGTGTCGTCGGAGGCTTGTACAAGTGGCTATTGAAAGGTGAGAGGAGGAAGTTCTTGGTAGAGCATTTTTGATGTGAAAGGAAAAATTATACGACGCTTGTACTTCTTTTTAATTAGAGCCATTTTTTATCTCGCTGTATATTCCATTTTTTTTCTTTCCTTTCTTTTATTATTTTTTCCTCTTGTTGTTCTCATTTTTTTCTCCGTCTTCTTGTTTTGGTTTTATTCTTGTTCAAGTCGTCATTTTTTTTCTACTCCTTTTCCTTATTCTTCCTTTTCTTCCTTCTCTTCCCTGCTTTCCCTCCTCCTCCTCATCCTCCTCTTCCTCCTACTACTCCTCCTCCTTCTTCTCCTCCTCCTCCTCCTTCTCCTTCTCTTCTTCCTCCTCCCCCACAAACCCCACCTACGCTTCACCACTCCGAGGCTGCATTACCTTAAATACAGGTCACCAGCGGGCGCCTCACCAACCCACCATATACATAGACTACCGCCACCCGGCCGAGTAACTAAGCCACAGTATATTC
>NC_066551.1:13927394-13982394 GCF_024679095.1 Eriocheir sinensis
AAGACAAAAAGAAGAGAGGAAGGAGGAAGAAGAGGAGGAGAAAGCGAAGGAGGAGGAGGAGGAGGAGGAGGAGCGGGAAGAAGAGTAAAGGAGAAATGCGAAAAACGTGGGAATGAAGAGAGAGAGAGAGAGAGAGAGAGAGAGAGAGAGAGAGAGAGAGAGAGAGAGAGAGAGAGAGAGAGAGAGAGAGAGAGAGAGAGAGAGAGAGAGAGAGAGAGAGAGAGAGAGAGAGAGAGAGAGAGAGAGAGAGAGACTTGTCCCTTTACATGCTCCGCAAAATTTAAAATGCATATTCTCATAGAAACACACACACACACACACACACACACACACACACACACACACACACACACACACACACACACACACACACACACACACACACACACACACACACACACACACACACACACACACACACACACACACACACACACACACACATTTGTACTCTAGTAAGTACAAATCTTCTGTGATCAATGAATTTTCTAAATTGGAACCTTTTATGGAATGTTTGGGAATCGAAGCAATATGTAATGCTAATACCTATTTATTTCTTTGTATTTACAGACCACCTCAAAGCAGTATAAATAATTTTCACAATTCACTTAATGAAATCTTATCCCTAATTAAAGATAAAAATTACAAGGAGGTTTTTGTGTTTGGAGACTTAAACATAGATTTGTTACAATGTAATAATGACAATGTGCAGGATTTAATTAATATAATGTACAGCTATTCTTTATTTCCTCTAACTACCTTGCCTACTCGAGTAACTTCAACTTCATCCACGTTAATTGATCATGTTTGGTCATCTCAGATTGAAAGTAATACTGCCAATTATATATTAAAGACAGATATCAGTGACCAGTACCCAGTAATCTCTGTATTTAAATGTGATAAATATCGTCATCCTTCTCCCACTTACGTAACTAATAGAATATTTAATCAGGACTCCTTGAAAATTTAGTAATAGTCTCACAAACTAATTGGAGTGACACATTAAATTGTATATGTGCTAATGAGGCCTACAACTTATTTTACAGTAAATTTAAAACATGTTTTGATAAGTGTTTTCGGAAAGAAAAATTAAATTTAGTTTTAAAAGGAACGTAGTCCACACATTACTCTAGCTCTTAAGAATAGTATTAGAGAAAACATCGACTTGAAAAACTAGCTCATAAATGGCCTTTAACGTTTAAGGAGCCTTAGAATATATAGAAATAAATTAACGTCACTTTAAATTAGCCAAGAAGAAGTAAAACCAAGAGCAGTTACTTAATATCCAAGGTAATCCAAAACAACACTGTAGATCCATTAATACTATTCTTGGTAGATGCACATGTGCTAAACATACAGTTATTGAATTAAAGCCACATTGTACTGACATTTCTGAAACATTTAATGACCATATTTTGAAGGCTGGGGGCTAGATCATGATATAGTAGGGATGAATATATGACATATTTACAACTCACCTAATTACTCGGTATACTTATCACCAGCTACACAGATAGAAATTGAAAACTTTCTTAAGACATTAAAAGGTACATCATCTGGTTTTGATGAAATTTCTCCCTTGGTCGTAAGACAAACTGCCAGCATAATTTCCTTGCCATTAACACACATAGTTAACCTCACATTAAAGAAAGGAGTTTTTCCGGACGAACTTAAGAAAGCTAAATTATTCCATTATTTAAGTCAGATAATAGAGATGATGTCAATAACTACAGACCTATATCAGTTCTTCCTGTGTTCAGTAAAGTCTTTGAAAAAGTGATATGCACTCGTCTTGTAAATTTCATTGAGAAAAATAATTTATTTTCGAATTGTCAGCATGGTTTTAGACCAGGGCGCTCTACTGAGTCGGCCATATTTCAGTTTACCAATAATGTGTATAAATATCTGGAAAAACATTATTTAGTTGGAATTTTTAGATCTTTCTAAGGCTTTTGATTCGCTATGTCATAAAATTCTTTTAAATAAACTTAGTAATTTTGGGGATTCGGGAGTTCCTTTAGAATTATTCAAAAATTATTTAACAAATCGATTTCAAGCTGTTTACTGTAATTCTAAATATTCTTCTTTCAGCCTATCAAAATGGGTGTACCGCAAGGATCTATCCTAGGACCTATACTTTTTCTCATCTATATTAATGATATTGTCAATGCTAGTAATAAATTTAAGTATACCATTTATGCTGACGACACTAATTTACTATTAGATGATAAAATATAAATAGTTTGCATATAAACATTAATAATGATCTCAATTCAATTAATATGTGGCTTAAACATAATAAGTTAAGGTTAAATATCACTAAAACAAAATACATTATCTTTCAAAACCGATCAGTCACTACTAACATGCCACCTATAACACTTGAAGGAAAAGTACTTGAACGAGTTTCTTATACTAAGTTTTTGGGCGTTGTCATAGATCAAAATATCAATTGAAATACCAAATTAATTCTGTTGCAAATAAACTATCTAGGATATGTGGCATACTGTATCGAATAAGAAATAGCCTTACACAAGAAGCACTTATCAGTATTTATTATACACTTTGTTACCCATCTCATTTATTGTGTATCTGTGGGGCGTGTACGTGGCCTTCCTTTCTTAAAATCTTCAGGTTTCTCAAAAGATATTTAGGTGTATGTTTTACATGAACAAGTTTGATTCCACATAACGTATTTTCCACACATAGATTTCTTAATTTTAAAAACATTCATTGTTATTTTCACTATTATTTATTTATAAAACCGCACTTGCTGATGCATGGAACTCATCCTTTTCAAGTTATTAATACATTGCATAATACGCGCAGGAACAATATAAATCTTATCTCCAGTTCAGGACAGTTCTTTTCAGAAATAGTATTTTATGCTCAGGACCTCAAGTTTGGAATTCTTGCCAGTAGAAATAAAAAATCTCCTTAATAGTAATAATTTCTCTCTATTTAAAAAGTCAGTAAAAACACTTATTTGCAATCCAAAACAATCACGTTAAAATTATAATTTATTCCTGAAAACATGAACACAAATTTACATTATTAAATCTAATCAGTGAATTGCATAGTACTATTGTCCATATTATTTTATTATTGTTATTATTATTATTATTATTATTATTATTATTATTATTATTATTATTATTATTATTGTTATTATTATTATTGTAGTTGTTATTATAGTTAACATTTTAGATATAACTATTATAACTTCATCTGGTATTATAGTTGATGTTGTTATTTATTGTATATTTGTATTTAGCTTTATGGTTGGGAGCTATCTGCAACCTTTAGAAAGATAATAATAGTGCAATGAAATAAATATACAGTGTCAGAGCTTCTGTCTGGACAGGCTAGATTCGTGCCAGAATTATATATATATATATATATATATATATATATATATATATATATATATATATATATATATATATATATATATATATATATCAATGTATGTTATATATACAAAAACATTACTTACTTACATTACTTACTTACTACTTACACACACACACACACACACACACACACACACACACACACACACACACACACACACACACACACACACACACACACACACACACACACACACACACACACACACACACACACACACACACACACACACACACACACACACAAACACATCCCATCTTCTCTATATCATCAATCTAACCAACCCCTCCTCCTCCTCCTCCTCCTCCTCCTCCTCACAACGGCGCACCCATTGTCACTTTAATTCACTCTTCCTTTCTATTTATCTATATTCTATTTTCTCTTTTCTCCTTCCTTTATCACCATCAACTACATTCTCTCTCTCTCTCTCTCTCTCTCTCTCTCTCTCTCTCTCTCTCTCTCTGGTAATTCATTCGCCATCCTTTGATTCCAGGGTAATATGGCAAGGCGGAGGAAGAGGCGAGGGCACCCTTCTGCTGCTCTCTTTTCCTGCCGCCGTTGCTGACTGGCTCTCAGCTCACTTTCGCTTTCCCTCGTTCTTACTCCTTTTCCCACTTTTAAAATTGACGCGTGCCTTGACTATCTTGCCGACAAGGTTCCTTGCTCGCCGACGATGCGCCAAGATCTTGTACTTGCCCTCCTGTTCTGGGCCCTGCTTGCGAACCTGGTCCTGGAGCGGTGACCCATGAACTCAACCCTGTGATGGTGCCTGACTTTAGAAGAGCTGATTATGAGGGGCTTAGAAGTCACCTTGAGGAGGTAAATTGGGGAACCTTAGGGCTGGATGAGGGCCAGATCTCAAGGCTGGAGCCGGAGAGACAGCGGAATCATGTAGAAATGACCTACAATAATTTAGTTAGAGTAATTGCAGAGGGTCAGAGACAGCATATGCCTTACCAAGCACGTAGGAAGGAAAATAACGACCCCAAATGGATGACCCGCAGACTCAAGCACGAGATAGGTTTAAAGAGAGGATTTTATAGGAAAATAAAGAACGGAGAAACCCACCTCAGGGGTAGGTATGTTGATCTAGCCAAGTTGGTGAAGAGGAACACCCGCCTAGCAAAAAGAAATTATGAGATTAGGGTAGCCAACGAGGCCAAGAGCGATCCCAAGGGCTTCTTCAAATTGTACAGAACGAAAACAAGGGACAAAATTGGACCTTTGAAAACTAACACAGGTGAGCTCGTTGAGAATGGAGAAGATATGAGCCAAATGATGAATGACTATTTCCTCTCAATTTTCAAGCAGGAAAATCTAACAACCATTCCGGAGAGAGTTCAGGTATATGAGGGCGAAGGGAACGACAAGTTGAGGGATGTGATCATCACTAGGCAAGTAGTCCAGGATGAGATTAGTAGGTTGAAGAAAAACAAATCGCCGGGCCCAGACGAAGTATTCCCAAGGGTGCTGAAAGAGTGCAAGGAGGTCCTCAGTGGCCCGCTTACCGATATCTTTAAGATGTCGGTAAATTCTGGGTATGTGCCCAATCAATGGAAAGTAGCTAATGTGACGCCGATTTTCAAAAAGGGAGACAAGTCAGCCACCTCAAATTATAGCCCAATTAGCTTAACATCAGTTGTAGGAAAGATGTTGGAGTCAATTATAGCCGGGAGAATTCGGGACCATCTAGAAATCATAGTTTAATTCATGATTCACAGCATGGATTCACAAAAGGTAGGTCTTGCCTTACTAACCTGTTGTCCTTCTACACTAAAGTAATCGAGGCAGTTGACCGAGATGAAAACTATGACATATCGTATCTAAATTTCCGTAAAGCGTTCGAGAAAGTTCCCCATCACCGGCTATTACTAAAATTACAGGCTCACGGCATTGATGGGAAAGTTTTGAACTGGATCAGGGCGTGGCTTAGTGGTAGGAAGCAGAGAGTGCAAATCAATGGTAAAAAATCTGAATGGGGCAGTGTTACGAGTGGCGTCCCACAAGGGTCGGTGCTGGGTCCTCTGCTCTTTATTATTTACATCAATGACTTGGACACAGGAATTAGTAGTGATGTCAGCAAGTTCGCAGATGATACCAAGATCGGTAGAATAATCCAATCAGACAGGGACGCTACCGTTCTCCAGGATGAGCTTGACAGACTATATGATTGGGCGGGGAAGTGGCAGATGGAATTCAATGTCGGGAGGTGTAGCATTCTGAGTGTAGGTAGGAATAACCCCTCACACAATTACTCCTTAAATGGCACTCCTCTAAGTAGGTCTGGGCGTGAGAGAGACTTAGGAGTCCTAGTGAGCGCTGACCTCCGCCCTAGGGCTCAATGCATTCAGGCTAAAAATCGGGCAAACAGAGTACTTGGTTTCATCTCAAGGAGCTTAAGCAATAGGAGCGCTGAAGTCATCCTCAAACTTTACTTAGCACTAGTTAGACCTCATCTCGATTATGCAGTTCAGTTCTGGTCCCCCTACTATAGAATGGATATCAAGATGTTAGAATCTGTACAGAGGAGGATGACAAAGATGATTCAGGGGGTGAGAAACTTACCTTATGAAGACAGGCTGAAGCAGTTAAATCTACACTCGCTAGAAAGGCGAAGGTTGCGAGGAGACTTGATCGAAGTCTATAAATGGATGAAGGGATTTAATAAAGGGGATGTCAATCAGATTTGGATAGTAAAAGAGCCGGGTAGGACGCGTAGCAATGGTTTTAAGTTAGACAAATTCAGATTTAACAAAGACATAGGCAAGAATTGGTTCACCAATAGAGTGCTGGACGAATGGAACAGGCTTGGGGACCATGTTGTGGGTGCCAATATCGTAGATACATTCAAGAAGAGATTAGATAAAGCCATGGATGATGAGGTAAGGTGGGGTTGAGTGTACAGGAGCTGTCTTGTATAGGCCTACCGGTCTCTTGCAGACTCCTTACGTTCTTATGTTCTTATATTCTTAACCAGAGCCCCACGGACCCGAGCTCCGACGAGCCGCACGACACCGCGCAAGGGGAGGGAGGACCCCCTGCGAGGAACAGCGCGGTCGACACATCGAGGGACGTGGGGTGGTGGACCCGGAGCAGGGCAAGACGCCACGCGGCCCGCAACGACACAGAGGAGGTTAAGGAACAGCGCAGGCAAAATGCGCTCCTGACCTACTCCCTCCGCCTTTCCCAAGAAGAAGTGGCCGTTCTGCACAGGGCGGTCCAGGCCGAGGAATGGATACGGAGGGAGGAGGAACAACGAGCGCTGGCGCTAGAACAACAGAACAGCGTCCTGCGCAGATACCTGTCCTCAACACGGCAACGAGTATATGGCCGTCTCCAAGCCCTGTCATTATCCCGGAAGAGAAATGGCGGTCTGCGCCAAGAACTGATATCTGCCCGGACAGAAATTCAAGGCCTGCAGCAGAAACTGTCCTCTGCCCGGACAGATATTGATGGCCAGCGCCAAGAACTGTCCTATGCCCAGTAAGAGATTGATGGCAAGCGCCAAAAACTGACCTATGCCCGGAAAGAAATTGGTGGCCTGCGCCAAGAACTGTCCTATGCCCGGACAGAAATTGATGGCCTGCGCCAAGAACTGTCCTATGCCCGGACAGAAATTGATGGCCTGCGCCAAGAACTGTCCTATGCCCGGACAGAAATTGATGGCCTGCGCCAAGAAATGTCCTATGCCCGGACAGAAATAGATGTCCTGCGCCAAGAACTGTCCTATGCCCGGACAGAAATTGATGGCCTGCGCCAAGAACTGTCTTATGCCCGGACAGAAATTGACGGCGAGCGCCAAGAACTGTCCTATGCCCGGACAGAAATTGACGGCCAGCGCAAAGAACTGTCCTATGCCCGGACAGAAATTGATGGCCAGCGCAAAGAACTGTCCTATGCCCGGACAGAAATTGACGGCCAGCGCAAAGAACTGTCCTATGTCCGGACAGAAATTGATGGCCAGCGCAAAGAACTGTCCTATGCCCGGACAGAAATTGATGGCCAGCGCAAAGAACTGTCCTATGCCCGAACAAATATTGATGGCCAGCGCAAAGAACTGTCCTATGTCCGGACAGAAATTGATGGCCAGCGCAAAGAACTGTCCTATGCCCGGACAGAAATTGATGGCCAGCGCAAAGAACTGTCCTATGCCCGAACAAATATTGATGGCCAGCGCAAAGAACTGTCCTATGCCCGAACAGAAATTGATGGCCAGCGCAAAGAACTGTCCTATGCCCGGACAGAAATTGATGGCCAGCGCAAAGAACTGTCCTATGCCCGAACAGAAATTGATGGCCAGCGCAAAGAACTGTCCTATGCCCGAACAAATATTGATGGCCAGCGCAAAGAACTGTCCTATGCCCGAACAGAAATTGATGGCCAGCGCAAAGAACTGTCCTATGCCCGGACAGAAATTGATGGCCAGCGCAAAGAACTGTCCTATGCCCGAACAGAAATTGATGGCCAGCGCAAAGAACTGTCCTATGCCCGGACAGAAATTGACGGCCAGCGCAAAGACTGTCCTATGCCCGGGCAGAAATTGATGGCCAGCGCCAAGAACTGTCCTATGCCCGAACAAATATTGATGGCCAGCGCCAAGAACTGTCCTATGTCCGGACAGAAATTGATGGCCAGCGCAAAGAACTGTCCTATGCCCGGGCAGAAATTGATGGCCAGCGCCAAGAACTGTCCTATGCCCGAACAAATATTGATGGCCAGCGCCAAGAACTGTCCTATGGCCGGACAGAAATTGATGACCTGCAGCAGAAACTGTCATCTGCCCGGACAGAAATTGATGGCCAGCGCCAAGAACTGACATCTGCCCGGACAGAAATTGATAGCCAGCGCCAAGAACTGACATCTGCCCAGACAGAAATTGATGGCAAGCGCCAGGAAATTGATGGCCAGCGCCAGGAAATTGATGGCCTACGCCAGGAATTGTCCTCTGTCCGGAGAGATTACAACGGATTACGCCAAGAACTGACCTTCACCGGGACAGAAAACAAAGGCCTCTGCAGGCAAAATGCGCGGCTGGCCTACTTCCTCCGCCAATCCCAAGAAGAAGTCGCCGTTCTGCACAGGGCGGTCCAGGCTGAGGAACGGATGTGGAGGGAACAGGAACAACGAGCGCTGGCACTAGAACAACAGAACAGCGTCCTGCGCAGTTACCAGCCCTTTGCCGAGCAGGAAAACAAAGGCCATGTCCACGACACTGCACCCGTCGTCTACGTTCAAATTCGTCAAGAAGGTGACGAAATAAACATTGAAACTGGTCACGTCCCCTTTCAAGAAGACTTCAACACTGACGACGTGATGAAATTCGAAGTTCATATATCAGATGATGACATGGTGCACGTGATCGAGCCCGAGCCAGCTGAGGAAGTTTTAGACATCGAAATGAGTTGCGATGATGAGCTTGTTCCATCTTAGGAAGCCACCCCTCCCCTTCCCCATCCTTCCCCCCCGACGTAACTCCCCTATCGTCGGCCTCCCCATTTTCACCCTTCCCTTCCCCATCCTTTCCCCCGACGTAACTCCCCTATCGTCGGCCTCCCCATCCTCACCCTTCCCTTCCCCATCCTTTCCCCCGACGTAACTCCCCTATCTTAGGCCTCCCCATCCTCACCCTTCCCCTCAAGGTGGCTTACCCATCCCCAGCGTTCCCATTCCTCAACCTGGCAGATTCTCCTTCCAGCTAGCGGCGGTTCTTCAGTCCAACGGCTGTTCGGGCAAGATTTCTCACAAAGGCCTGCGACAGATCCTAAGCCCGTACCTTGAGTTCGCCGCCTCAACTTGTATTTCTTACATTTCTTACATTTCTTTAAACCTTTCTATCTATGAGTAAATTTGTTCTGAAGGTAATATTTGAATCACAGAGTTACATACAGAGTTATGTCCCCCATCCCCCTGACTTGTGCCGCGGGCTTGGCCAGGAGGAGGAGGAGGAGGAGGAGAAGGAGGAGGAGGAGGTGGTGGAAGAGGAGGAGACAAGACAAAGAATGAGGAGGAGGAGGAGGAGGAGGAGGAAGAGAGTCGTATGCGTTATTTTAAAAAGGAGGATTAATAATAAAAGAGCCACTTATGGAGGAGGAGCGTGAGGCGTGGCGGCCCCGGGAATAAGGAATGCATAGGAATGAGCCTGGAGGAGTGTGTTTTAAAATGCACCGCCTTAAAGAGGAAAATGTCTAGTTGTGTTCTTGTAGCGGGAGAAAAGGCGAAGTAATTTTTTTTTTCTTATTGGATAGAAAACGAAGAAAAGGAGAAGGGGGTAGTTGAAGATAATGAGCAATGAGAATAGATGAAAAAAATAATTAAGGGTAAGGATGAACATGGTAATTAGGATAACATAGGAGAGTGAAATGACGGACATAGAGATAAGGAAAATAAACACAGCAGCAAAAAAGAAAAAAACAAAAAAACAAAACAGGGAGAAACAGAGGGACGAAATTATCAGAATGGAAGAGAAAGATGAGGTAAAAAAAAGCAAGAGGAGGAACGAGGTGGAGTTCATCGACGAAGGAACACATTTACTTTATCAAGAAAGAAAAATAGGAATAAAAAAAACGAAAAAATGGAAACTAAATTAAAAAGAACAACAACAAAAAAAAAAAGAAATGCAGGATAAACAAGACATTCTATACTCCGCCTTATCTCCTATGTATACACACCTGTTGACGCGTGGAGGAGGAGGAGGAGGAGGAGGAGGAGGAGGGGACAGTCCTTGGCGAGGCGGCTGCAGGAGGAGAGGGGCACCTGAGGAGAAGGATGAGAGGCAATTATTTACTTCTTAACCGAGATGGCGTGGTGGTAAAGGAGGAGGAGGAGGAGGAGGAGGAGGAGGAGGAGGAGGAGGAGGAGTGTAGAGGGAAGGATGGATGAGCAGAAGAGAGAAGAGAAGGAATAATATGAGACGTAAGAGGTGTATGAAGAGAGATTGATGGAGAAGAAAGATAAGAAGTGAGAGCAGAGGAGAGGAGAAGAAAGGTGAGGAGAAGAGAAGAGAGGAGAGGAGAAGGAAGAGATAAGAGGAGAGGAGGGGAGAAGATGGGAGGAGAGAAGCGAAGCAGAGAGAAGTAGATCTAAAATAAAAAAAAGGATAAGAAGGCGAAAGCGAAGAAGAAAAACGAAAAGAAGGAAAAACAAGTAATGATAATAAGAAGAAATAGAAGATGAAACATTATCATCATCAATATCATCACCATCATCAACATCATCATCACCACCATCATCACCACCATCATCATCATCGTCAGCAGCAGAAAAAGGAAGAAGCAAAAGAAGTAGAAGAATAAGACATGAACAGAAAAAAAATCAGCACACACACACACACACACACACACACACACACACACACACACACACACACACACACACACACAAACAAACAAACAAGCAAACAAATAAACAAACACACACACACACACACACACACACACACACACACACACACACACACACGAACCCGTCTCTCTCGACAATGCAAGTAAAAAACACAAACAAGTCTGCAAAACACAAAGCAAACAAACAAACAAACACACACTCATTAATAACAAAAGGCTTATCTCTGAGTATATCTGTCTTACCGAGGTTTTAGAGGGGGGAAGGGAGGGGAGTAGGAGAGGGAGGGAGGGAGGGGCAGGGAAGAGGGGAGAGGGAGGGGAGGGAGGGGGACAGAAGGGGGAGGTAGTGGGAGGAGAGGAGGTGGTAGGTTGACATTTTTGTAACTTTTTTTCAGGTATTATTGATGAAGGAAAAAATCCTCCATGACAGTCTTCATTCAGCACATTCCTCCACTTCATTCATCCGTCTTTTGTGTCCTGTCTTGCCCTCTTATCTGATTGCCAGGGAAGGAGGAGGAGGAGGAGGAGGAGGAGGAGGAAACATGGAAACATGGAAACATGGAAATGCAGGCAACAGAAAGCCTATTGGCTCATTACGAGGTCGCCCGCTTGGGTGATTTAATCTGCTCGACCGCCACTTGGGGCTTGGTGAGCAGATGAAAGCACCTCGATATTGAGGAGCAGATGGAAGCCCCTCGTTATTCAGTTTACTCCTGACGCAGCGAAATGACGGTCGATTCTATATTTGAAGGAGTTGATGGTATTCGCATTTACTACTTCTGAGGGAAGATTGTTCCAGTGGCGGATGACTCGGTTTGAAAAGAAACTCCTTCCAATGTCTGTGTTACATCGACTCGACTGAATGGGTAAACCGTTATTTCTAGTTCTTGAGTTGGTTTGCAGTTCAAAGAATTTGGAGTAATCGACGTTATTGAACTTTTTTAGATACTTGAAGACTTGAATCATATCCACTCGTAGGCGTCTTTTCTCCAATGTAAAGAGATTGAGTCGCTTGAGTCGTTCCTCGTACGGTTGAGCCCTTAAGGTTGGAATCATCTTTGTGGCGCGTCGTTGAATCCTTTCCAGTAAAGCAATGTCCTTTCTGTAATTGGGAGACCAGAACTGCACTGCATACTCGAGGTGCGGTCTTACCATGGAATTATACAAGGATAGCATCACGTCTGGTGTTTTACACTCGAAGTTCCTCGCTATGAACCCGAGCATAATGTTGGCCTTGTTGTATGCTTTTTTAAAGTGATTAGCGTGTTTCAGGTCACTGCTGATAGTGAATACAAGATCCTTTTCCTCCTGCATCGCTTGCAGAGGTCTCCCATTCATGATGTATGTGTGGTTACTATTTTGGGACCCAATGTGCATGACTTTGCATTTGTCAACATTAAAAGACATTTGCCATTTTTCCGACCATTCGATAATGTGATTGAGGTCTTTCTGAATGATTTCGCAGTCGGTCTTTGTGAGGGCATCTCCACCCACCTTGGTGTCATCTGCAAATTTCGATATTGTGGATTTCAGTCCTGATTCTAGGTCATTGATATATATGATAAAGAGGATGGGTCCCAGCACTGACCCTTGAGGCACTCCACTAGTGACTGGTAGCCAATCGGAAGGCTGTCCGTTGAGTAGTACTCGTTGTTTTCTGTCGGTGAGCCAATCTCTTATCCACGCGATCAGATTGGCTCCGATGCCCGCCGAGTGCAGTTTCTTAAGGAGTCGCTCGTGCGGTACCTTGTCGAAGGCTTTCTGAAAGTCCAGGTATATAACATCACTGGGGATGTGGGCATCCCAGTTCTTATATATACCTTGGAAGAAGTCTAATAAATTCGTTAGGCAGGAGCGCTTGTTTCTGAAGCCATGCTGGGTGTCGGAGATTACATTATTGTTTTCTAGAAACTTAACAAGTTTATCTCTAATAATCTTTTCGAGTATTTTTCCTGGCACTGATGTCAATCTTATGGGCCTGTAGTTTAATGAAACGCTTTTGTCTGCTTTTTTGAAATTCGTTGTTAGTTTCGCCATCTTCCAGTCTTGCGGGAGCTTGTTTATTTGAAGTGACCGGTTGAATATGGTAGTGAGTGGTTGAAGTATTTGTTGTTTAAGCTCTTTTAATAACCGCGGGACAAACTGTCGGGTCCCGTTGACTTGTTCGTGTCGAGTTTGTCCAAGTACTTTTTACTTCTTGGTCGCATATTGAGTCAATTTCCAGCGGCGTGATCTCACTCGGCGGGGCAGGGCTCTCGGGAATGGTTTCGATGTCCTCGACTGTGAATACGGATGCGAAGTTACTGTTGAGGATTCTGGCCATCTGTTTACTGTCCTGAGTTACAGATCCAGTCTCGTCTGTCAGGGGACCAATATTGGATTTTACTTTCTTTTCGATCTTATGTACGTGAAGAATTTCTTGGAGTTAGTTTTGATTTCGCGCGCTATTTGCTTTTCATAGTTGCGTTTGCTACTCGAATAAGGCTGCGACAAGCTCTGAGGCTGTTGTGGTACTGTGTGCTGGCTTCGGCCGTAGCATTCTCTTTCATCAAATTATAATTCCTTTTTTAGGTTTACTGCCCTTTTATTTCTCTGGTCATCCACGGTGGATCTACGGCCCCATTTACTCGCCTGGATTTCGTAGGCACTGTAGCCTTCTCTACTTGCAACAGCTTATCTTTGAAGACGTTCCACGCGTTGTCGATTGTATTGTCGGTGATGCCAAGTTGGTCCCAGGTCGTAGGGGGAAGCAGTGCACGGGCTAAGTTGAAATTTCCTTTTTTGTAATCTGGTATCACTGATGGATTATCTACGAGTTTGTGACATATGTTGATATTAAAACGGATTAAGTGGTGATCGCACCCATTAAGTTTCTCACCAACTGTACAGTCGCGAATGAGGTCGGGGTCGCTTACTAATACCAGATCCAGCAGATTGTTTTCTCTTGTTGGTTGAGTTACAACTTGAGTGAGGAACGAATCCTCCACCATTTCTAAAAGCCTGTTACCCTCTTGATCTCCAGTCATCAGTCCCCAGTCAATGTTAGGGCAATTAAAGTCCCCAATTATAATTGCTTCCTTGCTTTGTGTTAGAGTGAATCTCTTCGTAGAGGGCAGTGTCATCGGCTGCCTGTTGTTTCGGAGGCCTGTATACGGTTGCAAGTGTTAGTTTCTTGTTATTTGCGGTTATTTCCACATAGACAGAATCGTATTTCTCTGCGTCCTGTTTGTCTATTTTTATGGCAGGGAGTGTACTTTTTACGTAGCAAACTACTCCTCCTCCTTTCTTGTGCTTTCGACTTTTGTGGAAGCTTTCGTACCCAGGAATGACATTTCGGATTCTAGATGGGTAGAGTTGGCCCAAGTCTCTGTGATGGCTACCACATCTGGTTTCTCTGTTGCAATATACGCCCTAATTTCGTCCTTTTGGGTATTAAACTACGTGCATTTGTGTACATGATAGAAATGTGGCCGTGACGAGTTGTACCAGTTCGCTTGTCGGAGGCGTGGTTAGTTACACAGTTTCTTGTGAGTCGCACTGACGCTACGGGTTGGTTGATCAAGGGCTGCCTTTGCCCGTCCTCGCCCGCCGTTTTTTGAAAGGCTTTTCGAAAAGCTTTTCACTGCCTCGTCCAGAAGCCTCCCGAAACGCGCCGATCCAACCTCATTCAGATGTAGTCCATCGTTCCAAAACAAGTCTGGGCGCTCAAGGAAGTGGTGCCAGGCGTTTGTAAACGCCACGCCTTCGTCGTCACAAATTTCCTTCAGACTAGTATTGATGTTGCTCGCTTTGCTGTTGAAGCCGGCGTAAGCGCTGATTCTGGGTAGAATTCCAGAGACAATGACGTGAGGGGACTTGGTCTTGTAACGCCGAATGACCTGACGGTATTTTGATAGTAGGGCCTGAGTTTGAGTAGACTGAACGTCATTTGTCCCCGCGTGAATCAAATAAACTGTGTCTTCCTTCGCGAGTTCCGTGACAGCATCGACAGCTGAAGTAATGTCGTCAGTTTGGCTCCTGGAATACAATAACGCCTCCGCGTCTCTGTATTCCTGCCGCAGAATTCCGTTAATTGACCTCTAACCAGCGAGTCCCCTACAAGTCTAACAGATGTTTTCAGCTTGTCTGTGCCCCGAAACTGTGTCTGATCTACGCAGACCACAGCAGGAAGAATGGTCTTGTGGCGTCTAATGGATGAGTAGTGAGGAGTGGGAGTGTGGTGGCGACTGGACGTGGAGGCGTTAGGAGGGCTGGTAGAGGAGAGGGACAAGGGGGAGCCCAGGGACGATGAGGAAGAGGCGGAAGGGTTGACTGCAGGGGAGCAGAGGAGGAGGATGTTGAGGATGCGGAGGAGGGGCAGAGGCGGCGGAGGATGGGGTGGAGGGGGTTGACTGGGGAGGAGTCGGGGAGGAGGATGTTGAGGATGTGGCGGAGGGGCCAGCGGCGGAGGAGGAGGACGGGGCGGTAGGGGTTGACTGGGGAGGAGTAGAGGAGGAGGATGTGGAGGAGGGGAGAAATGTATGAGGAGGTGGCTGAGGCGGTGGAGGAGGACGAGTCCGACGGGGTGGTCTGGGGGGGAGGAGAGGAGGAGGATGTTGATGAGGTGGAGGAGGGGGCAGAGTTGGAGGAGGAGGACGGGGCGGAAGAGAAGAGTGAGGAAGAGGAAGGGGAGGAGGAAGAGTAGGTGGTGGTGATGGTGGGATGGGTGGGGGAGGGGGCGGTGATGGCGGTGCTGGTGGTGGAGGGTGAAGAGGGAGAAGAAGAAGACGAAGAAGACGAAGAAGAAGAAGAAGAAGAAGAAGAAGAAGAAGAAGAAGACGAAGAAGAAGAAGGGAGTTGAGGTGTGACGTCACGATGTCCCAGAGTAACGCATTGGAGCGTTGTAGATCCTCGTTGGGTGGGTGTAGTGCCTGAATACGTAAGTCTAAGACCCAGTCTCTACACATCGCGTCGCTGGTTTGGTAATGAATCGCAGCATATTTCTTTGAACAATTACAGCAATTGAAATAGTTGGACGGCATGATTACTTCTTTTTTTTTTTTTTTTTTTTTTATTTACTGTTGCAAGACGATATATAGGTGAACTTTAAAGTTAAGATGAATTTTTTATCAAAAACTGAATGGAGGCGGCTTTAAATCGGTCGAGTCACGCGGAGAGTTTGGTGTGGCGTCTATGAGGGCCCACACGTGTTTTCCCTCCGGGATTAAAATTCTCTGGGGATTAAACTTTCCTCCTTTTCAAAACAGGTGTGCTGGTATACGGGTCAAGCTTTGTACTTCTACGTTAGTGACAGATTTTCTACGTTAGTTAGACACAAGAAGCTCACTGTCTTTCACTGGGTGCTGTGTTAGGTCGTGTAGTTGTAATCCTACTGAGGAAAGACAGGAAACACAAAAAAGTCGATTAATAACTTAACCGCTCGTGGCTGTAGCAGGGAAGTCCTCTCACTGTAAGGTAATCCTCGCAACACTTCAAACACTAGTTAGACGCGTCACAGCACTGAGTTAGACGTTAATTAATTAGGTTGAGTGGTGCTAAATAAGACAAGTAAACAAGCACAGTTAGTCGTTCGATTTCTGAGAAGGCGTACGGGCCTATTTAAGTAACGGTTAATTAAAAACGTGGATGAACGGATTTCAAAAGTTGTGACGTTAAAATGTAACACACGGAGTCGATTTACACACGGAGTCGATTTACACAAAATAACAAGTGTCGTTTCACCAGACGAGGCGAAAAGCAAGGTTAAGGTTTGATGCCGGTAGGGCAGCGAGGTCAACGTCCGTCCCTTTGAGGAGGTCAGGCGAGACTGAGGAGGTCAGGAGGAGCACTTAGATAATAATAATGATGATGATGATAATAAAAAATAACAATACTACTACTACTACTACTACTACTAATAATAATAATAATAAAATACTAATATTTATGATAATTGATAAACAGCAGAAGAAGAAAAAGATAACGATGAAGAAGAAGGAAAGAAAAAGAGCGAAAGAGAAGGAGGAAGAGGAGCATCAAAACTAGGAATAAACATAAGGAAAGAAGGAAGGAAGAGAAAACGAAAACGAGGAAGATGAGGGAAGGGGACGATAGAGGGAGACTAAGTGGAGAGGTAAGAGCTTTGTGGACAGGTGCAAGTCGTTGATTAATTACCGGTGTGTTTTGAAGGGCAGGTTGGAAGTGGATGAGGAAGACGAGTTTAGGGGAGAGAGAGGTAGAGAGGGAGAGAGGGAGAGGGAGAGAGAGAGCTTATATGTATGTAGAGGTTCGATGCTTCCGTTTGTTGACGAAGCTAATATGAAGGCTTAAATCACTCGCGAACTCCACTGATCAATGAGAGGGCAGCTGCGGCAGGTGTTAGACGAAGGTTAAAATAATATGATAAACTCTCCCCATTTACCTGATATTTCCGACTAATTTATGCGTCTGGGAGCAAAGGAGGGTGGAGGAGCGAGCGTGGGAGAGTGGGATGAGGGTGAGAAGGAGAGAGAGAGAGAGAGAGAGAGAGAGAGATTCTATATTCACACTTTACCCCAAGGAAGTGTTGCTGTGAACTCTTATTAGACATCTTTTTGCGTACGCGTCTGCCTGTCTGCCTGCCTGTCTGTCTGTCTGTCTGCCTGTCTGCCTGTCTGCCTGCCTGTCGGTCCTTTCCTCGTCTCGTTTACCTGTGTAGCGATGTCTGCTTGGCGGTGAGCGTCTGGTTTTGTTTGTGTGTGTCTGTCTGTTTGTTTGTCGCTCTGCCTGTCTGGGTTAATGCGTGTGTACTACAATGTTTCCTTCCCGGACTGCTTCTGCAACCAGTTCCTCCCAGCGTTACAATTATAACATCTTGTTTTTCTACTGAGTTTTACATTATACTAATTTCCTGACAAATATTTAATTTATTTTTTATTGCCTCTGGTGTAAACAAGAGGAACATCAACAACATAACTACTTCACCAATCCTCCTCCTAGTACTACTACTATTGCTACTACTACAATTCTTACTACTACTACTACTACTACTTCTACTACTACTACTACTACTACTACTACTACTACTACTACTACTATTTCTACTTCTGCTACTACAACTGCTACTACTACTTCAACTACTACTACTACTACTACTACTACTACTGCTACTACTACCACTACCACCAAAACAACCCGTATAAACCCTATTACTGCCACAACAACGCCCACTACTACTTCTACTACTCCTACTACTACTGCTACTACTACTACCACTTTTTTTACAGCTAAGGAGACAGTTCAAGGGCGTAAAGAGTACTAGTGCTACTACTACTACTACTACGACTACTACTACTTCTACTATTACTACTACTACTAGTACTACTACTACTACTACCACTACTACCATTAACATCACCACTACTACTACTACCACTCCTACTATTATTGCTACTACAACAACAGCAACTACTACTACTACTACTACTACTAGTAATAATAATAATACTAAAAATAATAATAATAATAATAATACCACCACCACTACTACTACTTCTACATATGCTACAGCCATTGAGTGCTATTACTATTACTACAAAAGACAATTTAAAAAAAAAACACATGACTACAAAAAATCATATTGATAATACTGATAAAAAATAAAATAATAATAATTAATTTAAGAAGAGTAAGAAGACCAACATGACCAAAGAGTGAAAGAAATCAACAAACGAGTGAATCACGATAATTGCGCTTCTGCTATTAAAAGGCATATAATTGGAGAAATAGGAGGAGGAGGAGGAGGAGGAAGAAGAGGATTAGGATGAAGAGGAGGAGAAAGAGGAAGAGGAGGAGGCGGAGGACTGGGGAGTAAAAGGAGGAGGCGGCGAAGAATCAGACCCATAAATAAAAGGAAATATATTACTCTTTGACCACTGACGGGGGAGGAAGGGGAGGGCGAGGGGACGAAGGGGACGGAAGGGGACCGGGAGGGGGAGGGAGAGGGGAGGCGCTGACCATGAACATTAGAGGGCGGAGCAATTAGGCGGTAAATGCCCTAATTACCATAGTTTTCATTTCATTTAGGAGAGAAAGTAATGAGTCTATCCGATGACACTTAATGGGGGCGATAAATCAAAGGGTGAAGGCAGGTAATATTTTTTTCTCCCTCTCCCACAACCCACAACCCTCTCCCTCTCTCTCTCTCTCTCTCTCTCTCTCTCTCTCTCTTGTGTAACTAAATTGGATTATGGGAGCTATGACAGATCTTAATGGGGCAGAGGTTTAATGGGAGGGAGATGGGAGAGGAGAAGCGGGATGGGAAGAGTACATGGGGGAGAAGGAGGAGGAGGAGGAGGAGGAGGAATGCGTTAAGGGGGTCGGGAAGGTAAGATTCCTGTCCATCATCCGAGGAGTCGCGTGGCTTCGAGTGTGTGCCATTGTGGGTAATAATAGATAAAGGCGGAGAGATGGAATGCCGCGGAGAGAGAGAGAGAGAGAGAGAGAGAGAGAGAGAGAGAGAGAGAGACAGACAAAGACAGACAGACAGACAGACAGACAAACAGACAGACAGACAGACAGACAGACAAACGGATGGAGGAAAAAGCAATGAAATCAGTCACAAATAAATCGATTAATATAGCCAGAAAAAAAAAATAATAATAATAAATGGTACAGAAAAATGATATTACAAAAAAAATATTAAACCTGCAAAAAACAAAGAAAAAACACGAGCCAAACAGCATAAAACTCAAATCGTGGAAAAACAAATGGACAGAACTGGAATATATGGCCGCCCGCCCATCCATACACGGCTCTGGCTTTATTCGAGCGGGTCAGAGAATGAGTCTGAATATCAATTAGCCTACACCTGTTCAGCATCGAGATAAGGGCATGGTACTCTGTCCGGCCCACCTGTCGCGCGTACACACACACACACACACATACACACACACAAACGAGTCTATACACACCATAAACACACGACTTTCAACGTATTTTTTCTCCATGAATGTGTACAACAGTTTCTGAACTTCCTGAATAGAGTGTGAGCCAAATTTTGAATAACTAATAATAATATGTGTCCCGGAAGGTATGCTTATCAGGTGCACTGCCAAATCTTCTCTCCGATACTTTACAAACACACACACACACACACCCAGACATATGATGAATGAATACTCCAACGTCACCGAATAAATTGTATGGCCAGATCCTTTCAGCAGATTATGGGCGTGATATATCTAGTGCGTACCCTTCGGTTTTGTGTGATAAGATTAAATATGTAGTGATGATGAGAGCCCGCGTATATTGGGAAGAAGGGAAAGAGGAAAGCGTCGCGCGTTGAGAATTTATGTGATTCCGAGGCGATAAAAACGTGAGAGAAATCATGCGTGGGTGTGGCAGACGAGACGCAGGTGGCACAAAGAGTAATAATAGAAAAGGCAACAGAAATTAATCCATAAAGTGTGGAAAATGTAGGAAGCGCCCGAGTATCTTAACATTTACTGGGAACATAATTTACACTTTCCCTTGCCTCTCTTTCCTCTTCCTCCACCCCCTTCCTTCCTTCTTTAGCCATACTTTATCTTATTTACATTTATCTCGATTATCTTTACTGGGAACTCTTTTCACAGTTTCCATCACCTCCCTTTCCCCTTCTTCAGCCCCTTCTTTCCTTCTTCAGCCTTGCCTTATTTAATTCCTCTTTCCTCACCAATCCCTTTCCCATCTCCTTTATCCCAGTCCCTACAACAGACCTTCCCCACTTACACTTTCCTCCTTTCCCCAGCTCTTTCCTCCTTTCACTATACATTCATGATTCATTCCATCTTCATCTCCCTAGCTTTCTCACTTTTTCGTTCGCTTCCCCTTTCTTTTCTAGTTTTCAATTTTCCTTCCCTCCCCACATTCATATTCCAGATCTAGTCCCCCTTCCCCTTCTCCAGCTCTCTCTTTCCCAGTCCTACCCCGTCTTCCCTCTTCTTCCTCTTCTTCCTTCTTCCTATCCCTTTCCCCATATCCGCTACTCACCCTCACACAGCCTCTACAGTATGTTATTTCATCAAACCCACGCCTTTCCCTTCCTTTCCTCCTAACTCAGTTCTAAATTTTTCCCTATTCTCTCTTCACATCTCTTTATCTTCTCCCCAGTCACATCTCTGATTCTCCACTCATCACCGTCTTCATACTCACAGCAACCATTTCCATCCCTCTCTCTAGCCCCTTTTCGTAGCCCCTCACCATTTCTTGTCCCTTCCCTCAAACACCTTCAGTCACATCACCTCCCCAGCCCTTTCCTTAAGTCCCATTCTCTCACTCTCTCCTCCTTCCTCTTCCTCCACCAAGTCATTCACCCGATAACCTCTCTACTCCCTTCCTTAGCCGTTTCCTCCATCCCGTTTCCCTTTCTCTTCCCCAGACAGTTCTCCATCCCTTTCCTCTCAGTTTCTTCTTCCCCTTCCTCCACCAGGTCATTCTCCCATCAAATTCTCTACTCCCTTCCTTAGCCTCTTCCTCCATTCTCCTCCCCCTCTTTCTCTTCCCTAGACAGTTCTCAGCCCCGTCCTCTAGCCCCGTCCCCTGCCCCGTCCCCAGCCCCGTCAGTCCTCAAAATAGACAAACATATTCCACTCCTACATTACTGCATAACTCAGTACTCCCCCCTCCCCTCCCCCTCCTCCTCCCCTCCCTCTCTCCTCCCTATCACTTCCTCCTCCCCTCACTCCCTATAGATACTATCCATCATACCTGCCCTCATCTTTCTCTCCTTCCCTTCATTTACCTCTCCCCCCTGTCTCTCTCTCTCTCTCTCTCTCTCTCTCCCATTACAGATACTCTCTCTCTCTCTCTCTCTCTTCCTCTCTCTCTCCTTCCTCTCTCTCTCTCTCTCTCTCTCTCTCTCTCTCTCTCTCTCTCTCTCCATCTCTCTCTCTTTTCCTCTCTCTCCATATTCTTATTTTCCTCTCCACTAACTCTCCTTTCTTTTCCACCTCTCCTTTCCCATAACACTTCTTTTTCTCTCCTCTTCCCCCTACTTCTTCCTTTCTTTCTTTTCCTCTCCCCGTTCCTTTAATTTTCTACTTCCCTTCTTTTATCTCCATTCATTTTTCCATAATTTTCGCTTTCCATTCTTCCTTTTTCTCCGTTTCCCCTTTAACTTCCTACATATATCCCCTCCTTCCTTCTTTTCTATCTTAATTTCCTCTCATCTCCTGCTTCCTTTTCCCTAATATCTCTTTCTCTATTTCCTCCTCTTCATTTTCCTATTACTCTTATTTCCCTTTTTCTACTTACGCTTCCATTCAAACTCCTTTCTTTCCTCGCCCGTTCATCTCTTTCCTATTGCCATCCTCTTTTATCTCCCTTCCTTCTCCCTCCCGTTTCCCCTCCCTTCTTCATCTCCCTATTTTCCTCCACTTTTCACTATGGCTTCCTCTCCCGTCTACCTGTCTACCTGGAGTCACCTTTCACCCCTCCGGTCCCCCAGGTGAGGCAATTAAGAACGGCTCAGACGTCGCCATTAATTACGGTTTGAGTTATGGCATTTTTACCTTGATGCCTCTTTTTCCTTTCTTTTTTTGTTCAGAGACTTCTCATAGTTCTTATTTTTTTGTTCTTTAAGGTTGTCAAAGTTAATTCATTATGTTCGGTTTGGCAAGATTTTTTTTTCGATTTTTTGTTTTTGTTTTTGTTTTGTTTCCTCTCTCTCTCTCTCTCTCTCTCTCTCTCTCTCTCTCTCTCTCTCTCTCTCTCTCTCTCTCTCTCTCTCTCTCTCTCTCTCTCTCTCAAGAAATTTAATGGTTTCTACGTTTCTTCGGATGTCGTCTGTGGATCTTTACTGCAAATTAAAGCTATCTCACTTTCTTTTTATCGCTTTAAGAAGGAGAGTAAAAAATGGGACTTAGCGTCATCGTTAGTCTCTCTCTCTCTCTCTCTCTCTCTCTCTCTCTCTCTCTCTCTCTCTCTCTCTCTCTCTCTCTCGCACACGCGCGTGCACTTTTGATGTGTGTGTGTGTGAGAGAGAGAGAGTGATTGATTGAATGAGTGTGTGTGTGTGTGTGTGTGTGTGTGTGTGCGTGTGTGTGTGTGTGTGTGTGTGTTTACGTGTGACAGACTGATTGATTGAGTGTGTGTGTGTGTGTGTGTGTGTGTGTGTGTGTGTGTGTGTGTGTGTGTGTGTGTGTGATGGCAAATTGCTCTTCCGCGGCCGCCGCCATCTTGGAACTCCTTCGTCTGTCAACAGAGCACGTAAAGCAAAAAGTGACGCCGCCGCGACGCCATATATATAAGTGGGGACGTTAAGGCCGCTGAGAGAGAGAGAGAGAGAGAGAGAGAGAGAGAGGGGCGTGGGGATGACAATGTACTCGTTGCCCCTCTGCCCCTCTCTCTCTCTCTCTCTCTCTCTCTCTCTCTCATAACACATTGTTTTTATCGATTCTCTTTCATCTCTTTTCTCTGTAACCTTCCCCTTTTCCTCCTCGGTCACTATTTTTACTCCTTCCCGCCACACTTTCCTCCATTCACCACCCTCTTCATTGTAAAACCTTCTACTCTCACTCTCTCCATTATTCTTACCTTCCGTCTCTCCCTCCTCCCTCCCTTCTCTCTCTCCCTTCCTCCCCTCCATATCTTTCCTCCCTCTCTCTCTCTTCATGCACGCATCATCACAAAATCTCTCACTTCTTACCAACACACTTCCCCTTAGTTTAGCTTCCCTCCTCTCTTCCTCTCCCTCTTTCTCTACCTAAAACTGAATCTCTGTCTGTCTGCATCTCTCTCTCTCTCTCTCTCTCTCTCTCTCTCTCTCTCTCTCTCTCTCTCTCTCTCTCTCTCTCTCTCTCTCTCTCTCTCTCTCTCTCTCCTTCATATGATTTCCTTTCCTTTCTGCTCTAAAAAAAATCTCTCCACCTGTTTCTCTGTGCCTCTATCCCTTCAATTATATTCCCTTCAATGGCTATCTTTACAATACCAAAACGTCCTTTTTCAAATCCCTCTTGTGATTCCTTATTCTTCCCTTTCCATCCTATCTCTCCATTTCCTTTCCCTTCTATTCCTTTCTTTTCCCTGTAAATCCTCAACTTTCCGCTTCCATCTCCTTCCCTTCCCTTCTCATTTCTTCCCTACATCTTCTTATTTCTCCCTTCCCATCCCAATTCATTTCACTTCGCTTCTCTATCCCGTAATTCCTTAACTCTCCGCTCCCATCCCTTCCCTTCTCATTTCTTCCCAACATCATCTTATTTCTCCATTCCCATCCTACCTCCCCAATACACTTTACATCGCTTCTCTATCTTGTAATTCCTTAACTTTTCGCTCCCATCCCGTCCCTTCTCTACTCGTCCCTTCCACATATCTCTTCCCTTCTGTTTCCTATATTTCCTGAACTTTTCGCTCCCATCCCTTCCCTTCTCTACTAGTCCCTTCCTCACATCTCTTCCCTTCTGTTTCCTATATTTCCTGAACTTTTCACTCCAATCCCTTCCCGCTTCTCATTCCTTCCCCAAATCTCCCTTCACTTCCATCTCATCACTTCTTCACATCTTCCTCACATCTCCGTTCTCATCTCATCTCTTCCTCACATCCCCTCTTCCTTTCCTTCCTTTCCCTTCCCTTCCCTTCCCTTCCCTTCACCGCCCTCCCTCCCGCCGGGCCCCAGAAATAGTTCCCGCACGAAGGTAGCGCCCGGCTGTTACCTATTAATTAAGGTGCAGCGGTGGACCAGCACACTCCTCAAGGTGACATCAATAAGACGTTTTTATTAATGGCGGTTATTGGCCTGGGGAAGGGACAGCGGGAGAGGGAGGAAGGGAGAGGAAGGGAAGGAGAAGGGAAGAAAGGAGAAGCGACGGAGGGAGAAGAGAAGAGTAGGAAAGGAAGAGATGGGAGAAGTAAAGTCATGTGTCAAGACGGGCAAGTTACCGCTTCTCTCTCTCTCTCTCTCTCTCTCTCTCTCTCTCTCTCTCTCTCTCTCTCTCTCTCTCTCTCTCTCTCTCTCTCTCTCTCTCTCTCTCTCTCTCTCTCTCTCTCTCTCTCTCTCTCTCTCTCTCTCTCTCTCTCTCTCTCATATTTCTCAACTAAAATACACATAAAACAATTACATATGCTAGTTTCTTGTTGCATTTCCTTTTGCTCTCTCTCTCTCTCTCTCTCTCTCTCTCTCTCTCTCTCTCTCTCTCTCTCTCTCTCTCTCTCTCTCTCTCTCTCTCTCTCTCAAGCACACGCAGCTGCCTTCCCGTGCAGACAGTTTGGCATCCTTGAGGCATATTCAGGAAAGGTTAAGGGTGCCACAAGAGCAATGTATCAGAAGGAGGAGAAGGAGGAGGAGGAGGAGGAGGAGGAGAAAGGCTTATGAACGCAGGAACGGCACGGCAGGAAAATGGATGAAGGAATGGAGGAGGAAGAAGCGACGGAGAAAAATTGCAGAGGAAGAGAAACTGAGAAATGGAGAGGACTGAGGAGTTAGAGGAAGGAAGAATGAAAGGCAGAGAGGAAAGAAGGAAGGAGGAAAGAACGGTTGAGGAGAGGTGAGGAAGAAAGGAACAGGAGTAAGAAGCAGAAGGAAGAGGGGGAGGAGGAAACAGTTGAGGAAGGAAAAGGGGATGTAAAATGAAGTTAAAAGGAAGGTGAAGAGAGAGAAAGAAGGAGTTGGGTAGAAAGAAGGTAAAAGGAAGTCAAGAGAAAGGGAAGAAGAAGGTAAGAGGAAGGTAAGAGAAAGGGAAGAGCTTAAAAGAGTGGAGTAAAGAAATGTAAAATAAAGTTCAAAGGGAAGGTGAGATAGAATGAAAACGGGAATAGCTGGAAAGAGGAAAGGCAGAGGGAAGGAGAGAGGAAGGAAGGAAGGAGGAAAGTAAGAGGAAGGGAAGAGATCAAGACAGTGAAATAGGAAAATGTAAGATAAAGTTAAAAGGAAGGTGAGATGAGAGAAAGAAGGCAAGAGGTGGGTAGAAGGAACGTAAGAGGAAGGGAAGTGGAAGGGAAGAGCTCAAGAGAGAGGAATAAGGTGAGTCAAAGGAGCGAGGAAATGGCTCAGGACTTAGTCAGATGAAGAAAATGAGATTAAGTGGAGGAGGAGGAGGAGGAAGAGGGAGGAGGAGGAGGAAAGGAAAAGGACGAGAGAGAAATAACTTAAAGCAGAAGATTTTAACCCAAACGAAGGGAAAAAAAATATTAAGAAGGAAGATAAGGATGGCGATGAAAGAAAAGAAGATGGGGAAGGAAGTAATGAATATAGAGGAGGAATAAAAGATAATGGAGGAGGGAGAAAAGAAGACGAGGAAGGAATATATAAGGGGGAGAAACCAGAGGACAAGGGAGAGATACGAGGATGGAGAAGAAAAAAATAAGACGGAGGGAAAAGAAAACAGAAAAAAGAAGGAATGTTAAAGGGTGGAGAAAGAAGAGAAGAGGATGGGGAGAAAGAAAAAACGATCGAGGAGAATAAAAGAGGATGGAGACTTAAAAGACGATGGAAAAAGGAAAATGGAGAAAGAAAAGAGAACTGAAAAGGTAGACAGTGGATGGAGGAGGAAGCAGAGCAGATCAAAAGAGACACAAAGAGGGTGGAAGATGAAAACAGAGAATGGAAAGGAAGATAAAAAATTCAAGTTAACATACGGTAATAAAGATACATAGCGTGATGGATGAGGAGTTTGCGAGTTTACACGAAATGTTTTCAGGTAAGTATTTTAATTGTTCAAAGAGATAAATGCAAATACTTGGGTAAAAATAATAAATGAAGGAAAGAATGAGTAAAAGAGAAGAACAAAGAAAGCGAGAAATCACTGCTGGTTTAATTTGGGCCCCGATGTCACAGGAAGTTACTGCTCTCTCTCTCTCTCTCTCTCTCTCTCTCTCTCTCTCTCTCTCTCTCTCTCTCTCTCTCTCTCTCTCTCTCTCTCTCTCTCTCTCTCTCTCTCTCTCTCTCTCTCAAGTGCTGACTGACACGCTTCATTGTCATTTCCTTTATCTTTTTACATCGACATTTTTTCCTCTGACGGTATTGTTATTCTTACACGAAAGTCAAAACTATTATAATTATCTTTGTTATTATCATTATTATTATTATTATTATTATTATTATTATTATTATTATTATTATTATTATTATTATTATTATTATTACTATGATAGGAAACAGCCAGAGAGGGAGGAGTGCGGACACTATACGCTTCCCGTTCAGCAGAACCCAAACATCTGAGATGCCGAGATAGTAAAGTGTAAGCGAAGAGAAGAAAGGAGAAAGAGGGCGAGAGGATTGCGGTAAAGCAAAAGATCAAGAAACAGATCGAAGGACCTGGCTTGCCACACACCAGGGAAGGGAGAGCGGGGACGACAGGGTGCATGGCTGTGGCTGTGAGTCCGAATCCACACTCTAGAACTAGATGGCCGCTGGCTAGCAACCTCATCTGCTCTGTGACAGGTCTTATATTTCGTCCTACTGGGTGTCTACACCCTCCCCACTGGGAGCCCACTGAGGGAGACGGTTTAGTCGCCGACAGTCCGACCATGCAACAGGCCGTAAGCTACTGGATTACAAGATATACCAAGAGCAGTGGCCCAGAACACTAGCCTGGCCTGTCACTGATAATATGTTCACGATTATTACCATTATCATTATAATTTTTTACTTGTATAATTATGATTGTTATTATTATTATTATTATTATTATTATTATTATTATTATTATTATTATTATTATTATTATTATTATTATTATTACTGTTATCGTTATTGCTATCATTATTGTTATCATTATTATTATTAGTCAAGAACAAGACAAGTTGAATGTTACCCAGCACCAGAATCGAAACACTACGTTGGCGCCGTTGTCTGCCTCGCCACCCTCACGTTAACTGTTGCTCCCACAGAGCGAAAAGTATAGAGTGGCCAAAAGAGAGGTCAGTTTCGGATGGAGAGGTGTCTTGATACACTAGTCTTGAAAGAGGTCAAGTCATAGGCAGGAGGAAATGCAGACGAAGGAAGGCTGTTCCAGAGTTTACCAGTGAAAGGAATGAAAGAATGGAGATGCTGGTTAACTCTTGCATAAGGGGTTTGGATAGCATAGGGATGTGCTTGAGTAGAAAGTCGTGTGCAGTGGCGCTGCAGGAGGGGGTTCGATTTGTTCGATTCGATTCGATTCGATTTTTCGATTCTGGTGTTGGGTAACATTTATCAATATTATTATTTATTATTATTATTACTATTATTATTATTATTATTATTATTATTATTATTATTATTATTATTATTATTATTATTATTATTATTATTATTATTATTATTATTATTATTATTATTATTATTGTTAATATTATTATTATTAGTTTTCTTCTTCTTCTTCTTCTTCTTATTATTATTATTATTATTATTATTATTATTATTATTATTATTATTATCATCAGTAGTAAAAGTAGTGGAAGAAGTAGAAGTATTAATAGCAGTAATAGTAGTAGTAGTAGTAGTAGTAGTAGTAGTAGTAGTAGCAGTAGGCGTAGTGGCGGCAGTAGCAGGGTTCAAACGGGTCATTCATCCCTTCACTTATGGATTCATGGCATTAACCCTTTACTTGGCTCATTATACATTCTTCATGGTCTTTACTCCCTCCCTTGCCCACTCCTCCCTTCTCCCATCCTTCCTTCTCCTTCCTACCCTCCCCATTTTCCTTCCTTCCTCTCTCACGGTTCCTTCCTCCTCCCTTCCTTTTCTCACACTCACCTGGGGAAGTGTCTCGCCTTCTCACCTGGATGCTAATTAAGGTAAGCAATTAAGGTAAAAAAGGTGGGCGTGAGGGCCATTCTCTCCTGATGCTAATGAAACAGCTTAATTAATGCCTCCTTTTCTCCCTGCGGCCACCCCATCATTAGTGGCCCATTAGTAATACGGTGCTCTATGGATTGTCTCTAATTGGCATTAATTAGTGTGTGGCCAGGTGTTATTACCGTCAAAGGTGGCACCCGCAGCCTCCTCCCTCGTGTGTGTGTGTGTGTGTGTGTGTGTGTGTGTGTGTGTGTGTGTGTGTGTGTGTGTGTGTGTGTGTGTGTGTGTGTGTGTGTGTGTGTGTGTGTGTGTGCATCTGTGTGTGTGGCTTCTTAAACACACGTAAAAAAGCATCATGTTAAGTGTCTGTACAAAAAGTTCCCTATTATCATATATCCTGTTTTTTCCCTCTTCTTTTCCCTCCTGTTCTAACTCCTCCGCCCTCTTCCTCCTTCTCCTCCTCCTCCTCCTCCTCCTCCTCCTCCTCCTCCTAGTCTCTTTTTTTGTGTCCATCCCATTTCCTCCTCCACCTTCTTCGTGGCTGCACTTGTTTCTCTCTCTACCTCATTTCCTTCTCATAACTACCTCAGTCTGGCATTCCTCCAACCTCCACCTCTTCCTCCTTCTACCTCCTCCTCCTCCTCCAGCGTCTCCCCTCGTCAGTTTCCTTCTCAACATCTCCCTCCCTTCTCCTCCTCTTTCTGCGACATCTCCCCTTTTCTTCTTTCTCCCCCTCCTTCAACCGTTTCCCTTCCCCTTCCCCTTCCCATTCCTCCTCCCCATCCACCTTTGTGTCTGCCAAATGTATCATCCCCTTCTCTCCCTTCCCTCCTCTCCCACTCCTTCCTTCCTCTGAGATGGACTGATATCTATGCGCTGTCATCTTCATTCATAGTAAAAATAATAATGATGATGCTAATAACAATAATAATATTAATAGAAATAAACATAATAATGAAAATTAAAATAACCACAACCACTACCACAGCAACAACAATAATTATTATAACATCAAAAATACAAAGAATTTAAAAGGTTAAAATAATTGGAAGGGAAAGAAGATGACGACGACGATGGCGACGAAAACGACGATGACGACGACGACAACGACAACGATGACAACGACGACGACGACAACGATGACAACGACAACGACGACGACAACAACGACGACAATGACGACGACGACAACGACGACAACGACGACGACGACGACAGCAACGACGACAATGACGACGACGACAACGACGACGACGACGACAGCAACGACGACAATGACGACGACGACAGCGACGACAATGACGACGACGACGACAACAACGACGACAATGACGACGACGACGACCACAACGACGACAATGACGACAACGACAACGACGACAATGACGACGACGACAACGACGACAAAGACGACGACGACAACGACGACGACAACAACGGCGACAATGACGACGACGACGACAACAACGACGACAGCGACAACGACGACGACAACGACAACAGCGACGACAATGACGACAACGACAACGACGACAGCGACGACAATGACGACGACGACGACAACAACGACGACAACGACAACGACGACGACAACAACAACGGCGACAATGACGACAACGACAACGACGACAGCGACGACAATGACGACGACGACAACAACGACGACAATGACGACGACGACAACGGCGACGACGAAGACGACGACGACATCGATGACAACGACAACGACGACAACGACAACGACAACGACGATGACGACGAAAATGACGACAACAACGACGACAACAACGACGACAACGACGACAACAACGACGATGACAACGACGAAGACAACAACGACGATGACGACGACGCCAACGACGACGACGACGACAACGACGACAACAACGACGAAAACAACGACGATGACGACGACGACGACGACGACAAAGACGACGAAAACGACAACAACAACGACGATGACAACGACGACAACAACGGCGACGACGAAGACAACGACGACGACGACGACAACAACGACGATGACGACGACGACGACGGTAACGACGACGACGACTATAACGAAGAAGAAGAAGAAGAAAAAGAAGAAGAAGAAGACGAAGAAGAAGAAGAAGAAGAAGAAGAAGAAGAAGAAGAAGAGTCGCAAGGGATAAATCAAGAAAAATAATGAGACAAGAACAAAGTGAATTACAAGAACTTGAGACACAGAATAATGTAAACAGAAGAGCAATAAAGAGAAATATTGAAGAGAGAGAGAGAGAGAGAGAGAGAGAGAGAGAGAGAGAGAGAGAGAGAGAGAGAGAGAGAGAGAGAGAGAGAGAGAGAGAGAGAGAGAGAGAGAGAGAGAGAGAGAGACTAAATCACCACACATAGCTTAGGAAACGCAACAAGAAGAGAGGAGGCAAAGAAGGAGGGAGGGACTGCAGCAGGAAGCAGGAAGAGGGGGAAAAAGGGGGAAGGAAGAAAGGAAAGAAGAAGAGGCGGATAAAGAGGAGGAAGTGCAAGAAGAAACCCAGGCAGAAAAAGAAGGTATGCAGATGAAGGAGGAAGAGGAGGAAGAAGAAAGAATACAGTGAGAGCCAAGACAAAAAAAAAGAAGGATTAGGGAGGGAGAGACGCACGAAAGAAGATGAGTGAGAGGGAAAGAGAACAAAAAGAAAGCGAAGAAGAGAGGAGAAGGAGAAATAAAGAGAATTATGAAAATAAGAGAGTGAGAAGAAGGGCAAGATGAGGGTAAGATAAAAAAAAAACGGAGGAAGAAAGAGAAAGAATTAATAAAGAAAATGGAGAAAGGGAGAAGAGGAAGGGAAATAAGAGAGAGAGAGGGAAACAATAAAGCAAGGAAAAATGAGACATAATAATGCAATGAGAGAAAGTGAGAGGAGGAAGGGCAAGATAATAGAGAGGGATAGAGGAGAGAGGGGGAAGAAAGAAAACAAAGCAGAGAAAGTGAGAGGAGGAAGGGCAAGATAATAGAGGAGAAAGTGAGAGGAGGAAGGGCAAGATAATAGAGAGGGACAGAGGAGAGGGAGGACGAAAGAAAACAAAGCAGAGAAAGTGAGAGGAGGAAGGGCAAGAGGAAAAGGAGAGGAGAGAAGAGAGGGAGAGTGAAAGAGAAAAAGAATAAAACAAAGAAACAAAGACCATGGAGGTAAAGACGGATCAAGGACGGAAGAGTGGAAGAGGGAGGGAAGAAGGGAGGGAGTGAGAGGAGAGAGGGAGGGCGAGTGAGAGGGAGGGAGGGAAAGAGTATAAACGTGGGGTATCACTTTTTATGAGCGCCTGAATCATTTATGTAGAGGGATGCAAAGGAATGGAGGGAGGGAGGGGAGAGATAGGGAGGAAGGAGAGTGAGGAGGAAGGAAGGGGAGAGTGAAGGGAAGATGGAGAGGGAGGCAACACTCGTGTGATACAAGGCTTTCTTTCCTCCCTCCCTCACTCCTCCTACTCTTCCTCTCTCCCTTTCTTTCTGCATCTCACCTCTCCTCCATCTCTCCTCTCTCCCTCCCGCTGAGAAAGGGTCTCACGCCTCTTACACACACACACACACACACACACACACACACACACACACACACGTACGCTGGTCACGTGAGATAATATTTCTGACAGTGCTTGAAGGAGTGGGGAAGGGAGAGAAGGAACAACGGAGAAAGTGAGAGAGGGAAGGGAGAGTGATAAATGGAGGGTACAAGGGAAGGGCGGAAACAAGGAAGGAGTCAGGAAAGAGAAAAGGAAATAAAAGTGAAGTAATAAAGGAAAAATGACTAATGGGTGGAGAGAGAGAGAGAGAGAGAGAGAGAGAGAGAGAGAGAGAGAGAGAGAGAGAGAGAGAGAGAGAGAGAGAGAGAGAGAGAGAGAGAGAGAGAGAGAGAGAGAGAGAGAGAGAGAGAGAGAGAGAGAGAGAGAGAGAGAGTCAGTCCTCCACATGATAAATGGTACATAAGAGATAGTAAAGAGACGTCTTCACTTCAACTTAACACTGAAGAACATATACTGCATGCGGGCCGGGAGGGGGGGGCGGGGGGGAAGGGGGGGGAGAGAAGGAGGCTAGGAGGAAAGGAGTCTGGGAGGAAAGGAGAGAAAGAAGAGGAGGAAAAATAGGAGAAGAAGAAAAGCAGGAAAGTAAATGGAAAGACTTAAGAAAGGAAGAAAGATGATAATTAGGAGAGGAGAGGAGGAAGAGGAGGAAAAACTAGGAGAAGAAAAAAAGCAGGAAAATAAATGGAAATACTTAAGAAAGGAAGAAAGGAGAAAATAAGGAAGAGCAGGGGGAGAGAAAAAAAGCATAGGTTGGAGGAAGAAAGGTGGAAAAGACGATGAAATAATTAAGAAGAGGGAGAAAATTAGACAGAAAAAGAGGAATAAAAAAGGAGATTGGGAGAAAAAACAAACGAGAAAATTAATAAAAGGAGGAAGGACGGAACATGGAAAGAGGGAAGAATAAAAACGAAATGGGAAACAAAAGAAATAAAAAGGGAAGACGGCATGAAAAGGAAACAGAGGAGGCGGAAGGGAGAAGGGATGCAGAGGAACACGAGGAAAAAGACAAAATGATGAAAGGAGTTAAGGGATGGGAGCTGGGTTGCATGTAGGAGAAGAAACTGTTCGATAAGGTGAGAAAGGAAGGAAGATATTGGAAGGAAGGAAGAGAAGGACAAAGGGACCGAGAAATGAAGCAAAAAAGAAAGGTAATAAAAAGATTGTTAGCGATAAAGTAAATAAAGATAGCGAGGAGAAATAAAAAGAAAAGTCTGTTTCGACGATACTGAGCAAAATCTCTCTCTCTCTCTCTCTCTCTCTCTCTCTCTCTCTCTCTCTCTCTCTCCAAGTCACGTGACCTAAAATTGACTGTCTATGTCACCAATAGTTCAAGAGAAAGTCACGTGACCACCCAAAGGTTACGATTCCTTGGGGAAGAGTAACGGAGGGAGAGCCCGAGGGTGAGAGAGGGAGGAAGAGGGAGGGAGAGAGAAAGGGGAAGAAAAGGAAAAGAAAATTACAGGGTTTTGAAAGTGGTACACAGAGAGGGGTGGAATAAAGGGGATCACGATAATTAACTGATAAAGTGAATAAACAGAGTGGTAGAGAGGATATTGATTACAGAGAGAGAGAGAGAGAGAGAGAGAGAGAGAGAGAGAGAGAGAGAGAGAGAGAGAGAGAGAGAAAATAGAAAGAGGGAGTGGGTAAGTGCGTGCGTCCTTGTGTGAGTGAGAGGGAGGGAGAGAAACGAAGATCAATAGACGGAGTGATCGAGGTTATACAGACGATTGGATGTGTTTATGTTGCTTATATTCTCTCTCTCTCTCTCTCTCTCTCTCTCTCTCTCTCTCTGGTGGCTAATTTTTCCCTCCGTCCTTGAAGTCTGCATTTAATATTCACTGTACACACACACACACACACACACACACACACACACACACACACACACACACACACACGAGGGTTCACTTGCCGAGTCGAACTTTGTGCAATGAAGCAAATAAAACACTAAATCCACACAGGCCAGAATTACCAAACACAGCCTCTCTCTCTCTTACACCCACAGAAAAATTGATGCAAAATATAAACAACACGGCCAAATTAAGGGATCGTAGGAAGAAAAAGAATAAAAATAGTAAAGAAAACTTATTCCCTAGCATATTAATACCCAGAACGAGAGAGAGAGAGAGAGAGAGAGAGAGAGAGAGAGAGAGAGAGAGAGAGAGAGAGAGAGAGAGAGAGAGAGAGAGAGAGAGAGAGAGAGAGAGAGAGAGAGAGAGAGAGAGAGAGAGAGAGAATAAAGTTAGAGGGGTATCGCGTAGATGGCAACACTACGGGCGTCAGGGTGGCTGTAATTTCATTAATTCTGTGTAGAAGTCCGCTGGGAAATCACCCGAGCAATGTTTTATACGACAACTTGTGAACGGCGGTGGGGGAAGGGGGCACAGTAAGGGGAAGGGCGGATGGAGGGCAAGCAGAAGGCAGGGAGCTATGGGAAAGGTGGAAGTATAGACAGGGGTAGGAGAGGAGGTCGGCAGTTAAGGCATAAGGAGAGGCAAAGGACAGGAGGTTGAAGGAGGATAGGCAGGGACTGGAGGAGGGGTGTCTGAGGAAGCAGAAGGGGCGGGAGGTAGGCATGCAGAGGGGAGGGAACTATATGGGTAGTGGAAGGATAGATAAGGGTAGGAAAAGTTGCAAGGTAAGGAGTAAGGACAGGCAGAGGACAGCGGTTACGGGAGGATAGGCAAGGATGGAATAAAGGGTGTCGGGATGAGCAGAAGAAGGAGGAGGAGGAGAAGAATATGAAGGAAGGAAGGGCACAGGGACAGGCAAAGGACAGGAGGTTAAGGAGAGAGAGAGAGAGAGGAGGAGAGAGAGAGAGGAGGAGAGAGAGAGAGGAGGAGAGAGAAAGAGGAGGAGAGAGAGAGAGAGAGAGAGAGAGAGAGAGAGAGAGAGAGAGAGAGAGAGAGAGAGAGAGAGAGAGAGAGATAGAGAGCGAGAGAGAGAGAGAGAGAGAGAGAGAGAGAGAGAGAGAGAGAGAGAGAGAGAGAGAGAGAGAGAGAGAGAGAGAGAGAGAGAGAGAGAGAGAGAGAGAGAGAGAGAGAGAGAGAGAGAGAGAGAGAGAGAGAGAGAGAGAGAGAGAGAGAGAGAGAGAGAGAGAGAGAGAGAGAGAGAGAGAGAGAGAGAGAGAGAGAGAGAGAGAGAGAGAGAGAGAGAGAGAGAGAGAGAGGTGGGGGTTGAGTGGTTAGTGAAGAGGAAAAGGCGAAGACAGAGTGAATAAAAGGTGAATGAAGGCATGAATGATTAAGAGGCGGGAGAAGAGTGTAATTAGCAACTGGCAAACACGAGGGGGGCGGGGAGAGAGAGAGAGAGAGAGAGAGAGAGAGAGAGAGAGAGAGAGAGAGAGAGAGAGAGAGAGAGAGAGAGAGAGAGAGAGAGAGAGAGAGAGAGAGAGAGAGAGAGAGAGAGAGAGAGAGAGAGAGAGAGAGAGAGAGAGAGAGAGAGAGAGAGAGAGAGAGAGAGAGAGAGAGAGAGAGAGAGAGAGAGAGAGAGAGAGAGAGAGAGAGAGAGAGAGAGAGAGAGAGAGAGAGAGAGAGAGAGAGATATCTGATACAACAAAACGAGAATTAAAAAAAAAAAACGCGGAAGGAAATCAAAACACACACAAACACTACAAAAAAAATAATAAAACACTAAAGGAAAACAATACATTACAAAACGAATACATTAAGACAACAAAACTACGAAACAACGCCACGAACTTTTTTTTTCTCTTGCAAAGTCCAAAAACGTGTGAAATCGCTAAGTAGCCTCAGCCAGGAGCCGGGCACACGTGTTTGTTCAGACCCAGAGGACGAGCAGGAGGGAGGAGGAGGAGGAGGAGGAGGTGGAGGAGGTCAGCAGGGTCAAGAGAGGTTGTGATTGCGAGGCGGTTGTCAGCCATGTGTATGACAGGTGAGAAGACGCGTGTTGAGAGAGAGAGAGAGAGAGAGAGAGAGAGAGAGAGAGAGAGAGAGAGAGAGAGAGAGAGAGAGAGAGAGAGAGAGAGAGAGAGAGAGAGAGAGAGAGAGAGAGAGAGAGAGAGAGAGAGAGAGAGAGAGAGAGAGAGAGAGAGAGAGAGAGAGAGAGAGAGAGAGATTCTTCGCTCTCCTGTCGAAGTGTGTGTGTGTGTGTGTGTGTGTGTGTGTGTGTGTGTGTGTGTGTGTGTGTGTGTGTGTGTGTGTGTGTGTGTGTGTGTGTGTGTGTGTGTGTGTGTGTGTGTGTGCTGAGCTACGATCAAAGACAGTGCGAGATTAGAGCCATGAAGAACCAATGGTGGACTAAGTTGGCCCAAGAAGTCCAGGGCTATGCAGACACTGGCACTCAGCAAGAATTCTACGCTGCCCTTAAAATAGCATATGGGCCTAGTAGAAATGCCTTTCATCCAGTTAGAAGTGCAGACGGAAACACCTTACACACAGAAAAATCGGAAGTCCTTACACGCTGGGCTGACCACTATCGAGACCTCCTCAACAGAAATACACAAACTGACCCCAACCTGCTCAACGAACTCCCCGTACTGCCAGCTATCTGGGAGCTTGACACTCACTCTACCCATGCTGAAGTCAGAAGATATATCGACGGCCTTAAAAACAACAAGGCAGTAGGACCCGATGGCATACCCGCAGAAATCCTGAACTACGGAGGTAATGCTCTCAAAAACTGCATTCACGCCATCATCACAGCCACATGGGAAAGTAAATGTGTACCGCAGCAATGGACGGATGCTGACATCACAAACATCTATAAAAAGAAAGGTGACATTGCCTAGCGCGGCAACAGCCGCGGAATCTCGCTGCTCTCGGCAGCTGGCAAAGTTCTAGCGAGACTGATGCTGAGGCGATTACTTATGTACATCACTGAGGAGGTCTTGCCTGAAACACAATGTGGGTTCAGAAAGGAACGCAGTACCACCGATATGCTCTTTGTCGCGAGGCAGCTACAGGAAAAGTGTCTGTAACACCACAAGCCTCTCTACATGGTCTTTGTTGATCAGACCAAGGCCTTTGACACAGTGAACAGACCACTTCTTTGGAACATCTTGGAGAACTTTGGCTGTCCACTAACCTGCCTGGCTGTTTTAACTGCCCTCCATGACGGGGCCAATGTGCGTGTCATCAGCGCAGGAGGCAAATCTGACCCCTTCACAGTAGAGTCAGGCGTCAGACAGGGCTGTGTCATCGCCCCCATCATCTTCAACCTCTTTCTTGCCGGTGTAACGAGAGTTGCCTCCAACCTGCTTCCTCCAGAAGCTGGCAGTCCCATCAACTATCGTCTTGACGGCAACTTGTTTAACCTACGTAGCCTTCAAGCTAAAACTAAAGTGACTAGAGAAACCATCCTAGACCTGCAGTATGCTGATGACGCTGGTTATGTCAGCTCCTCACCTGAATTCCTGCAGCATACCCTGGACCTCCTTGCCGACACTTACAGCCGTGCTGGCCTCATCATCAACACCACCAAGACCGAGGTCCTATCAATGAAAGACCCACCCAACGACCCAGTCACATTCCACATTAATAATCAAGAGCTGAAGAATGTCCCTCACTTTTCGTACCTAGGCTCTGTCCTCAGTGAAACTTGTGACCTCACCTGTGAAGTACACAAACGTATTGGCCTTGCATCTGCCTCATTTGGTAAACTTACCAATAAGGTCTTCCAGAACAGGGACCTAGCAATCAAGGCAAAAGTGACTGTTTATAACGCAATATGCCTTTCCATACTTCTATATAGCTGTGAGGCCTGGGTTCCATACGGGAAACATCTAAGAGAACTGGAATCCTTCCACACAAGTTGCCTCCAGCGCATATTAGGATTAAAGTGGTGGCACAGGGTCCCACACACCGAAATACGGGAACGCGCTAACATCGAACCCCTTGAAGTACTATTGCTACAAAAACAGTTACGCTGGGTAGGTCATGTCATCCGTATGACTGAGGATAGGCTAACACGAAAAGTTCTATACGGTGAAATCCCAGGCAGTAGCAGGGCTGCAGGAGGAAAGCACAAACGATTCAAAGATCACTTAAAAACCTCCCTCAAGATGTGCAACATACAATCGCAAGCACTCGAGACAATGGCCTCTGACCGGCAACAATGGCGAGCCTCTTGTCGGGAAGGCACTGAGGCATACACAACCCAACTAAGGAACAAAGCAGAAGCAAAGAGGGCACAACGACACCAACTGCCTGCCCAGGATGGCGAATTCCGGTGTGACTTATGCAATCGCGTCTGCAGATCAAGAATTGGGCTGTATGCCCATAGACGAGCTCACCAGAACTAGATGTACCCGAACTGGACTCTTCTACACTTAAATAGGCTTGAAGTGACGTCATCGTCGAAATCGACGGACAACCTTAAGCAAGAAGCAAGTAAGTGTGTGTGTGTATGAGTGTGTGTGTGTGTGTGTGTGTGTGTGTGTGTGTGTGTGTGTGTGTGTGTGTGTATATATATATATATATATATATATATATATATATATATATATATATATATATATATATATATATATATATATATATATATATATATATATATATATATATATATATATATATATATATATATATATATATATATATATATGTATATATACACGGTCTAAAATCTTCTTTGAACTTATGTATGGAAAAATCCCTTCAGTTCCACGTACACCCAACAATCAAACAGGCAATTAAAGCAGTACGTTTAAAAGTAAAATCTAAGGTGCGCATACCTCTACCTGTCCCTAATTAAAGGCCAATCACGGGCTCCGCAGGACAGGTGAGAGAAAAGGGACGTGATGATTAACTTTAATGAGAGAGAGTAAAAGGGAATGAGAGAGAGAGAGAGAGAGAGAGAGAGAGAGAGAGAGAGAGAGAGAGAGAGAGAGAGAGAGAGAGAGAGAGAGAGAGAGAGAGAGAGAGAGAGAGAGAGAGAGAGAGAGAGAGAGAGAGAGAGAGAGAGAGAGAGAGAGAGAGAGAGAGAGAGAGAGAGAGAGAGAGAGAGAGAGAGAGAGAGAGAGAGAGAGAGAGAGAGAGAGAGAGAGAGAGAGAGAGAGAGAGAGAGAGAGAGAGAGAATATGATTTCCAAAGAAGTTTTGACCACACAAACTCTAAAGTCTATAATACGTTTTTAAATTAAATGCGAGTTAGCGCACATAACATCACCACACGAAGGGTGCAAACTTGGTGGAGGGACTTTTTGCCTCGAGCGAGGGCAGTGGTCCTAAACAATTGGCTATTTTGATTATTTTTGTATATTTATATATGACCCACGAAACATTCCAGTGCGTACCTATCTTTGTATTCATTCATACACACTCAAGATATATTTTTATGGTTTCTGATTCATATAAATGAGTGAAATTCTAGTGCAATAAACTTACAAAATCTTTGTCACTATTAGGTTTGAAAGTAATAATCTAAGTTATGCCTCCATGAAATATACGTAAAAAGATAAATGTGAAAGCTCAGGAAAGTCAGAATAAATGGCATCACCTGCTTTGCGTTGTAAAAATATACTTACTTAATGAAACTGATACCCGCAACATGGCGCGGGCTTCTGCCAGACGTACGAAATCATCAAGAGATTAGTCCGGGGAATTTGGATGAAATGCTAATGCGAAGAACATGCCTGCACACACATGAGCTCTTGCCAACTGCAAGTCTGTTTTATAGAAGAAACTAGACAGACACTCATGTATGAAGAAGCTGAAGGACAGGGTAGCCCATTTATCACAGAAAGCACAGCCATGGAGACGAAAATCATGCGAAACGAATGTAGAAAAGAGGTGTGGGATATAGAGGGAGAAAGCCTTCACGTATCTGTTCGTAACATTTCAAGTAATGGCGCTTCCCAGGCACACCCAGACCCAGAATACTTTGCTTACAATGCCTGGGGACTAGCACCCACACCCAGAATGAAAAATGTCCTGGAAATCAGGTCTTCAACCAATGGTGTAGGTAAATACGCGGTGTTGTTTTGGTGCCCGTGTGTCGTCGATTTTCTTTCGTTTGTAGGGAAATGTCCGACATTGAACTGCGCTTGCGCTGGCTTTGTTATTTTGTCCATTTCATTCACTGAACTGTCTTTTAATAACTTATACTACGCTTACCTTTGCTTTTATGATTGTCCTTCTGTCTCCTCAGAGTTTTCTTCAGACTGAAGGTCAGGTTTATGGGATACTCGCCATTCAGTAGTAGCTGACCTACAGGGACCATGGAAACCTTGAATTTGGCATTTTTTTTCATGAAAACAAGCATAAGATCAAAGGTAAGTTTAATATAAGCCACTGAGAGACAGTGCAGTGAATGAAATGGACAAAATAGGAAAGACCGCATATGCGTTGTTCAATTTGGGATATTTCCCGACAGATTGACAGAATTCGACGTCACACCTGAGGCCGGCATCTCGCGCCTGGCCGCAGTTGTCGTAAAAAATATGAACGTAATTTCAAATTCTGATTCTGTTGTTTATTCAGTGTTTTGTTAAAAAAAGAATACTAAAAATATTTGTGACCTTTTGGAATGAAACATTCTTTACGAAACAATAAGTTAGAAATGTCGCTCTGCCAGACATACGTTACGACAATCGAAAACAGACCCCGTCGAAACGATGTTGTTGAGAAGTTCTTGAGATGGACATCCAACGGTCGATGTTAATACCGACGGGTGACCGATGTCTGGGAGGGCGCCGATTGTTTTGAAATTTCCAAAACTGTCGGTGAATGGCCCTACGGCGGTAGGCGCCGGCCTTTTATATTATAGTCAAGATCGTGACTGTGTGACAGCGGCATGAGAAATATATGAAAAGAATTATGTATACGGGAAAAACTGAAAACAAGGAGAAAAATGGGTTCATCTCAACTCATTCACTCATTCTCTCTCTCCTCATAGCTTCCTGGCGCCGAAAACGCACGCCCCTGCCGAACCCTCCTGCGGATTTCCTGCACAAGATATATTTGGAATGTAATTTCTTATCATGTGGAGATATTTGGCGATGCGGGGAGGATATATGGCATTTTTAGTAGAGAGAGAGAGAGAGAGAGAGAGAGAGAGAGAGAGAGAGAGAGAGAGAGAGAGAGAGAGAGAGAGAGAGAGAGAGAGAGAGAGAGAGAGAGAGAGAGAGAGAGAGAGAGAGAGAGAGAGAGAGAGAGAGAGAGAGAGAGAGAGAGAGAGAGAGAGAGAGAGAGAGAGAGAGAGAGAGAGAGAGAGAGAGAGAGAGAGAGAGAGAGAGAGAGAGAGAGAGAGAGAGAGAGAGAGAGAGAGAGAGAGAGAGAGAGAGAGAGAGAGAGAGAGAGAGAGAGAGTAAATGAAAAAAAAAGACAGAAAAAAGGAAAGGGCATTTAGGGGAGGAGAAGGCTAACGATGAGGAGGTGGAAGAGAAAGGAAGGGAGCGGATGGATAGGGAAGGGAGAGGAAAGAGATGGAGAGAGTGGGGAAAGGGGGTACAGGAAATAGGAAGGAAGGGAATTGAAGGGAGGAGAATCCGCAGTGATGTTGGGGGAGGGAAGGAAATAGGATGAGGTAGATGAGGTTAATGAAAGGGTGTTAAAGGATAAAAGACGAAGGGTAAGTAAGGGGAAGGGAAGGGAAGGGAAAGGAATACAGGAACAAGGTCAGCTTATGGAAAGGGGTAAACAGAAAATATATAGAATGGGAGGAGAAAAGGGAAAGGAACTGAATTAAAAGGAAGATGAATGAAGGAAAAAAAAAGAGGGTGAAAGGGAAGGGAAGTGAAGGGAGAAATGAAGTAAATTTAGGGAAAAAGCAGAGAAATGAAGTAAATTTAGGGAAAAAGCATACAAATTATAAAAAAAAGACATGAATGAGAAGGAAAAAAGGAAAAAAATAACTGAGAGAAAAAGAAATGTGGGAGAGAGAAGGGAGAAGCAAGGAAAGGATAGGGAAAATGAGGCGAGCTTGGGGAAAAAAGTTAAGTATAGAAGGGATAGGAGTTGGAGGCAGGCAAGCGAAAGGAATTGAACTGAGAGGAAGGATAAGGAAGGGAAGTGATGGGAAGGGAATTGAAGGGAAGGGAAAAGAAGGGAAGGCAAGGGGATGGGAAGGATAATGAAGTGATGAGAGAGGCAAGGAAGGAAAAGGGAGGAAAGGAGAGGAATGTAAATGAAGGGGAGGAAAGGAAACGAAAAGGAAGGGAACGGAACGGTAGGGAAGTGATAGAAAAAGAAAGGAATGGAGGTGATGGGAAGGAAAGGGAAAGGAAGGGAAGGGAAGGGGAGAGATGGGAAGGGAAGAGATGAAAATGGAATGGAAAGGGAAGGAAAGGGAAGGGAAGGGAAGGGAAGTGATGGGAAGAAAAGGAAATGGAAGTGATGGGAAAGGAAGTGATGGGAATGGAAGGGAGGGAGAGGAAAGAGAAGGGGATAGAAGTGATGGGAAGGTAAGGTAAGAGATGGGAATGCTAGTGATGGGAAAAGAAGGGTATGGAGGTAATGGCAAGGGAAGGGAAGGTAATGGAAGGCAAGGGGATGGGAGAGGCAAGGAAAGAGCGTGAGGGAAGGGCAATTAGTCAACGTCTTTGCAATGGTCGTTAATCATGAGTTAACGAGGCGATCTGGGCGTTGGCGGAGGCCGATCTATGATGCTGTGTGTGTGTGTGTGTGTGTGTGTGAGAGAGAGAGAGAGAGAGAGAGAGAGAGAGAGAGAGAGAGAGAGAGAGAGAGAGAGAGAGAGAGAGAGAGAGAGAGAGATAGAGAGACAGAGAGAGAGAGAGAGAGAGAGAGAGAGAGAGAGAGAGAGAGAGAGAGAGAGAGAGAGAGAGAGAGAGAGAGAGAGAGAGAGAGAGAGAGAGAGAGAGAGAGAGAGAGAGAGAGAGAGAGAGAGAGAGAGAGAGAATGTATGAACGAATGAAGTAATGAATGAATAAGAAAACAAAGGAAAAAAAAACAAGGGAGAAAATATATAAAACAAAGCAACAGAGGAAGAAATGAAGACAGACGGACAGGCACACAGACAAACAGAGAGGCAGATATATAAATAGATAAAGAGACAGTTAAAAGATAAGGAGAAATACATGAAATTTAACAGTTAAACAGTGGGAAAGAGGCAAGATAAATACAGACGATCATGAGTGAAATAAATAAAAGGGTGAGGAAAGAAGATTTATCAAGGAAATGCAATGACAAGGAAGAGGGAAGAGGAGAGGGGGAGGGGGAGAAACAAAAAAGAGGAAGACTTCGATAAGAAAAAATACAACAACAGCTTGCACGAGAGATGAAAAGACGAAGAGGAATGACCAAAGTTGTAGCGGATAAAACAGATGGAAGTAAAAAAGAAAAGGACGAAAAAAGAATGGAGAACGAAGAAGAGGAAGGGGTGAAAAACGTTCGAGTTGATGGATAGGAAGAGTTGAGGAGAGAGCAAAGGTTAAAGATGGAAATATTAATGATAAATTACTTTTCTTCCTTCAAAATCTCTCTCTCTCTCTCACAACCCAAACACACACACACACACACACACACACACACACACACACACACACACACACACACACACACACACACAAACACATACAGACAGCCACACAGATGCACACTTTGAATACCATAATGCTTTTCCTAATACGTTCCCGCATGTTCAAGATCATCGTGAATCAAGCACTTTATGTGTGTATGTGTGTGTTAGTGTTAGTGTGTGTGCGTGTGTGTGTGTGTGTGTGTGTGTGTGTGTGTGTGTGTGTGTGTGTGTGTGTGTGTGTGTGTGTGTGTGTGTGTGTGTGTGTGTGTAGAAAGGTGATGCAGGTTTAATAAAAAGGTAGCTGAAAAATACCACATATTTTTCTCGAAGCATAAATATATCAGTAAAATATTATATCATAAAAAATAAAGTCAGTCATATACTCGTATTTCTAGTATATCAATCCAATCATTATCATGTAACTATTTTCCTTTCTACCTACAAGGCTTCCTCCTCCTTCCCCTCCTCCTCCTCCCCTCCTCCTCCCCTCCTCCTATATTACATATCACCACCTGCCTCTTTTCCTTGCTCTTCCTAAATCGTCATGCACTTACACCCACCATTTCCTTAATTCTACCTCCACCCCTTTTCCCTCCTCCCCTCCTCTCACTTCCCCACCTCTCTTCCCCTCCCTTTCCCTTCCTCCCGCACCTTCTCAATCCCAGGTGAACAAAGGGACTCACCTAACAAGCAATTAGGCAATTAGGAGTGCTTGTGTGAGGTGTTATCTACCTTGTATACAGGGAGGGCGGAGCCATTTATGTGTCGCGGGGGAGGGCGGGGGAGTAGAGGATGAGAGGAGAGGGAGAGGGAGAGATAGAGGGTGAGAGGAGAGGGTGAGGGAGAAGATGCGAAGGAGGGGGGTGAGAAAGCAGGATGAGTTACGGGGAGAACGCAGAGGAGAGCAGAGGTTGGGGAGGGCAGAGGTTGGGGAGGGCAGGGCTTGGGGAGTTTATTATGGGGGGGAGGAGGGCGTGGTGCATGAGGAAAGGCAGGGAAAGGTAAGGAAAGGCAAGGAGAGGGAGGGAGTCTGCGTGTGTACCTGTGTTCTCAAAGCCTCAGTCCGTTAGGAGGAAAAATTATATACTCCTCCTTTTTTCTTTTGTTTTCTTGTTTTTTGTGTGTGCAGTGATTAGAGAGCGGGAATTTACAGTGTCTTATTTTTCCTCTTGTCTGGCAACGAGTGAGTAAAAAGATGGTGTTGGTGTTTGTTAGTTGAAGGAGTCTGAGTCAATAAAAAATGAATAAATGGATGAAAACACTAATGAGATAAGTGCCATAAGAGGGGGTAATGATCCTAGAACAAAGGAAACAAAACACACACGCCTCATGTTCCGCCTTAAATGGGTTACGAACATATTACTATACAGAGCAGCACACCCACCGACCTCACCCCCTTGCCGCCCCCAACACACACACACACACACACACACACACACACACACATTAGCGCACACGTAAACACAAGAAGCACGTACTCGAAAAAAAAAAAAATCCCAGAAAGAAAGAGGAAGAAAAAAAGAAAAAAAAAAGAGAGTAAGCAAGAAAAAGCAGAAACTCGTAAATCCACAGAAGCTCCGAGTGTCAATTACCTCACGTTCCTTCCCTTCACGCCTCCCTTGCCCTCACGCCTCTCTCCCTTCTCCCCTCACGCCTCCCTCCCTTCTCCCCTCGCTCCCTTCTCTTACTTCCTCACCCTTTTACACCGAACTCAACACCGGCTTCTCTTACACCTCCCTTCCCCCTTTCTCCTTTTCTCCATCTCCCTCACCTTCCTTTCATTCCTTCATCTTTTCCAGCCATATCCTTTTCCTTCTCTTTTTTTTCAACACCGGCTTCTTTTACACCGCCTTTCTTTCTCCTTTCTCCTTTTCTTCCATCTCCTTCACCTTTTCTCACCTTACTTCATCTTTCCCATCTTCATCCTTATCGTTCTCTTCTTGCATTTTACCCTGCCCCATCCCTTTCTTCCTTACCCCTCCCGTCTACTCTTTCTCTTACCCTTATTCATTTATTCCTTTATTCACTCTTCATAATTCTCCCTAATTGCCCTCATATATTCTCCTTAGCTTTCTCCATCTCCTTATTCTTTCTCTGATTCTCTACATTCACACCTTCATCCACTCTCTTTTACAACCCTTCTTCCCTCACACATCCTCACCCACATCCCTCCAGCTAAGTATTCACCCCAGCACCCCTCATCCTAGCTGTTGTAATTCATCACCTCACCCACCCCTCCATCACTCCGGCCAGTCCTTCATCACAGTACCCCCTCAGCAATCCACTATCCTCCACGGCAATACTTCAACCTCTTCTACTGTACGTCAAAACCCTCTTAATGATCCACAAGCCTGCCTCAGCCTACCTTTCAACCCCCCCACCTACCTACCTACCCTATCTTTCACCCCCTACCTCCTTTACCGTATCTTTCACTCCTCTCCACCCCTTCTCTTTACCCCCCTCCCAGCTCACCTTTCACCCCCAGCCCCTGCCTCACCTCGTTCCCCTTCCCCCAGGTACTTCAGCTCATTAGGCTACCTGGCTAGTCTACGTTTAAGCTCGTTACCTGAAATTCTTAAGATGATTTATGGTTTTCCTTCCTCCTTCTTTTCTTTATTTCTCTTTAGATATTTTCAACTGCTTTCCTTCCTTCCTTCCTGCATTCTTTTTTCTATTCTTCATTTCTTACTTTCTTTTTAACTATTTTCCTTCCTTTCTCCTTTTCCTCCCTCCTTCCTTAACTGTTATTTCCTGTTGATTTCTTCCTTCCTTCCTTTTTTCTTCCTTTCATTTTTTTCTGATCTTCCTTTCTTCATCCACTATTTTTTCCTTTATTCCTTTATCATTTTCTTTTCAACTATATTTTTTTCTTTTCTTCCTACTTTCCTTTCTTCCCTACTTGATTCTAGTTTTCTGTTTGCTTTTTCCTTCCTTCCTTCTTCCTTTTTTTTCTTAGCTACGTTTCTTCCTTCTTTCATTTATTAATTTCTTCATTCCTTCTTTCATAAACTTTCTTGTTAACTACCTTCCTTCCTGCCTCTTTTTTTTCCCTCCTGCGTTTATTACAAGTTTTCTCTTTGTTTCATACTCCTTCCTTCTTATCCCTTCGGCCGCCTGTCTTCCTTGTCGCCGCTGTTCATGCTATTCGACACTTCCTCAATACATCCTTCTCCTTTGCCTCCTTTTTCAGTGCCAATTTTCTCCTCCTTCTTCAGTTCCTGCAACCATTACCTTCTCACCACCTGGCAATGCTCTTCCTCTTCTTCTTCCTCCTCCTCCTACTACTACTAATATCCTCTTCTTTCCTCTTTTCTTTGTATACTCCTTCTCCTCTTCCTCACCTTTCTTTTTCTCCTTTTCTTTCTCCTTTTATTTCTTTTTCCTCTCCTCCTTCTCTTTCTCCTCCTTCTCCTTCTTCTCCTCCTCATTCTCTTTCTCATTCTCTTTTTAAATTTTTCTTCTTGTTCTTGTTCTTGTTCTTGTTCCTGTTTTCTTCTTCTTCTTCTTCTTCTTCTTCTTCTTCTTCTTCTTCTTCTTCCTCCGCCTTCAATTACTACTTAAAAAAAAAACATTAGGATAAACACATAAGTAACCTAGAAGAGAAAAAAATATTGGAAGGCAAGTGAAAGATGACATCACCGACAAACAGCAATAGGGGAAAAAAAAAAACATCCAGAAAATAAAAAGTCACCCACGAAAACAAAAAAGTGAGAAAAACACACACCAAACAAACGTAATGTCAATAGAAGTAAATTATAGTAAGAAAAAAAGCACATATATATGAGCCTTGAGAAAACGAAGAGCAAACTTATCAGTGAATAAAAAAAGCATGAAGGAGGATGGCGGAGATATAAATAATGTAACGTACAAGTTTTGGGCGAGGAGGAGGAGGAGGAGGAGGAGAAGGAGCAGACAAAGGGTGAGCGAGAGGAACTGATAGAGCAAAAGCAGGAGCAGAAGGAGAGGGAGAAAAAAAAGAGAAGAAAAGAGAAGAAGAAGAAGAAGAAGAAAAAGAAGAAGAAGAAGAAGAAGAAGAAGAAGAAGAAGAAGAAGAAGAAGAAGAAGAAGAAGAAGAAGAAGAAGAAGAAGAAGAAGAAGAAGAAGAAGAAGAAGAGGAAGAAGAAGAAGAAGAAGAAGAAGAAGAAGAAGAAGAAGAAGAAGAAGAAGAAGAAGAAGAAGAAGAAGAAGAAGAAGAAAAAGAAGAAAAAGAAGAAGAAACGAAAAAGACAAAAAGAAAAAGGAGGAACGAGAGAAAAAAAAAGAAAAGACAACGAGGAGAAACATGGAAACATGGAAATGCAGGCGACAGAAAGCCTATTGGCTCATTACGAGGTCGCCCGCTTGGGTGATTTAATCTGCTCGACCGCCACTTGGGGCTTGATGAGCAGATGAAAGCACCTCGATATTGAGGAGCAGATGAAAGCCCCTCGTTATTCAGTTTACTCCCGACGCAACGAAATGACGGTCGATTCTATATTTGAAGTTGATGGTATTCGCATTTACTACTTCTGAGGAAAGATTGTTCCAGTAGCGGATGACTCGGTTTGAAAAGAAATTCCTTCCAATGTCTGTGTTACATCGACTCGACTGAATGGGTAAACCGTTATTTCTAGTTCTTGAGTTGGTTTGCAGTTCAAAGAATTTGGAGTAATCGACGTTACTGAACTTTTTCAGATACTTGAAAACTTGAATCATATCCCCTCGTAGGCGTCTTTTCTCCAATGTAAAGAGATTGAGTCGCTTGAGTCGTTCCTCGTACGGTTGAGCCCTTAAGGTTGGAATCATCTTTGTGGCGCGTCGTTGAATCCTTTCCAGTAAAGCAATGTCCTTTCTGTAATTAGGAGACCAGAACTGTACTGCATACTCGAGGTGCGGTCTTACCATGGAATTATACAAGGATAGCATCGCGTCTGGTGTTTTACACTCGAAGTTCCTCGCTATGAATCCGAGCATAGTGGAGCATAGATGAGAAGGAGGAAGAGGAGGTCGTGAGAAAATAGATGAAAAAAATAAAAGGGAAAATATAAATACATGTAGAAGAGCTGGAAGAAGAAAGAGACCAGAACGAAAAACAGAGGAGCAGAGAAATAGGAACAAGAAGAAAAAGAAGAACAAGGAAGAACTACATAATAAGAATAAGTACAAGACGAACAAAAAAAAATAGTAAACAAACAGATCAGAAGCCCAGGACCTGAGCACCCGAACTCGAGGCGACGCTACAAGTTACTGAACACACGATAACCGGTTTTGTGTACAGTGATGCGACGCCCGACACCTGATGGATACCTGATAGCGCGGACAGGTGGGTGGAGGGACGGGGAGGGGGAGGGAGGCTGGTAGAGAGTGAGAGGAAGAGGGAGAGGGATAAAGAAGGGATAAGAGACGAAGAGAGAAAGAGGAACGGAGAAAGGACGAGTGAGTGACGGAGAAAGAGGCAAGAGGAGAGGGAGCGGGAGAGGGATGGAGATGGAGAGGGAGAGAGGCGGAGAGGGGGAGAGAAAGGGAGATGGGGATGGAGGAGATGAAGGAGGAAGTGACGGAGAAAGAAGTGCAGAGAGAGTAGTGAAGTTAAACAGGAAGAGAAAAGCCGCAAGGAAAGGAGTCAATACATGAACGAAAAGAAGAGACGAATAAAAAAGAGAAAAAGGAAGGGTGTGAGAGAGTAACAAAGACTAGATAACGGGAAGGAATAGAGGAAGAAAACAAACAACAACAAAAAAAGCCAGAGAGAGAGAGAGAGAGAGAGAGAGAGAGAGAGAGAGAGAGAGAGAGAGAAAGGAGGAAAAATGAGGCGTCGAGAGTGAGGAGTAATGGGCGTGGGAGACGAGGCGTGGCTGGCGTTGTCTTGTCAGCGGCCGCGACGAAAAACAAATAAACAAACAGCAATAATTACCGCTTTCAAACACCGCCCCCTTCTGCCCCTTATGTTGCTGCTACTGCTACTACTACTACTACTACCACTATTTTTTTTTTTACAACAAAGGAGGTAGCTCACGGGCACAAAAAAAGAAAACAATAATAAAAAATGCCCGCTACTCGCTGCTCCCAAAAAAGAATTAAAAGAGGTGGCCGAAAGAAAGATCAATTTCGGGAGGAGAGGTGTCCTGATACCCTCCTCTTGAAAGAGTTCAAGTCGTAGGCAGGAGGAAATACGTATGAAGGAAGATTGTTCCAGAGTTTACTAGCGTGAGGGATGAAAGAGTGAAGATGCTGGTTAACTCTTGCATAAGGGGTTTGGACAGTGTAAGGATTAGCATGAGTAGAAAGTCGCGTGCAGCGGGGCCGCGAGATGGGGGGAGGCATGCAGTTAGCAAGTTCAGAAGAGCAGTCAGCGTGGAAATATCAATAGAAGATAGAAAGAGAGGCATCATCGCGGTGGAATTTAAGAAGTAGAAGGCTATCAGTAGGAGGAGGAGAGCTGATGAGACAAAGAGCCTTAGACTCCACTCTGCCCTGAAGAGCTGTGTGAGTGGAGCCCCCCACACGTGAGATGCATACTCCATACGAGGGCGGACAAGGCCCTTGTATATGGATAATAACTGCGCGGGAGAGAAGAACTGGCGGAGACGATACAGAACGCCCAACCTCGAGGAAGTTGATTTAGCAAGAGAGGAGATATGAAGTTTCCAGTTGAGATTTTGAGTTTAAGATAGACCGAGGATATTTAGTGTTGAAGAAGGTGACAGCTGAGTGTTGTCGGAGAATAGGGGATAGGTGTTTGGAAGATTGTGTCGAGTTGATAGGTGGAGAAATTGAGTTTTTGAGGCATTGAAGGACACAAGGTTCCTTCTGCCCCAATCGGAAATGATAGCAAGGTCTGAGGTTAAGCGTTCTGCAGCCTCCAGTCTGGAGTCGTGTACTTCCTGCTGTGATGGTCTTCTATTGAAAGAAGTTGAATAATGCAGAGTGGAGTCGTCGGCGTATGAGTGGACAGGACAGTTTGTTATGGAAAGAAGATCATTGATGAATAACAGGAAGAGAGTGGGTGATAGGACAGAGCCCTGTGGAACGCCACTGTTGATAGGTTTAGGGGAAGAGCAGTGATCGTCTACCACCGCAGAGACAGAACGCCCGGAAAGGAAACTGGAGATAAAGGAACAGAGAGGGATAGAATCCGAAAGAGGGGAGTTTAGAAAGCGAAGACTGGTGCCAGACTCTATCGAAGGCTTTCGATATGTCTAGCGCAACAGAGAAAGTTTCACCGAAACGGCTAAGATAGGATGACCAAGAGTCAGTTAAGAGAGCAAGAAGATCGCAAGTAGAACGCCCCTTGCGGAATCCATACTGGCGATCAGATAGAAGGTTAGAAGTGGAAAGGTGCTTTTGAATCTTCCGGTTAAGGATTGATTCAAAAGCTTTAGATAGACAGGAAAGTAAAGCTATAGGGCGGTAATTTGAGGGATTGGAACGGTCACCCTTCTTAGGCACAGGCTGTACAAAGGCATACTTCCAGCAGGAAGGAAAGATAGATGTTGATAGGCAGAGACGAAAGAGTTTGACCAGGCAGGGTGTCAGCACAGAAGCACAGTTTTTAAGGACAATAGGAGGCACTCCATCAGGTCCATAAGCCTTCTGAGAGTTGAGGCCAGAGAGGGCATAGAAAACATCATTTGGAAGAATCTTAATAACAGGCATAAAGGAGTCAGAGGGGGGATGAGTAGAAGGAATATGCCCAGAATCGTCCAGGGTGGAGTTCTTAAAGAAAGTTTGAGCGAAGAGTTCAGCCTTAGAGACAGATGAGACGGCAGCGCTGCCGTCAGGGTTGAGGAGAGGAGGGAAAGAGGAAGAAATGAAATTGGAGGAGATATTTTTGGCTAGATGCCAGAAGTCACGGGAAGAATTAGAAGAAGCAAGGTGTTGACATTTTCTGTTAATAAAAGAAGTTTTGGTAAGTCGGAGAATAGATTTGGCACGATTTCGGGCTGAAATGTAAAGGTCAAAGCTAGTGGGAGTTCGAAGGCTCTGGAACCTTTTGTGAGCTGCTTCTCTATCTTTAATAGCACGAGAACAAGCGTGATTAAACCAAGGCTTTTTAGCATGCGGAGTAGAGAAAGTACGTGGAATGTATGCCTCCATTCCAGAGACAATCACCTCTGTGACGCGCTGAGCACACACAGAGGGGTCTCTCCTGGAAGCAGTAATCATTTCACGGGAAATCGGAAAAGTACATCCTCAGGTTGTCCCACCGAGCTGAAGCAAAATGCCAGAAGCATCGCCTCTTCGGCGGGTCCAGAGGATGTACAGGAGCGATAGGACAGGATACAGAAATAAGGTTATGATCGGAGGAGCCCAACGGAGAGAACAGTTTGACAGAGTAAGCAGAAGGATTAGAGGTAAGGAAGAGGTCTAGAATGCTGGGCCTGTCTCCAAGACGGTCGGGAATACGAGTAGGATGCTGTCATTACTACTGTTACTACTACTACTACTGCTACTACTAATAATAATAATGCTGCTATCACTACTACTACAGCTGCGACTACTACTGCTGCTACGAGTGGAAGAAAACACAAAAACACACTCACAAATAGACAAAAACATATTCATGCCACCGCAGGTATATTATCATGCGTGCAGAAGTCTCGTGTCCGCTCGCAAACATGTGTACGAGTTTTGTTCGTGCGTGTTTGTATGTGAGTGTTTCTGTCCATCCCTGCATGGGTAGGTGTGTGCATGTGTTTGTGCCCGCTCGCGACAACTGACACTACAAATATATATATATATATATATATATATATATATATATATATATATATATATATATATATATATATATATATATATATATATATATATATATATATATATATATATATATATATATATATATATATATATATATATATATATATATATATATTAATATTTTGCTCTTATTTCTACTACTGTTAACGATAATCCTACTACCACTATTAATATTACTGTTGCTGCTGCTACTACTACTACTACTACTACTACTACTACTACTACTACTATTACTTCTACTACTACTACTATTATTGCTTCAGCGGCTGCTTCTACTACTACTACTACATAAATGATACCTCCACCCATGTTTATTTTCCCGACACATAATCATGGAGGGCTCCATAGCTTGGAGGTCATTAGCCCCAACTCTGTTCGCTAATGACTGTGGCATCCAACCATATCACTAATACTACCTGACACTAAATCACCTATCATCTATTACGTCTAGATCCCCCTTTCCTTCCCTACTCAAGTCACTCCCGACCCACCCTAATGTCACTCTCCACCACTGTGGCTTCATAGTCCATATTGGAGATGGTGGTGGCTTTTGGGCCAGAGTGTCTGGTGCCCCTGAGACATAGGATGGCCGACCTGAGCAGGGAGAACGAGAGGCGACACCTCATCCAGGCGACAACGTGGCTCCTTGGCTGTTGCTTCTTTTCTGAGATTAGTTCCGCGAGGCGTGCGTAGAAGCATTGGGCCCTGGGACCCATCCCGCCGGATGTGGTGAAGACGAGGGGGGTGAAGCTGCCCTGATCCACATGTTGGATTCTTTCACCGTATGCCCTTGTCTTCTCCTGCTCGTTCCTGTGGTGGGCGGCTTGCAGGGGCAGTTCACGGTGACAGGCAGCCATCGGGTCGAATATGCGGATGTCCATGAACGCCCGCTGTCCGCGCACCCAGAATCCAGGGGCACTTACATCAACCCGTGCCTCATGTGAGGTATTGGCCGTCCTGTACCGAAGGTGTTCGCCGTCCAGGGGAAGCAGTGCCGGCTCGGTAGTGACGTCTTGGCATACCTCCCCGAGCATGCTGGCTGTCAGATCACTCACTTCATCGTGTCGAATACAGACGAAGCCTCCTTTTTTACATGTCATGGTGTGGGTGACATCATTTGGTGATCCACATGCACAGAGATCAGGCAGTCCCTCAATCGGCCAGCCATATCTCAGAGCAATGGCGTCGACAAATTCTTGTTTGTTGAGGCTGAAGCCCTTTGCTCTGATTGGTAATGACGTTAGCCAGTTAGAGGCGCCTGCCTCCTGTGCTGTGTGTATTTTTCTACCCATTTCTGTGGACTACTACTATTACTACTACTACTATTACTACTACTACTATTACTACTACTACTACTACTACTACTACTACTACTATTACTACTACTACTATTACTATTACTACTACTACTACTACTACTACTACTACTACTACTACTATTACTACTACTACTACTGCTATTTTTTTAAGATGCTGCCTATATCGCCGATAGCCTCTCTTGAGGGGCCTTTTGGACGGCCACAGCCCGTTAGTCACGCAGGCGAATTTTATTTATTTATATTGGCTGCCGTAATATGTGACTCTTGCTAGAACCAAGCTTTCCCCTGTGCTCCCCTTGACAGAAGTCACTGAAGTCACTGTTGACGAAGATCTGGGCAGCATGTGGGTAATTTTCCGCCACTCGGTGATGGTTGAAAATCGTCGGTGTTTTGTAGAGGGACTCGAAGCTAGGTCCTCGGGATCACCACGCCCACACACGGACCACTCGGCTACGGTCTCCTACCCCCCCAACTACTACTACTACTACTACTACTACTACTACTACTACTACTACTACTACTACTACTACTACTACTACTACTACTGCTGCTGCAACTGCTACTCCGTAACGACCTCCTTCCGTTTGGAGCTGCTAACTCACACCATTGGGCTCAACCACGTCAACGACTGTGGCCGTCAACCAGCTTTATTAACCTTAATTTTACTAGCAATTTCATAGATTTATGAAAATTAACACAATTTTGCCTGACTAGGCTGTCTGCCTCCAATGTATTTATTTATTTATTTATTTATTTATTTTTTGCTTTTGCTGCTGCATTTATTGCTACTACGTTTACTAAAACTACTACCCCTACTATTACTGCTACTACTCAGACTATTACTACTACTATTACTACTACTACTACTACTACTACTACTACTACTACTACTACTACTAATATTTATGATAATAATAACGACAATAATGAAAATAATAATAATAATTAATAATAATAATAATAATAATAATAATAATAATAATAATAATAATAATAATAATAATGCTAATGCTATTACTGTGATATTTCTTCACATACTGCTACTACGTTTATTACTATCGAGATATACAATAATTATAAAATATATAATATGGTCACCAGGAATCGGAAACACATCATTGCACTGTTATCCACAGAACCAGCGACACACGAACAATCAAGAAACTGGGCCACATTTACTTCTTTCAAACGATAAGTTACCGAAAGAATCCTAACTTTTGAACGTGCTCTGAGCGTAAGCCAACGAGACGCTCACTAAATACATTCCTTCTCTTTCTTGCCCTCTTATTTTTACACCTTTTCATCCTCTCACTTTACCGCAGCATACCACACACAGCGCATCATCTCTCTCTCTCTCTCTCTCTCTCTCTCTCTCTCTCTCTCTCTCTTCCTTTTTCTCCCTTCATTTCCCTCCCCTTCACCTCATCACACTAACGCCATAATTTCTTCCCTTTCATCCCTCACCCCTCACACCTTCTCTCCCCTCCT
>NC_066551.1:13987394-14037394 GCF_024679095.1 Eriocheir sinensis
CCATCACACCACCACCACCACCACTACCACCACCCCAACACCACCACACCTCTACCACCACTACCACCACCCCAGCACCACCACCACCACCACCATCCATCCAAAACCACAACCATGTATTCAAACACACTCTCTCTCTCTCTCTCTCTCTCTCTCTCTCTCTCTCTCTCTCTCTCTCTCTCTCTCTCTCTCTCTCTCTCTCTCTCTCTCTCTCTCTGCCATACTTAGACATCTTTTCTCCTCTCTTCTTCTCTGCCTAAACATCTAAATACCCGGAGGAGAAGGTGAGGGCGAAGGATAAGGCGAAGGATGCGGAGGTGAAGGAGTCGAGGGCTTTGGAAGGACTCGGCTTCGTTAGCGGCTTTGTCCCGCGGGCCTTTCGAGAGCTCCTATCAGGATTCATCTTATGTAAACAGCCTTGCCCTGCCCTGACCTAGGCTGACCCTCGCCTTTGCTTCTGTCGTGGGCGAGGGGGAGTTGGCTATGGCAGGGGCGGCGACGAGGCGGCGGGAACGACGACTACTGTGGTGGCGGGGGTGGTGGTGGTGATGGTGGTGGTTAGGACAGGAAATAGTGACGTTTGGTGAGGGAGACGATATTGTAATAGTAGTAGTGATGGTGGCAAAGGTCTCGAGATTAGGATAGCAAAGGTAGTGATGTTGTCATAGGAAGAGGAAAGATATGTATGAGAAAATCAAATATGCCAGCATCATTGAAATTACTATTGCTATTATTTCTTCTATTATTTGCTCTAATGTTATTAATGCCACTATTATTATTATCGCTGCTACTTTTACTACTATTACTATTGTTATTGCTACTACTACTACTATTACTACTACTACTTCTACCACTACTACTACTAATAACACTACTACTACTACTTGTACTACTACTACTACTACTACTACTTTCACTATTGACTGGTTTCTAATACTCCCTCATCAATTATTCCCTCTCGTCCTGATAAATCTAGCTGTCATCATTAGAGTATTTAGCTTTCCATCTGTGTCAACACGCGAATACATCTCTCTCTCTCTCTCTCTCTCTCTCTCTCTCTCTCTCTCTCTCTCTCGCATACCATGATATATACATTTGTTTTCTCCTTCTCTCTCTCACTCTCTGTCGCTCCTTTTTTTCTCTCCCTTTCCTTTCAGCGTCGGGCAAAGTTGACTTTCTTGACTCTCGCTAACGTTAGCATTGGGAACACAAACCGTCTCCTTTACATACGGCGAAAAAAACAACCTTGCTCAAATCACCTGTTTGGACATCCATCTCTGTTTTCATGACGTGTGTGTGTGTGTGTGTGTGTGTGTGTGTGTGTGTGTGTGTGTGTGTGTGTGTGTGTGTGTGTGTGTGTGTGTGTGTGTGTGTGTGTGTGTGTGTGTGTGTGTGTGAGTGTGAGTGTTTGAGCTTCCATACATTTTTCATCCGGCCACTGTCTCCCTCTTGTCTTCCTTCTTTTCTTCGTGTGTTTGACTTGTAATTTTTCCCTCCGACGCCTCTTGTCTCTCCAGGGACGTCCTGCGTAATTACTTCGTGTGTGTGTGTGTGTGTGTGTGTGTGTGTGTGTGTGTGTGTGTGTGTGTGTGTGTGTGTGTAAGGAGGCAGGTAGGCATATAGATATAGGTATGCATGTGCGTGTGTGTGTGTGTGTGTGTGTGTGTGTGTGTGTGTGTGTGTGTGTGTGCAGGAAGGCAGGTAGGCATTTATATATAGTAGGTATGCAAGTGTGTGTCTGTATGTGTCTCGAATGGTCATGAGGTCCGTCTGTCTGTCTGTCTCTGTGTTTTCTCTCTCACGTGCTCTCTCTTAATATCACTTTACAAACACACACACACACACACACACACACACACACACACACACACACACACACACACACACACACGTTGCATACAATAGCGCTGGGAGTGGTGGGAGTGGCAAGGCGAGCAGTACCAAGTCCGCCTCATCATTATTTGCACTCGCCTTGAAGCTAAAAATAGGAGATAAAGAGGAAGGAGGAAAAATATAATGCATACTACTACTACTACTACTACTACTACTGCTGCTACTACTACTACTACTACTACTACAACTACTACTACTGCTGCTACTACTACTACTACTACTACTACTACTACTACTACTGCTGCTGCTGCTACTACTACTACTACTACTTAATAATTTGGTTGAAGTACTAGGCGTGTGTATATATGTGTTTAATGTGAGATATGTTTAGGAATATTTTTCCCAGTACTCTCTCTCTCTCTCTCTCTCTCTCTCTCTCTCTCTCTCTCTCTCTCTCTCTCTCACACACACACACACACACACACACACACACACACACACACACACACACACACACACACACACACACACACACACACACACACACACACACACACACATTACCCCTCTCCCCCCACTACACACACACGCATACAAACACACGTGTGAATCCTTTGCCACATCCTTGAGTGATATGATTTAGCGCTATTTTCTCAGTCAGACGTTAGCAGTGCGGGGGACAAGGGAAGCATGTAACGAGAGTCCCTTCCATCACCTTGGTTATCTATGCACTGACCACGCGTTGATGGCTACAAGGGCGGGGCGGCAGGGAGGGGCTGGGAGGGCCTTTGAGGTTGTGTGAGGAGGATGTAGGGTGTGAGAGAGGGGCACTAACCAGGGCATAGCGGGAAGGAAAAGTAAAGAGGGAAATGCAAACGATAGGAAACTTGAGATATATGCAACACCGTAAGAGTTATGAGAAAAGTTGATGATAATGAGGGCAGTAAAAATGAGGAGTAGAAGGAGATGGAGCACTAAAAGAAGGAGGAGGAGGAGGAGGAGGACGAGGAGGAGGAGGGAGAGGAAGAAGAGGAGGAGGAGGATGTATGGCAGGTTGTACAGAAGAGAAGGGTTGTTTGTAAGCTGTAAGAGAGGAGGAAGGCAGGGAAGAGTGAAGAAAGGGCGTAGGGAAGGAAAAGGAATGTAAGTGAAGGCAAGAAAAAGAAAAAGATAAAAAAAAGAGGACATTAAAGGAAGGAACAGGGAAACAGAGGAATGGTACGGAGAGAAAAAGGAAAGGAGAAGAAACGAAAGAGAAGGCAATTATAGAAAGAACAAAAAATAAAAAGGAAAGGAAGGGAGAGGATGAGACTACTAAATACGGGATGAGAACGCGGGGAAAAAGAAAAAAAAGGGAAGGAAAAGAAAGCAACTCAAAAAGAGGGAAGGAGAAAAGAAGATTAGGTGTAGGAAGATGAGAGGAGGAAAGGGACAGGTAGGGAAATTATTGGACGGGAAGTGAAATGAAAGGAAGGAAAGGGAGGGGAAGGAAAGGGAAAATAAAAAGGCATGGAAAAAGAAGAGTGAGAGAAAGTACTTGTAAGGGGTGTGGGGTGGAAGATAATGTAGTCGTTGGTGATTCCGTTAATGAAAAAGATAAAAAAAAGGACATTAAAGGAAAATAAAATAGAAGACGAAGTGAGGGGGGTGGGGGAGGGGGAGGGTGGAGGCAGTTGTAAGTGATCAAGGTTGAGATTTGTGTAGTGGAGCTGTAGTGAATGAACGGCTGAAAGGGTATTGGGGTGGATGTTAGTGTCGTAGTGGAGGGGGTTGTATTGTAGGGGTCGGGGAGGGGATGATGAGGGACACAAGGTTGAGGGTGCAGCGTTGTGTGGGCGGTTGACGGTGGAGGACAGTGGAAGGGAAGGAAAAGGGGGAGATAGGAAAGGTTACAGGGTGCGAAGTAAGGTGTGGAGGAGGGTGTGGGAGAGGGGCGGGAGGGAGGCATGCGTGGTACTTAGAATGGGGAGCGTGGGGAGGGGTAGGGTGCTGTACGAAAGGGGCTCGCGTAGGGGATGCAGGGGTGCGGGGAAGGGGATGAAGGGGTGTGTGTGGGTGACGAAGGGTGGGGAGAATTGAGGCGCTTCCCTTCGACACTTCTGATTAATAGTTCGATCAGGATTTAATTAGTAAACATGAGCTGCTTGTCCAGTGGTTGTGGGAGGAAGGGAGGGAAGGAGGGAGAGGGGAGAGGGAGGAGGAAGGGAGAGAGGGAAAGCTGGAGGGAGGGAATGTCAGAGAGAGGCTGGAGAGAGATAAATGATAGGACGATTTTTCGGAAATAAAGGAAAGCCAGATGAAACGTGGAGATATAACGAGAGAGAGAGAGAGAGAGAGAGAGAGAGAGAGAGAGAGAGAGAGAGAATATGGCACGGTAGGTCAGATTTATTTTAGATGAATGAATCTGCGGTTTTCACAACGTAACGGTCTCTCTCTCTCTCTCTCTCTCTTTTGCTCTATTTATAATAATAATAATAATAATAATAATAATAATAATAATAATAATAATAATAATAATAATAATAATAATAATAATAATAATAATAATAATTAATAATAATAATAATAATAATAATAATAATAATAATAATCATAATAATAATAATAATAATAATAATAATAATAATAATAATAATAATAATAATAATAATAATAATAATAATAATAATAATAATAATAATAATAATAATAATAATAATAATAATAATAATAATAATAATAATAATAATAAAAATGATGATGATGATGATGATGATGATGATGATGATGATGATGATGATGATGATGATGATGATGATGATGATGATGATGATGATGATGATGATGATGATGATGATGATGATGATGATGATGATGATGATGATGATGATGATGATGATGATGATAATAATAATAATAATAATAATAATAATAATAATAATAGCGCGAAAAAGAAGAAGAAGAAGAAGAAGAAGAAGAAGAAGAAGAAGAAGAAGAAGAAGAAGAAGAAGAAGATGAAAAAAAAATAAACCTATCATCATCATCATCATCATCATCAACAACAGTAAAAACAGCAACAGCAAAAGAACTCAACAACCTCAACAACAACAACAAAAAATATATAATAAAACTGGGCACTCACCAGAATCCTTTTACCTCAAGTCATTATCTCCCATTTATTCAGGCCCATTAATAGTCCTGTGTTCCTGCTCTCTCTCTCTCTCTCTCTCTCTCTCTCTCTCTCTCTCTCTCGTCCCGTCTGTCCTTCACGTTCACATTCCATTCATTTCCTTTCTCCCATCACCTCTTCTTCCCTCCCGCCCGTCACTGCTCTTCCTCTAGCCATTCTCTACTCTGTATTATTATTTTATTCATTTTTTTCTTCTTTTCTTTTTTCTTATCCTTTTTCTCACATTCTTTCCTTTCCTACCTGAAACCAACAACCAAAAAAGTAACTGTGGAGTTGTTTTCACCTAATTACTTATAGATTCGAAATTAAGTTCTCTAGTATTAGTATTAGTATCAGCAGTGGTAGTAGTGATGATAATAATTGTATTACTAATTACAATAGATAATAATAATAATAATGGTAATAGCAACAACGACGAAGACAAAAAAAGGAAAGTATATTAACGGACAGGTAAGGTCGGGCTCATCTATAAGTAACCCTTCACCTGCGGGCGTCTATGATGAGGGGATAATACAAAGGAATATTCGGCCATTGTTTCACGTCACTTTCCTCCGTCCCGTGGGTATGGGCGATGACGGACAGCACAATGCGATAATGAAATAGTGATGAGAGAGAGAGAGAGAGAGAGAGAGAGAGAGAGAGAGAGAGAGAGAGAGAGAGAGAGAGAGAGAGAGAGAGAGAGAGAGAGAGAGAGAGAGAGAGAGCTGCAGGAATGTTGGAGATGGAGGAGGAGGAGGAGGAGGAGGAGGTAGCGGTTGTGGAGGAGGAAGAGGAGGAAGAGTAAGAAAAAAGAGTCGTAGGAGGTGGTGGTGGAGGAGGAAGAAGAGGAGGAGGAGGAAGGAAAAAGAGGAGGAGGTGCTAGTGATGGTTCAAGATGGATGTTTACTTCCTGGGATACACAAAGATAATGTCGCTAAAAGTAACTTGGAATGCCCTGCTACTGCTACTGTTACTACTACTATTACTACTACAACTACTACTACTACTACTACTACCAGGGTTGGGTCCAATTACAGGAGACTGTACTTTAGTCCAAGTCCAAGTACCCGGATATTTTTGAAGTACAAGTACAAATACAGTCACTTTGCTATGTACTTAAGTCCAAGTCCAAGTACATTTCATTGTAATTAGGTACATGTACTTTATGAGAAAAAAAAGTTCCTTTCACAGATTCGTGAAGCACGAAAGTTAGTAGTTTTCATATATACACATTAATGAGACATAATAATATTACACTACAATATCATAACACTCAAAGTACGTATTTACCCAGTAGTATCATCACAAAATTCATTAGAATCTATATACAGTATATAACTTTTGATTAAATACAATGTACTTGTTTGTACTGAATGTACTTGGTAATTTTCAAGTACTTTGGGTCTATGTACAAGTACAAGTACATGAAAATCTGTACTTAACACCGAGTCCAAGTACAAGTACATGTATACTTGGACCCAGCCCTGACTACTACTACTCCTACTACCACTAGTACTATTACTACTACTGTTGCTCTCAACTATAATTTTACGGTGTTTATAAAGCCCTCTACAACAATTCTTTCTACTTATTTTTTATCTACTAATCACCATCATCATCCTACCCTTTTTCCTTCTCTCATTCTCTATTTTTTCTTCCCTCCTTTCTTATCTTCCTTTCTTTTTCCTTCCTTCCTTCCTTCCTTCCTTCCTTCCTTCCTTTTTTCTTCCTTCACCTCCTCCTCCTGTATGTTTGTTGCTTCCCCACGCTTCTGCTTCCTGTCTGCTGTCTGTCTGTTATTGTCTGTTTTGCTTTATTTGTTCCGCCTTGTTTTGTCCATGTTGACGTCTCTCTCTCTCTCTCTCTGTCTCTCTCTCTCTCTCTCTCTCTCTCTCTCTCTCTCTCTCTCTCTCTCTCTCTCTCTCTCTCTCTCTCTGATAATCTCCCTCAAAGCAGTTTTTTCCTTAGATTCTGACCATAAAACAGAACATCCTTAAAAGTTGGCTTCCCTAAGTTGCGAAATATAACTTAAAAAAAAAAAAAACATCTTCCGCCCCTCTTCGTCCCCTCTTTAAAAACCGTGACCGAGCAAAGTGAGTCGGATAAATTTAGGGTTTAAGTCCCTCTAATGAGACCAGGGGATTCTTCCTAATTTGAGAAATATTCTGTTTTTTTATGTTTTTTTCCTTCTCTTGCCTGCTTCTCGTCTTGCACTCGTCCTTACATCCGCTGCTTCTCCCCTCTCTCCTCTTTTCCCTTCTTTTTCCTTCTTTTCCATGTTGTTGCTTCTCTCTCTCTCTCTCTCTCTCTCTCTCTCCTTTTCCTTCTCAAGATCTTCACTTTTTGTTTTCTTCTCCTCTACCTCCATATTTTACGGCTCGAACTTTTCTTCTCTCTTCTTTTCCTCACTCATTCTCTTTCACCTCCATTTTAGTACTTTCTTCCCTTTTCCTTTGTTCATTTGATCCCTTCCACTTTTCTCCTTTCTTTCTCCTCCTTCCTTCGTATTTGGTTTGTGCTCCATTACAATCTTCGGTCTCCTATTACATCTTTTGTTTCTTCCTCTCATTTCTTTCTCTCTATCTCTTTCTGTCTGTTTTTCTTTCTTTCTCTCTTTCTTCATTCATTCATTCATTCATTCGTTCTTCATTTCTTATTTCCGCTTTTCCATACTAACTTTGTTCCTCCTTCCTTTCTATCTTTTTTTCGTCCATTATTCTTTATTTTTCATTTTATTTATTTCCTTCTTTTTAACATTTTTTTCTTAATTTCCTTCCGCCAGTCCTTCCTTCTTTCCTTCATTCATTCCCTCTTTCCTTCCTTCCTTCCTTCCTTCCTTCCCTCTCCTCCTCATCCTTCACGCACGTCATCCCGCCACCAACTTCTCCAAAACCTTCACATATTCAGAATTTCTCGCAGGAATGTGTCACTTCGGTTTACGGATCATGAGCGAACAGTTTCCTCCTCCTCCTCCTCCTCCTCTTCCTCCTCTTCCTCTATATGTTTCTCTCTCTCCTCCTTTTCCTTTTCCATCTTTGTTTCTGCTTCTGTCTTTTTTCTGTGCTTATGTTATTTTCTCAGTTACAATTTACTTTTATCTATCTACATACTAGCTTATCCATCTACCTATCTACCTACCTAACAACCAACATATCTATCTAACCACCTACTTATCTGCATACCCACCTACTTATCTACCAACATTATCCACCTTCCTATTCATGTCTTTTTATTTAGCTATCTATCTACTTCCCTATCTATTAATTTATCTACGTCAGTCTATTTTGCTTTCCTTTAACAAATTACTCTTCCTCCCAACACCTCCACGTCACTAATTTATTATGTTTGTGTTTCGCTTGTTTCTCCTGTTTTATTTATGTTTCTTCTATCCACTCTTCCCTCCCGAGCCATAAATATATCACGTGTCTCCTTCACCCCTTCCTCCCCTTTCCTCCCCTGCCCCTCCCGTTCCTTTCCCTTCTTCCATGTCTAATAGGCTCATCGTCTTTCACGCCTTCCTTGGTATGCCCCCTTCCACCTCCCTTCCTTCTTTCGTTTCCTCTTTTCATAATTTCTTCTACTTCCTTCTTTCTATTTTCAGCTATTCCTCTTTTCTTCCTTTCCTTCCTTTCATCGTTGATTCCTTATTTTATGTCTTCTTTCGTTTCTTTCTCCCATTATTCTTTATTCCTTTTTTCCTAAATTCTTCTTTCCTTCCTTCCTTCCTTCCTTCTTTCTTATTTCTTTCTTTCTTATCTTCTTTCCCTCTTTAAGTCCTTCATTCATTAATTTGTTTCTATCTATCTTTCTTTAAGTGTAAGAATGAAGACAGGAATAACGAGAGAGAGAGAGAGAGAGAGAGAGAGAGAGAGAGAGAGAGAGAGAGAGAGAGAGAGAGAGAGAGAGAGAGAGAGAGAGAGAGAGAGAGAGAGAGAGAGAGAGAGAGAGAGAGAGAGAGAGAGAGAGAGAGAGAGAGAGAGAGAGAGAGAGAGAGAGAGAGAGAGAGAGAGAGAGAGAGAGAGAGAGAGAGAGAGAGAGAGAGAGAGAGAGAGAGAGAGAGAGAGAGAGAGAGAGAGAGAGAGACTCATTCAATCCCCTTTAGTGTCACCTTTATTTGGCACCTCACACCTATCCCCCTTCCCCCCTTCCTATCTCAGGTGGGGAGCGGTAAAGAAGAAAGGAGAGGAGAGAAGGAAGGGAAGAAAAGGAAGAAGGAAGGGAAGAAGGAAATGGGGAGATGGGGAGGGGAGAATGAGGGATGAAGATGCTGCGATTGAGATGGGGGGTGGGGGTGTAAGGGGTGTGGCGGCGGCTGTAATGGTGGTGGTGATGATGATGGTGGTGATGGTGGCGGGGAGATAATGGTGGTAATGGTGGTAGTGGTGATGGTGGTGGCGGTGGTGATGGTGGTTGATAGTGGTTAAGTGCTAGTCATGGCGTTAATGGAACTAGTTATCGAGTTTCCTTTTTCTTTTTTTCCTTTTTTTTTGTTGTTCGTCTCCTTACACTCCTCTTTGTCTCTACACCTTTCGTTCTTTTTTTTCCGCATGCATTTAATCATTTCCTGGTATCATACTCTATTACTATTATTTTTATCATTATTGTTATTATTACTATTTTCATCATCGTCATTATTTCCGCCAACATCATCAATATAATTAGATTTGTCACCATTTAGAGTATTCCTGCATCACCCTCCTCCTCTTCCTCTTCACTTCCTCCTCCTCCTCCTTCTCCTCCTCCCCTTCTTTCCTCCTCCTCCTCCTCCCTCTCCTCCCGCGGCTAAAACGGTACGTGATCCCTTTCAGGCGCTTCTTTGATCCTATATCCGGGGGAGGCGTCGCTTACATCAGACCCACATGCAGCCACCCAGTCGAAGAAAAAAAAAGCTCCCTCCCCTTCCCTCCTCTCTTTCCTGAGCCTCCAAATCCTCTTCTGATAATCCTATAAGGTATCTAGGCCTTTCCCTGCCCCACACACCCCGCCAGGACGCACAGGCCCACAGGAAAACAATGGAGCATCACGAGGATCTCTTCATTAGGGTGTCCGTATACGGGGGAAGCGTGAGTGATCTTTCTCCTGGCGGCTCTGATAGCGTCTCCGCCTGTCATGACTCTGGCCTCCCGCGGCTCCTACGGCGAAAGTAAGACAGGAGGGAGGAAGGAACGCGTAAAGGGGCTCGGTGACGTAAATATATGTTGTGTGAAGCGAAGGAGGAACGAAACGAAAGAAGGAAAGGGAAAAGCGACACAGGGAAGATGAAAAGAAAGAAAGGAATATGAAAACAAGAAAAAAAAAGAAATTTAAGACCAAAAGGTGAAAAGAGTGTGTAAAGGTGCTCTGTGACGTAAATATGTGTGTAAATATGTGTTGTGAAAAGCGAAAGAAGAACGAAACGAAGAAAGAAAAGGGGAAAGCGATGCAGGGAAGATGAAAAGGAAGGAAGGAAGAATCAAAGCAAGACATGAGGGCGAAAAGAGTGCGTAAATATGCTCGGTGACGTAAATGTGTTGCGTAAAGCGAAAGAAGAATAAACCGGAGGAAGACAGGAAGGAAGAAAGAAGCATAGTAAGACGGGAGGTAGGAAAGAATGTGACGTAACTATACATATGCTGTGTAACGCGAAAGAAGAAAAAGCCGAACGAAGAAAAGGGAAAAGCGAAACGTGAAGATGAAAAGGAAGGAAAGGAGATGAAAGTGAGGAAGAAAGAAGGGAAGTGAGACAGGAGGTAGTAAAGAGTGTTGTTAAGGTTAATTCTCTGTGACGTAAATATGTGTTGTGTAGAGCGAATGAGGAAGAAAACGAAGGAAGAAAAGGGAAAAGCAAGACAGGGGAGATGAAAAGAAAGGAAAGATGAAAGTAAGGAAGAGAGAAAGACAGGAGGGTGAAGAGAGTGGATTACATCTTCTATAACGTAAATATTAGTTGTATATACTGAAAAGGAACGAAGGGAAGGAGGAAAAAGGGAAATATATAGGAAAAAAAATATATAGACGAGAAAACGTAAGACAGGAGGAAGCAACAAGTACGATAATTGCATAGTAAAGAAAAGGTATAAAGCGTGGAAAGAAAAAAATAAGGAAAAGAGAAACACGACCAAAGAGAAATAGGAGACGATGAGGTCAAATTAAGGAACGGTAAAACAGGCTTAAAGGAAGAGTACGAAAAGGAACTCGATAACCTAAATTGACTCTAAGGCTTTCTATGTGCTGTGCAAAGGGCGGAATATTAAAGAGGTAAAAGTCAAGCCAGTAGTAAGGGGGCAAAAAGGAACTACATTGAGCTGATCTGTAACGTAAATTGACGCTCGACTCAATCTCTCTACGTGGAGTGTGAAGCGGAATATGAACGAAGGTAAAAGGAGTCCAGTAGTACAGAGAAAAAATAATCTACATCGGGACGATCAGTAACTTAAAATTGACACTCATCTTAATCTTTTCATGTGCATTGTAAAGCGAAATATGAACAAAGAAAAAGGTTAGGCCAGTGGTGAGGAGGCAAAAAAACTACATTGAAGTGATCTATAACCGAAAATGGCCCCCTAAAAAAAACATTCGGGGTCTATCAAAAAAAAAAAAAAAGGAGAGCCGAGAGTTCTTAAGGGGCGATGATATATAGATGTCAGGAAAAAAAGGTTAGATGACACAGCGGATTAAGAAGAGTATGTGTCAGGTAGATAAATACAGCTTTTAATAAAACTGTCAGTGGGGAGGACGGAAGAAGGGAAAAGAGCACACATCATCGAAAAATAATACACCTAATTGAAATCACTTGGCAGAAGAGATAAAAAAGTAATGAACAGCGAGGAGCCTTTAGAACGGAGAATGAAAAATGTGGTTACTGATCGAATAAGTAATTAAATAAGTAGAGGAGGGAAGAACATAGATCATTTGAGAGAAACGAGCGAAAATATGCCAATGAAGAGTGAAGAGCCTTGAGAAAGAAAAGAAGATGGTTATGCTCGAATATGAACTTAAATAAAGAAGGAACAAGAAAAGTAGAGAACAGATCATCTAAAAAAAAATACTTCTCTGGACAGCGTTTACCCGTGTTCCTACGGGATCGCTGTCAGAGGAGAAAACGTAAAGACGGTTCAGGTTAAGGATGGAGATCCTTCTTGATGTTACCTTGCGGCAGTGGGATTCGATCCGCTCCGCTCTGGTTCTTCACTTCGATGGACTGACGCTCTAACCAGCTAGGCCACCACGTCCCGATAACTGATTATTAAGAAAAATTTAATAATACACAATATAACTTGCTAGAAAATAAAACAGAAAAGTGAGAGGTCAATAAGTGATAATAAAGTGGTCAATGATTAAAGGAAGAAGGAAGGCGATGACAGGTCATTAGCAAAGGATATCTGTACTAAAATGCTTGACATAAGGAAAAAAAATGGTGAAAATAAAACCTAGAGAAAATGAGATAAAGAAGGGGCTTCATGATAACAAAGTTAATAAAAGAATGAAGCATGAAGGGAAAAGGAGCTCACTTCATTGCGTAATGACTAAAGTAAAGTTGAGGGCAGGCGTTATAGCCGAGCGTGGCCTCGGTGCTTGTTTTCGTCACACTGGACCTTGAACCTGTGGTGTGTGAGAACTCATTGACACAGGGCCAATTTGACACCAGAGATCCCACAGTTTACTATTCCCCAGGTTTCCCCAGCAAAACCCTTATCGACCAGCCCGATAATAGCCGGGATTCAAACGCGGACCCGAGAATTCGTAGCTAGGCATGGCAACCACTTCACCACGGAGGTGTACTGAATAATAATACACACATAGATTAAGAAAAAAAATTGATATAAAGGACAATGAGCCAAATTGTGAGGAGCATCAAAATAAAAAAATAAAAAAGTAAATCTGGTTCATGATCGAACAAGTAATTAATGAAGCTGCTCTGGACCCGGTTACCTTATAAACCACCGTCGTTGTATATGAAGAAAAAAAAAACATTAAAAGAACCCTTATTTAAAATCCGAAAACTACTCCCGCTCAGCTTTTATTTTGTCTTTTGGAGTGAACAGTAATTTACATAAAACACAAAAAGGCGTCAACTTTAATTTATTTTATCAAACCAGAAGCGTAACTCTTAATTTAGAGGAGACAATAGCGAGAGAGAGAGAGAGAGAGAGAGAGAGAGAGAGAGAGAGAGAGAGAGAGAGAGAGAGAGAGAGAGAGAGAGAGAGAGAGAGAGAGAGAGAGAGAGAGAGAGAGAGAGAGAGAGAGAGAGAGAGAGAGAGAGAGAGAGAGAGAGAGAGAGTCATTCGTGTATGTTTGTTTGTTTGTGTGTGTGTGTGTGTGTGTGTGTGTGTGTGTGTGTGTGTGTGTGTGTGTCGTTATCTCGTCCTGCCCAAAACGGGTGACCGATGACGCACACACTTTGGGTTCGTTCGAGGTGAAAAAATACATGAGGGGGAAAAAAAGGAGCCCACGAAAAAGGAAAACACAATCACAGGACGGAACAAATAAGACATCTCGCCAACACATAGGAAACCTGAGACTCCCGTACCTTGGAGACTCAGGCAAGAGGAGGAGGAAGAGGAGGAGGAGGAGGAGGAGGAGGAGGTAACGGAGCAGGAGGAGTAAGAGGAGGAGGAGGTAACGGAGCAGGAGTTAGAGAAGGAAGAGGAAGAGGTGGAGGAAAAGGATTATGATGATGATGCTGATGATGATGATGCTGATGATGAGAAGGAGAAAGAGATGCGTTCTATAGATGAACATGGAGGTTAATGTTTGTTTTTTTATTATAATGTATTTTTTGAGAGGGGGGGGGGGGGGGGCGCTATATTTTTCAGGTTTAAGACAAATCTATTTTCCTATGTGATTTATACTGGATTTCTCTCTTCCTAATTCAATTCATTCTTAAAAGCCAAAATCCTTCTGCAGAACTGAACACGAGCATTTAAACACAAAACCTCATAACTCTTAGTCTGCACTAATTAAGTCAGTGGTTCTAAAGTCAAATCCGCCCCCCAAAAAGAACTATAAACATACACTTTTCTCATTGCAGTTCCACCACTCCAAGATGTCAAACAAGAAGTATTTAAACAACAAAGAATACCGCCCCTCCCTAAAAAGAAAAAGCTTTTGAACAATCACATTTTGACCACTCTAACCATCACCAATCGGGCTAAATGTTTCAAACGTCAAAACATTGCCTTATGTTATCTACAGTCGAGTCAAGAGTTCCGCAAGACAGCCACAGACATTAGATGTGAAAACAAACATTCGAACACATTTGAGCTACACTTTCTCCTCGCCAAGTCACCAGAGAACCCTCGAGGAGTAGCTTTTCTACCTCATCGCACAAGATAATTTTACTGACGAGCTGGAGCGAGAGGCAGCGGGGCCTGAGCTTCCCATATTAAGCCAAGAAGGAAAGATGCCGAAGATAGCGCGGCCGCCGCCCTAGAGAGGCTGTCCGCACCTCCAGGTGGTCCCGGCATCTGCCCACCTGCCCGGAGAACGGTTATGACAGGTGGGAAATAAGTGACTGCATAATAAATGAGTTGGCGGTAAAGAATGGCGGAGCTGATAAATAATAAATAAAGGAGTGTGTAAATAATAGGATTTCCGGGGATTTACCATGATCCTGTTACTTGGGTGATGTGCTATTATGTGTGTGGGGGTCGTGTGTGTGTGTGTGTGTGTGTGTGTGAGAGAGAGAGAGAGAGAGAGAGAGAGAGAGAGAGAGAGAGAGAGAGAGAGAGAGAGAGAGAGAGAGAGAGAGAGAGAGAGAGAGAGAGAGAGAGAGAGAGAGAGAGAGAGAGAGAGAGAGAGAGAGAGAGAGAGAGAGAGAGAGAGAGAGAGAGAGAGAGAGAGAGAGAGAGAGAGAGAGAGAGAGAGAGAGAGAGAGAGAGAGAGAGAGAGAGAGAGAGAGAGAGAGAGAGAGAGAGAGAGAGAGAGAGAGAGAGACAGACAAACAGAGACAGACAGACAGACAGAGACAGACAAAGAAAAAGACACACACACACACACACACACACACACACACACACACACACACACACACAGAGAGGCACACATACAGACATACAGACCGATTAACATGCGAACAAGCAGTATCGGAGGAGATGAGACGGGGATAATCTTTCGTCGGATGCGAGACCCGGCAGGTGCGCGGCCCCATCCAGGTGGCCGTTAGTGATTATTACCTCGTTGTTACCTTGATGCCGCGACACTAACCTGAACCTGAGCTTTCCAAACAGAAAAAAAATCACTGGAATATCACCCAATTCCTGATGACATATACACATCAAGATAATAAAAATAGGAAAGATGTAGAGACAGTAAAAAGAAAACAAACAGATTGGATGAAACAGAGAATTAAACATACCTATTACAAACAGCTTTCTCCCCCAAAACAACCTCTTATTTTAGAACCAAACTTTACCACTTCCGTCTTTACTCCTTCATTCCATTTGTCTGATAAGGGAGTTTGAAACATTCCTTCTCAGTAGGAATATCAAACACTATTACTCCCATTTTAACTTTCCTTACTTTTTTTTGACAGCAAAGGAAACAGTTCAAGGGTTTATTAAAAAAAAGAAAACAATGATAAAAAAACATACGATTTGTTTGATGAATACAAACGAGAAACACTCCCTAACAGTAGTAGCAGCTAACACTATACCACTCTCTGTCACTCCTTCTGTCCCTCCCTTTTCATTCCTCCATGCATTAAGCAGCTGATTAATGAAAAGAAAATTACATTCCCTTCATAATAATTTCCATCGCTGATTCACTCCATTCTTCATTATTTTTCCCTTTCAGCCTTTTCGTTCATTCCTCTTCCAACTGATATAATAGAGAGCAATGTAATATTCCATTGATGAAAATACCTCTCACTCCTTCCCTCATTCCTTCAGCCCTTGTCTTCTTCCTTTAGACTTTCTTTCATTTCATATTACCTTTCTTCTTTCATCCCTTCCTCATTCTTTCCTCTACCCTCCTCCATCACCCCCTCCTTTCTTCTTTCCTTCCCATTCTTAAGTGTTTCCTTTCTCTTCTTTCTCTTTATCCATTCGTCCTTTCTTTCTTCATTTCTTCCTTCCTAAGTTCTTCCCTCCCTACTTCCTTTTGACTTCCCTCCTCTCTTCCTATCCCTTTTCCTTACTTTCTTCGGACCTCCTTCCTTCCTTCCTTCCTTCCTCTCTCATCCCTGCCACCACCCATCCTCTCAACCAATATAAAGAATTGAACCCACCGTCACCCAACCACCACCACCACCACCACGACCAGCACCTTCACCATCACCACCACCACTACCACCTCCACAGCGGCAGAAGATGCGGAGATAAGGCGTGAGTACAAAGGAAACTAATTTACCAACAATGCAGGTGGCGTGGGAGGCGCGTCACCTGGCGGAGTCCACTAACGCGATTTGATTACCTTTCTCGCAGGTGAGCATCAGGTGAGCATCGGCAGTCTTGCGCCATGAGGATCAGAAGAGCGCCGAAAGTGTGCTTAAGTGGAGGAGGGAAGAGGTGTGTCAGGAGGAGGAGGAGAAGGAGGAGGAGGAGGAGCGGGAGGAGTGAGAGGGTAAGCAGAAGAGAGTGGATAGACGTGATGGGGAAGAGGTTTCGTGTGTGTGTGTGTGTGTGTGTGTGTGTGTGTGTGTGTGTGTGTGAGAGAGAGAGAGAGAGAGAGAGAGAGAGAGAGAGAGAGAGAGAGAGAGAGAGAGAGAGAGAGAGAGAGAGAGAGAGAGAGAGAGAGAGAGAGAGAGAGAGAGAGAGAGAGAGAGAGAGAGAGAGAGAGAGAGAGAGAGAGAGAGAGAGAGAGAGAGAGAGAGAGAGAGAGAGAGAGAGAGAGAGAGAGAGAGAGAGAGAGAGAGAGAGAGAGAGAGAGAGAGAGAGAGAGAGAGAGAGAGAGAGAGAGAGAGAGAGAGAAGGTGAACCTCCTGCGCCGCATGAAGAACCTCCTCGATGCTGAAGGCCTGAACACCCTCTATAAGGCACAAGTCCGTCCAGTGATGGAGTATGCACCGCTCACCTGGATGGCCAGCGCCTGCTGCCACCTCAACCTGCTAGACAAGGTGCAGAGGAGGGCTGAACGCCTCATCAACGGCACCCAGCACCACCGACCGAGCCAGTGGGAGACACAGCGACAACAACAACAACAACACCCACACGAAGGAAGGGCAAGACCAGCCACGAACCAGCTGAATAGCCTGGAGCACCGTCGCCGCGTCGCTGCCCTGACGGTGCTACACAAGGCACAAGTGGGCCTAGTGCCCCACCTGACGGACCTGAGGGCTACCTGGAGGAGGTCTGAGCGCAGCACGAGAACGGTGCTGAGCAACGCCTCCCTCCTGGAAGTGCCAATGGCCCGCTCCAGCACCCACCAACGTGCCTTCTCCATCGCAGCGGTGGTGTGGTGGAACAATCTCACTGCTGATGTGGATGTGACACAACTGTCCACTCAGCAGATGAAGGTTGCGTCCCACAGGTGGCTACTCCTACACCCACCGTAAATATGTATATATATATATATATATATATATATATATATATATATATATATATAATTGTATAATATATTGTATAATAATTGTATAATATAATCGGCAGAAGCTTTTAAATAGCTCCCCAACGGTCGGGGGACCTTTAGCATAGACAAATAATACTGCCATGTACTAATGTACTGAACACGTTTAAATAAAAAAAAAAGAGAGAGAGAGAGAGAGAGAGAGAGAGAGAGAGAGAGAGAGAAGAGAGAAGAGATGAGAGAGAAGAGAGAGAAGAGGAGACAGGGAAAGAGAAAAGAAGAGAAGAGAAGAGAAAAGTAGAGTTGAGAAGAAAAGAAAAGAAAAGAAAAGAAAAGAAAAGAGAGAGAGAGAGAGAGAGAGAGAGAGAGAGAGAGAGAGAGAGAGAGAGAGAGAGAGAGAGAGAGAGAGAGAGAGAGAGAGAGAGAGAGAGAGAGAGAGAGAGAGAGAGAGAGAGAGAGAGAGAGAGAGAGAGAGAGAGAGAGAGAGAGAGAGAGAGAGAGAGAGAGAGAGAGAGAGAGAGAGAGAGAGCAGAGGGGTGAGAGAATGGGTGGTGGGGATGTCCAGTGTGTGTGTGTGTGTGTGTGTGTGTGTGTGTGTGTGTGTGTGTGTGTGTGTGTGTACATCTGGCAGGCGGCATCTCCTAAAGCCAAGCGGTCGGGGGGACGCAGTGGGTGACGAGCCTACCACTTTTTTTTTTCAGACAGAACATTTTTTTTTCTCCCTCTCTTCTTCTCTTCCTCCCTCTCCCTCTCCCGCGCCCCACCCACCCAGGCTGGTCGGCATCGTTTTTCCCGCTGGTTTGGCAAGGTGTAACGTGGTTGTGGAATGTTTACCCACAACACGGGGGATGAGGAGGAGGAGTTGGAGGAAGAGAAGATGGAAGAGGAGAAAAATCATCCCTCCAAATGGTGTTCAAAGAAAAGACGGGCAAAGTTTATATCCAGTTACTATTTTCAATTCTACTGCTGCTGCTACTTCTACTACTTCAAATACTACCACTACTACTACTACTACTACTACTACTACTACTACTACTACTACTACCACTACTACTACTACTACTACTACTACTACTATTACCACTACTACCACTACTACTACTACTACTACTACTACTACGTCTACTACTACTTATGCTGCTGCTTCTGTTAAGTCTGTGTCGGCAAACTGTAATTATATTTTACGGCAAAACGAGACGAGTTATTACAAGCCCGACGAAAGCAAAGAAAACAACATCAATTCCTTAATGAGTGTGCGGTTGTCTTGAGCTCATTTAGTCTCTCTCTCTCTCTCAAGCACACACACTCACAAACACAAACACACTTTCAAGCAGACACACACACACACACACACACACACACACACACACACACACACACACACACACACACACACACACACACACACACACACACACACATATACACAGACACACACGCACTTTCATACACACACAAACACACCCTTTCAAACACACACACACACACACACACACACACACACACACACACACACACACGCACACCATCCCCTCCCCGCCCACACAAAAATACCAACTGTCTTTTTAGCGAATCAAGAGGAAGAAAAAATATGTGCCAATACCATTAGTACTTTTCCTCTTTCTTTCTCTTCGACGAGGCGATAAACAACGGTACGAAGCCGCGGAGGGCGAGGAGAGGGAGGGACTGACTGATTAACTGACTGACTGATTGATTGATTGACTGATTGATTAAATGATTGCGTAAAATTATTCCCTTCTCAGGTTTAGAAAAGGCGCCGTCTCTCTGGGGGTCTAAAGAGATGGAGAGGCGAGAGAGAAGAGAACGGAGGAAGAGAAGAGAGGGAGGGAGGGAGAGACTCGAGCTATGGATATAGGAATGGTGCAGAAGGAAAGGATGCTGCAATGGAAGAAGTCAGGTGGAAAGTAGAGATGAAGGATATAAATGGAAAAGAAATTGTAGAAGGAAGGAGGAATGAAAATATGAAGAGAAGAATGCAGAGGAGAAAAAAGCATGCATGAGAGGAAATAATGGAGAGAGAATGATATGAGAGGAAGATAAGAGACAGAGAAGCAAGGAGAGGATGGGAGAGACAGAAAGAAGAATGTAGATGGGTGAGAAAGGAAGTGACGGAGGGAGAAAAAATGTATATGCAGGAGAAACCAACAAAGAGGAATGAAAGGAAGGGAGAAACGGAAAGAAGACGGAGGAAAGAAAGAAGGATGACCGCAGAACTGGACGTTGGAAAGAAGAACGAAAGAATAGAAGAAGAAAAAGAAGAGACCAGTGAGGCATAAAGAACAATGTTTAGAGAGCAGTGTACATACATTTGCCTCAAGTGGTTTGCGCAGCGTTAAAAGGGAAAAGAGCATCGCCGTCGCGCGCCTAACAGAACGCCAAGGTTACTTACTCGATAATCAACGCCACCAGACGGGGACGTTAATGGCCTCCGACGGTTCATTGTTTTATTTTCCTTCGCTGTATTCACCGCACGGAGGAAGCGGGAGAGGTGTTTACAAAAGCTCCTGCAGCGGCGGCGGGTGCTAAAACAACTTGGCCTCGGGACTGATGGACGCAGACGGACGGACGGACGAGAGAGACGGATGGACAGACGGAGAGACGGACGGCGGACGAGAAAGACGGACGGACAGACAGAGAGAGAGAGAGAGAGAGAGAGAGAGAGAGAGAGAGAGAGAGAGAGAGAGAGAGAGAGAGAGAGAGAGAGAGAGAGAGAGAGAGAGAGAGAGAGAGAGAGAGAGAGAGAGAGAGAGAGTGTGTGGATGTGGGTGTGGGTGCATGTGTAAGTGTGTTCTGGCGGGGTGGCGAAGCAAAAACACACTTAATCAAATAAACAAAACAAGAAATCACATCCGCGGTCCGAGCCTCGCTTTTATCTCGCGGACACCAGGGAACCCTTTTCACCTCGGCCGCCCACTGACTCCCGGGTAATGAACGCGCGTCGAAAAACCGTGGAGGCAGAGCGCTTGGAAGACGACTAAGAATAACAAAGGAAAAGATATACGACTAAATAGAGAGGAGAATATACGGAGAGGAGATATACATGAAGAAGAGATTAGACGAAGGAGAAGAGAGAGAGAGAATACACGAAAAGGAGGTTATATGTAAAGGAGATGTAAAAATAGGAGAGTATACAAAGGAGAGATATTATACGTAGAAGAGATTATAATGAGAGGAAAGAAAACACTAAGAGAAGGCTACACAGAGGAGAGAATATTCAAAGAGAGGAGGAAATATACGAACGTGAAAAATGTGCGATGGAGAATAGTAAGAAGAGGAGATGATATATAGAAAAAGAGTAGAGAATATAAGAAGTATGAAAGGAGAGAATATACAAGAAAGAGGAGCCAATAAACAAAGAAAAGAAAACACACGAAAAGAGAGGAGAGAATAAACTAAGGAGGAAAGAATAGTATACAAGAGAAGGTGAGAGAATGTGCGAAGGAATGGAGGAAATACGGAAGAAGGAGAGAAGGAAACTAATGAAGAAAAAAATACACGTAAGATATAATATACAAAAAAAAAGTGAAAAACTGTTCGAAGGAAAGGAAGGAATACGCAAACAAGGAGAGAAGAAAAGTAACGGAGAAGGGAATATACGAAAGAGAGGAGAAAATAAACGAATTACAGAAGAGAATGGCTGAATGGCTGTTAATATGCTTAGGTTCGTATCCCCTCAAGGTAGCAAAAGACCTACCAGCGTTGCCAAATCGTCGTACTCTTATCACTGAATTTATCATTTTTAGGCTCCAAGACTGTCGTAGCCACACAAATAACGATAGAAAATTAAGGTTATCGTTAAAACTTAAATATTGACGATTTTCTTTTTTTTTCTGCTCTATATATCGGTCAGAAACTATGAAAATGCAATGCGCTGAGTACGATAATTTGGCAACGCTGAGACCTACCCAGCTCATTCCACTTCGCCTCTTCTCGTTCCCTTCATTCCTCCTTCATGGGCTTCCTGATTGGCCCGAGGGAATGCTGACAGGTGTTGGTCATCCATTACTCACCTGCCCGCTTGTAAAGACTGATTTTTTTCACTCTCTCTCTCTCTCTCTCTCTCTGGCTCACTCGCTCGCTCGCTCTAGTTCATGAATTATTCTTTACGAGAGAGAGGGAGAGAGAGAGAGAAGAGAAAAAAGAAAGACAAACTGCCTTCTCTAATTTATTGTTTGTTCATTTATTCCTCGGTTTTGTCTTTCCATTGTTCTCTAATATTTTTCAACTTTTATTTTTTAGGATTCTTCTTGCGTGCTTGCCTGTGTGTGTGTGTGTGTGTGTGTGTGTGTGTGTGTGTGTGTGTATGTGTGTGTGTGAGAGAGAGAGAGAGAGAGAGAGAGAGAGAGAGAGAGAGAGAGAGAGAGAGAGAGAGAGAGAGAGAGAGAGAGAGAGAGAGAGAGAGAGAGAGAGAGAGAGAGAGAGAGAGAGAAATACCTGTTGGCTGTTTTTTGTGTTCCTCCAACTTTTGCGTGTGTGTCGTTTTGATTAACTGTTGTGTGCATGTGTGTGTGTGTGTGTGTGTGTGTGTGTGTACTCTCTCTCTCTCTCTCTCTCTCTCTCCACATCTGATACATCGCATTCCTTCATCCTCACTTTTCTCCCCGTATCCCTTCCTCCCATCTCGCTATTTCCTCTCCTTTCCTTCCTTGAACTCGAAAGCCCTTCCTGTTCCCTTCTTCCCTCCCTTTCTACTTACTCTATCCTCATCTTTCACACTCATCCTTTTCTTTCTCTCTTCCCTTCTCTTCCCTTCTTTTATACGTATTCCTCTCTTTATTATCCTTTCCCTCTTTCTCCCTTTTTTTCCTTCTCTTAAAACCATCCTTTCCTCTTTTGCTTCCCATTATCCATCTCCTATTTCACACCAATCTTTCATTTCTACCTTAACATCTCCCTCTTTTCCTCCTTTTTAACATCACTCCTTTCGTCATAATTTCCACCTCTTCTTCCCTTTCTCCATCTCCTTCCTTCTATTTCACATCCATCCTTCTTTCCTTCTCTCTTTTCTCTGTCTTTCTTCCCTTTCACACCCATCCATTCCTCCTCATTCCTCTCCGCCACCTCCTCTCCTATGTCTCCCCTCCCTCCTTCCCTCCGTCTCTCTGTCTCCGGCTGTTTACCTACCAGACAGAGGAACAGGCTTACATTTTCTCTTGTCTTTGGCCAGATTCTTTGTAATTTTTCGCCGTAAACAATGGGTCTCCGCGTTTATTTATACTCGCCGCCGCAAATGGCTGGATGAAGTCAAACGCAGCGCTATCAGGTATCGGAGTGAACACATAGGAAAAGACAAAGGGAGAGGGAGAGAAAAAGTAAGCAAGACGAGAGGTACGGAAGGAAAAAATATATATTGCATTGAATACGAAATGGTTATACGGATACTTCTTTCGATATTCTCTTTCTTCCTCTCCCTCTCTCTTATTCGCTTGGTTTTTCTTCTTTTCTCTCTTTCTCCTTCCTCCTCCTCCGCTTCCTCCTCCTTCAGGCAAGAGTTCTTTACAAAGTATAATGAGAATGGTCACTTCCAGAGCTTTTTCTTTTGTTTTCACTTTTTATTTGTCTTTCTCTGCCACACTTTGCATTCCTCCCTAATCGATTCTCACCTCCAAATAGATGAAAACGGACTCCTCCTCCTCCTCCTCCTCCTCCTCCTTCACTTTTGCCTCCTCCGCCTTCACATTTTCCTTTCCTCTCCTTCTCCTCTTCTGCGTTATCTTTTTCCTTCGCTGTTTCTTCGTTCTCCTCCGCCTCCTCCGCCTCCTCCTCCTCCTCCTCTTGGTAATCATTTTTCCTTCTCTGTTTCTTCCTTTCCCTTCCTCTTATCTCCTCCTCCTCCTCCTCGTTATGTTTTTCCTTCTCTGTTTCTTCCTTCTCCACCTATTCCAAATTCACCTCCACTTCTCCTCTTCCTTCACCACTAAAACCACCACCACCTCTTCCTCTAACACTCCCCTTCTCCCTCTCCACCACCGGCACTACCCCCTCTTCTTCTAAGACTTCCCTCCTCCTCCTGCTCCTCCTCCACACCAGCCACCACCGCCTCTTTCTCTATCTCTCCTTTCCTCCTCCACCACTCCCTCCGTCTCTGTAGCCATCCGTTCCACTTACTGACGCAGGTGGAGATGTGGAGGACATGCGCGTCGCAGCCACACATTCAGCTCCATTCCACCACATTAAACCAACAGGAGTGCTCGGGTTACCTCACGCGGCGTCTAATTAATCTCTTTCGACTCCTTCCACAGGTAGGAGTCGCTTGGCCTCTCGTTCTCTCCGTTTCCAAATGTTTTACTGCCGCCCATTTCTCTTCCCTTAATTAGTGTGAGGGTCCCGCCGCCTCCTGTACCTCGGTGGCTCCGTTACACTATTGTAGGTAAATATATAAGGTTTGCTCTCTCTCTCTCTCTCTCTCTCTCCCCTTCCTCCTTCCCTCCATTTGCTAAGTAACGCCGCATTTATCTTCCTATTTCTGTCCCCTTCTCCTCCTCCTCCTCCTCCTCCACTTCTTCTTGGTCGCAGTGAGAAAGAGGAACTACGGAGGTGTTACTGTCATGGGGAAATAGAGGAGGAAGAGGAGGAGAAGGCGGAGAAGGAGGAGGAGGAGGAGGAGGAGGAGGAGGAGAAGGAGGAAGAGGAGGAGGAGGAGGAGGAGGAGGAGGAGGAGAAGGAAAAGAAGAAGAAGAAGAAGAAGAAGAAGAAGAAGAAGAAGAAGAAGAAGAAGCAGAGGAAAAAAAAAGACGATAAGAAGAGGAGGAGAAGTAAAGGGAGTAGGAAGAGGGAGTGAGTAAGAGGAAATAATATGCGTGGAAGCGGGGGAATGTGTGTGTGTGTGTGTGTGTGTGTGTGTGTGTGTGTGTGTGTGTGTGTGTGTGTGTGTGTGTGTGTGTGCGTGTGTATGTGTGTGTGTGTGTGTGTGTGTGTGTGTGTGAAGGTATGCACGTGTCTGAACCGGAAGTTGGTTTTAGAATGGTTACCCTCTGACCCTTCTTCCTTTCCCTCACTTCCCTTCCTTTCCCCTCCCTTCCTTTCATTTCATTGCCCTTCCTTCTCTTTCATATCCTTTCTCTTCCTTTTCTTTCATATCCTTTCTCTTCCCTTCCTTTTTTCCCTTCCCTCTTTTCCTCCTTCCTTCGTTCCACTCCTATCCATCTCCACCATTTCTCTCCCTTCACTTCCTTGCTTGCCCCTCCCTTCCTTTCATTCCATTGCCTTCCTTTTCTTTCATATACTTTACCTTCCCTTCCCTCTTTTCTTCCTTCCTTCTTTCCACTCCTGTCCTTCACTGCCATTTTTCTCCCTTCACTTCCATTATTTTATTATTTTCCTTTCCTCTCGTTACCTCTTTATTATTTTATTGAATTCCCTTTTTTCTCCTGTTTCTTTTCGTGTCATTTTCTTTGCCCTCTAATATTTGTCATTCCTTTGTCTTTATTTCCCTTTCTTTCTCTTACTTCCCCTTTCCTCTCCTCTCCTTTCTTTTTCTTTCCCTTTCATTTCCTTTTCTTCCATTCCTTTCCTTCGTCTACCTTCCTCTACCTTCCATTCTTTTTCTTTTGCCCAGTCGTCTTTTTTTTCTTTCTTCTCTTACACTTCCTTACCTCCACTTTCTTAGTATTTTCCATTTCTCATATTATACAGAAACATCTCTCTCTCTCTCTCTCTCTCTCTCTCTCTCTCTCTCTCTCTCTCTTACTCCTTTCTCACCCATTTTTCAGTTGTCGTTTCCATCGTGTTTTATTTTGGCACCACAGAAGACTCCCTACTGTTGGCTGGCACCCCATTGACACCCGACGTAAAGGCAGGGGTGACAAGGGCGACAAGGGGTGACAGGGGGTAACAGGGCTGCTGGGGTGGACGGAAGAAAGGGTGATGAGGGCCTGACAAAGAAGGGGATGAAGAGCTAGGGGAGTTTACGTTGGAGAAAAGAAACGTAAGGGGATGGAAAAGGGAGAGGTCTAAGGGAGAGGTCGAGCTTAAAAAGAGTTGGAATAGAAGCTTGCTGCGTTGATAATAGGCTTAGGGAGTGTTAGGTGAGGTAAGCGTTAAAGGTAAAGGGGTAGAGAGTTAATATGTGAGAAAAAGAGGATCAGAGGTATGTTTTCAGACTAGCGGAGGTGATACAGAACGTTTGAAATGAGTAACAGGGTAAATATTTATACGGAAAAGGTATATACAATGTCTGAGAAGGAGAAGAAAAAGGAAAAAGAGAGAAGTAGAGAAAGGGAAGGGGGAACTGAACAAAAGCAGAAAATAACTTATGAAAGGAAATATATCAGAAACGAGTTAAAAGGAGAAATTGAATAAGTGGGAAGGAGAAAAGAGGAGCTACACAGTAAGAGAAAGAAATGAAAAGAGAACAAATACAGAAGAGCAGAGAAAAGGCATGAAATATTGAGGGAAATAAGTAGAAAGAGAAGTAGTGAAATAGAAACAGATAAGAGATAGAGAAATGAGAGGAAAGGAAAGAGAAAGAAACAGACGAGTAGAGAAATGAGTGAGGAGGGAGGGGGGGACGGAATGTCTTGTAAGGAGGAAAGAATAAAATAAAGAGGAAATAAAGACTAGAGATGAAAGAAAGAAACAAGGACAGGTAGAAAAATAAATTAAGACGGAGTAGGAAATACACGAAAAGGGGAAAGAAAGAAACAGTAGAGAAAAGACTGAAAAGAAAAGGAGGAGATTAAGAGTGGCAGTCAGATAATTTATAGTAGAAAAGAAAAAGATGTGAAAAAAAAGGAAATACATCGAGACCAGAAAAGTGTGAAAAGAGGGAAAAAATAACAAGCGAGGAGAGGAACAGGTTAAAATGAGGAAGGAAAATAAATACAGAAGGGAAAGAATTAAAAGAAACAGGGAGTAGAGAAAAAAAGTGGAGGAGGTAAAGAAAACAATCGAGGAAGGAGAAGGAGTTTAAATGAGTAAAAAGAAAAACGGGTTAGGAATCTGCGTCTCTCTCTTTCTTTCTTTCCTCGTTTTAACACAACAGGCGAACAGAACCACATCCACGACAAGACAACTTAAGATACCGGCTGGCGAGGTAAAGACAACAAGGTGCTCAAGGGGAAAAAAAAAGACGCACAAAAAGAAAGGGGAAAAAAGAGAAGGGAGGTGACATTTTCCGTGTTGTGGAAATGCTTAAATTCTTGTGTCCATTGAAGTGTTTTCTTTCCCCGAGTGGAGGTGACGGAGGGGAAGAAGAGATAGTGGTGGTGGTGGTGGTGGTGGTAGTCGTGGCGGTCACTTTTTTTTCTTTCAAGGTTTATTTTCAGCTGTCCATATAAAATAAACTTCAGAAAATATATAAATGATTCATCTTCAGTTCTAACAAGGACTTTCAGAACCTATTTACTTCCCTACTTATCTCTATATTTACAAATCTACCTACTCACCTATCTATCTATCTAGCTACCTACTTACCTACCCACACATCTATCTACCTGTTTATCTACCTACCCCCTTACTTACTTACTTATATAACTACATTTCTACCTCCTATCTCCACCATTTCCTCATATTCGCTGTCTTTTCTTGCTTTTTCTGTCAGTCACTCAGCCGTTTTCTCCATTTTCCCTTTTTCTCTCTCTCTCACTAACCCGCCTCTCCTCCACTCCCATCCCCTTCCACCTTCCCTATCCTCCACTCTTTGTCCTTCTATCCTTTACCTCCTCCTCTCCTTTTTAATCCGCACTCTACTACCTTCCTTTTAAACTACCTTTGTTGACTTTTCCTTTTTCTCTGCTTTTCACTTTCCTCCTTTTCCTGTCCCTCTTTCTCGGTCCTTTCCTGTCCCTCTCCTCCCGTCTCCCTTTTTCCTTCCCTCTCTTCACGTCCCCCAAAGTTTTGACAGACACGTCACTCCCGAATCTTTGAAATTTTGTGTTTTTACAACTGGCCGTGTGACCGACAGGATGGTGGGGAGGTTGGGGAGGAAGTAGAGAGGAAGGGGGAGGTGGTTACGAATGGGGGAGATCGGGGAGGAAAAGAAGAACGGGGAGAGCGGGAGTTCATATGTGAATGTCCTTGTGGTAGGGATGATGGTGGTAGAGGGGGTGGTGGCGGAGGTGGTGGGGGTTATGATGGTGGTGGTGATTATAACGGTGATCGTGGTAGTAGAGGTAATAGTGGTGATGAGGACGGTGGTGGTAGTGATTGTGGTGGTGGTGGTGGAGTAGGTGGTGGTGAGAGTAGTGCGGTAGGGGGTGTTTGTGGTGTGGAGGTGGAGGTGGTAGAGGTGGTACGGGTAGTTGGGGTGGTAGTGGTGGTGGTGTGGTGGTACTTGTGGTGGTGGTCTAGGATGTGGTGGTGGCGGTCAAAAGAAGTTCACATTTCTTTTGTTTGAATTACTAACTAAGATTTTGACTTCTACATTCTCGTTGGTTTCTCCTCCTCTGTCATCTTCCTTTCCTTGTTTGCAGATAATGAGTCCTCTGGCAGCATAACCTTGTCTGTTCCTTTCCTTCTTTCTCATTTTCTTTTCACTTCCAGCCTTGACGTCCACCTCCTCCAGCTCCTCCTTCTAATTCCTGTTCTCTGGCGCGCTAATTGTCTATGATTTCAAGTTGAACCTATATTCCTTACATCTTCTTCCTCTTATTTTCCCCTGCTCCTCATTTACTCCAGTCGTGCAAATCTTTCTCTTCCTTCATTTCCACACGGCTTGTCTCCCTCGTTGTTCATACTCTGCTTTTAATAATTCTTCTTGCCTTATGAATTCCATCTTTACTATTATTTCTCATTCACTCATTCATTATTCTTCTCTTTCCAATTTCTCTTTCTTATCCGTACGCTAATATTCTTCATTTTACTTTTCTTCGACCTCCTCCTCCTAGTTCTCCTCCTCCTCCTCCTCCTCCTCCTCCTCCTCCTCCTCCTCCTCCGCCTCCTCCTCCTCCTCCGTTCTTCATGTCCAGACTCTCCATGTTAATTGGCTGAAAGGTTTTCTTAACGATAGAAGAGATTGTTAGTAACGTCGGTTTCCTCCTCCCTTTCTTTCTTCTTTCTCTTCCCTTCTTCTTTCTTGCCTCACTGTCTCCCTTCCTCCAACCCTTCGTCCCTCCCTACTCTCTCCTTTCCTTTCAGTCGCTTTTGCTCCTTTCATCCCTCTCTACTTCCTTCCTCCCCTTCCTTTTCCCCCTTTCTTGTTCCCCGTCACCCTCCCTCCTTTGCTCCTTAACCTCCTTTCTTCGTCTAGTCCTCCTTCCTTTCCTGCCTCCCTCCCTCTCCCTCCCTCTCTCCTTTCTCCCTTTCCCATCCGACCTCATTCAGATTCTTGCGTTCCGGCTTTGGCTCATTTTTAGGGACTTGTATTTCAATATGATTCGTTCTAAGACTTAAAGAAAATGAAAAGGAAGTGGTAAAAAGAGCTTTCAAAGGGAATTTCTTGATGATATTCTTGACTAACTGATATGAACTTTTAATTTCTTAAGTGTGTATGTGTGTGTGTGTGTGTGTGTGTGTGTGTGTGTGTGTGTGTGTGTGTGTGTGTGTGTGTGTGTGTGTGTGTCCACCGTCACAGCAACGCAATAAGTGACATTTTGATTCGTCACGAGCTACGTAAATCAAGGTAAAAACTCACCACCTCACGCCCTCAGGTAGTAATTGGGCGACAGGCATCACCTCGAACACCTGGGCCCAGCTGGCTACCTGAAGGGGGCGGGGAGGAGGAGGCGCAAGCAAGTGTTGAGGCATACAAATTAATGGGAAAGAAAGAGAGCTAAGAAATTAAAGAAGGGAGGGGTGTAGGGAAAGAGGGAAGGGCAGGGAGTGAGATGAGGCAGAATGGGGTTGGGTGAGAAAATTTAGAGGGAAGAGGCAACGGAGAGTGTGGAGGAGGGAAGAGAGACCGGAAGAAAGGGGTGAGACTACGAAATTAAAAGGGGAAAGGGGGTGAGTCGTTAAAGGAAAGAGGAGAAGTTAAGGAAGATGGTGGAGGTCAAAGATGCTTGAGAAAGAGTTTAGGGAAGGGGTTAAGCTAGTATCTCACGGGGAGGCGAATGTTGACGAACGTTGAGATTTTCGGATTTGTCAACTTTTCTGAAGAATGTTGGCGAAAATCAGGATTCGCCTGTCTTTAGCGACATTTAGCGAAACTTAGCAACAGTTAGGAACATTCATGCGAATGTTTGTGAGAGTGTTTGCGAAAGACATTAGTGGAACAGTGGCGACTGTTAGCAAATGTTAGCGACAATGGTTTTGACGATTAGGAACTATTTGCCACTGTTTGGGAACGTTTGGGACCTTTTGCCAGCTCCAGGCAAAATACCAGGCGAATGTCAGGCGAATCTTGGAACTGATGGACCCAACTCTATAAAAGGGTGAGCAACCCCTTCCCACCACTCAGATTTCTCCTTACCACTGTGGAAGACAGAGCTCAGAAGACTTGCCTGTAGAAGCTATATAGAAGATATAGAAGATGGATTTCCAGAATATGGAAATGAATTTGTCAGGAAGAAGCCTAACGTGCTGTTGCCCTTGAGGAAGAATTGCTTTGTCTGGCTGCTGCTTCAGCTATCCTGCAGCAGGAGAGAGGGAAAGACGAAGAAACAAAAGAAAGGAAGAAGAAAAGGAAGACTGTTTGGGTCAGAGAGTGGTTGCGAACTAAAAGAGAACTTTAACGACACGTGTTACAACCGTTTGCAAACGCTTGCAATTGTTTACGAAAAAATAAATTCGCAAAGAAATTTTGAACATTTTCAAAATTTCTTTGCGACAAGAAAAACTGTTTGCGACCTGACGAACCCTGACGAAGCCCCAAAATCGCAACATTCGTCAGCATTCGCCTCTCCGTGAGATACTAGTTTTAAGAGAGAGGTTAGAGATGGTTTTAGGGAAGAAGTTAGGGAAATGACAACGGAGAGGTTAAATAAGAGATCAGGGAAAGAAGAACTGGGTGAGATGTTGAGGAAAGATGAAGAAAAAGAAGGGGCTAAAATTCAGGAAAGTATAAAACAGGAAGGGATGAGGAGCTTGTGGGAAAGGTAGACAGGTTTGGCGATAAGAAATTTTGGGGAGGCTAGGAACGAGAAAAAGGTATGCGTGTGACGGGTGGAGAAAAAGAAAGGAGGGGGAGGAGGAGGAGGAGGAGGTGAGATATGGGAGAAAAAGAGGAAAAGGGCGAGACAATACAATTAAGGAGGGAAGAAATTATAAAAATGAAAGATATGTGAAAATAAAAAAGCTTACATACAAGGTCAAAATTATATGGCAAAGTAAGCCATGGAAAGACAAAAGGTATGATGTCAAAGGAAGAGCAGAGAGTCAAAATATTACAAAGCAAAATAAAAACGCAAAGAAAAAAATAAGTGTCACAATAGTAGGGCAAAAACAAGAGTAAACATTGAAAAAAGATAACAAAGCCTTCCAGTAAAATCAATGAGCACGAGAGAAGCTTCAATATAAAAGGAAAAAGAGTTGCCAATGATTGAAAATGAGAAGACTGAGGTACTTGGAATTGAAACACGTGATTAAAACTTGGAGAAAAATAATAGAGGGAGAGAAAAAAAAATCTGAAAAAAAAACTGAGATCCCCAAGAAAGAAATCGTATAGGAATAAAAAAAATCAGAACAGAAAGGAGAATTGTGGAAAACCAGATTAAAAAGAAAATGATGATGAACTAAAAATGGCTATGAGAAAAATCGTGATAGAAAAAGAAAAAAAAATCGAACAGAAATAAGGAAATACAAAAAAAAAAATCGTACGAGAATATAAAGCAAGGCAGATAAAAAAAGGGTTAATAAAGCAGATAGAAAAACCCCAAAAAGCAAAACAGCGACAAAAGCAGTAAAACCAAAAACTCGCATGAGAATATAGCGAGCAAGAAATAAGTGAAAGAAAAAACACAGATCAGTGAAGTGAATGGGAAATCAAAAAGGGACAGAGAAAAATCGTGCAGAAATTGTGAGAAAACCTAAAAAGTAGCATGATAATAAGAAAGAAAAATCCTTCGACAGTAAAAACAACAAATTCAAACATCGTAAAAAGAGGGAGGGAAGGACATGCGCGAGAAAATCAGAAGAAAATGATGCAGAGGAGAAACTAAAACCGGGAAAGAAACAAATCGCACAAGAATAATAAGCAGGACAGAAAGAGATAAAACAGATAAATGAAGCAGAAGAAAAGCTTTAAAGGGATGACGAAAATCGAGGAGGAAGAGGAAAATTTCAAACATCGTAGGAAAATATGAAGAAAACTATAAAAGATGTGAGATAAACAGAAAGGAAGGAAACTGTATGCATAAAGCAGGTAGAAAAAAAGTGAGTGGGAATAATAAGAAAATAAAATAACGAGAATAAGGAAAAGGACAAAAGGGAGGCAGAGAGAATGATAAGACACAGAAGACACTAAAACATCACATGAGACAAACAACGAGATAATAAAGTAGCAAGGCGGAAAGGAGGAAAAACATTATAGGTGAAAACAGAAAACTAAAGATATCGCAAGAGGAAAAAAAAAGAATAACGATAAAACAAAGCAAGAAATAAAATAAAAATAAAAGTTCGTGCAAGCTTAAAGATATGGAGGAAAGGAGAAACATATAAGAAAAACAATAACAACGGGGCAGGTCAGAAACTAGAATAAGGTAACAAAAAAAGTCAGAGAAATGGGGAAGAATGATAAAAAACTAAAAATATTGAACGAGAAAAAAAAAAAAGGCAGCGATACAACTAAAAAAACGATACCGCAAGATTAAGGATATAGACAAGAGCAAGCAATCCAGAGAAACAAGGCCGATCAGGAAACTAAAATAAGGCAACATGAAAAAAAGAAAGATTTAAATAAGACAACATGAAAAGAAAAGCCAAAACTAAAATAAGACAAATAAAAAACAAAACAAAGGCAAACTAAAACTAAAGAAAACTAAAGACAAACTAGAACTACAGACAAACTGAAGACAAAGTAGCGACTAAAGACAAACTAAAAACAAACTAAAACTAAAGACAAACGGAAGACAAAGTAGAGACTAAAGACAAACTAAAAACAAACTAAAACTAAAGACAAACTAAAGTCAAAGTAAAGACTAAAGACAAACTAAAGACAAACTAAAGTCAAAGTAAAGACTAAAGACAAACTAAAGACAAACTGAAGACAAAATAAAGACTAAAGACAAAGTAAAGACAAACTAAAACTAAAGACAAACTAAAGTAAAAGTAAAGACTAAAGACAAACTAAAGACAAACAAAGGACAAACTAAAGACAAACTAAAACTAAAGACAAACTAAAGACAAACTAAAGACAAACTAAAACTAGAGACAAACTAAAGTCAAAGTAAAGACTATAGACAAACTGAAGACAAACTAAGGACAAACTAAAGACAAACTAAAACTAAAGACAAACTAAAGTCAAAGTAAAGCCTATAGACAAACTAAAGACAAACTAAAACTAAAGACAAACTGAAGACAAAATAAAGACTAAAGACAAACTAAAGACAAACTAAAACTAAAGACAAACTAAAGTAAAAGTAAAGACTAAAGACAAATTAAAGACAAACTAAAACTAAAGACAAACTAAAACTAAAGACAAACTAAAGACAAACTAAAACTAAAGATAAACTAAAGTCAAAGTAAAGATTATAGACAAACTAAAGACAAACTAAAGACAAACTAATGACAAACTAAAGACAAACTAAAACTAAAGACAAACTAAAACTAAAGACAAACTAAAACTAAAGACAAACTAAAGTCAAAGTAAAGACTATAGACAAACTAAAGACAAACTAAAACTAAAGACAAACTAAAGTCAAAGTAAAGACTATAGACAAACTAAAGACAAACTAAAACTAAAGACAAACTAAAGTCAAAGTAAAGACTATAGACAAACTAAAGACAAACTAAGGACAAACTAAAGACAAACTAAAACTAAAGACAAACTGAAGATAAGGTAGAGACTAAAGACAAACTAAAAACAAACTAAAACAAAAGACAAACTAAAGACAAATTAGAGACAAACTAAAGATAAACTAAAGACAATCTAAAATTAAAGACATAATAAAGACAAACCAAAGACAAAGTAAAGACTAAAGACAAACTAAAGACAAATTAAAGACAAATTAAAGACAAACTAAAGACAAACTAGAGACAACCTAAAACTAAAGACAAACTAAAGACAAACTAAAGACAATCTTAAGACAAGCTAAAGACAAACTAAAGACAATGTTAAGACAAATTAAAGAAAAACTAAAGACAAACTAGAGAAAACCTACAACTAAAGACAAACTAAAGACAAACTAAAGACAATCTTAAGACAAACTAAAGACAAACTAAATACAAACTAAAGACTAAAGACAATCTAAAGACAAATTGATGACTTACAACAAACTAAAGGCAAATTAAAGACAAATTAAAGACAAACTAAAGATAAACTAAAAGACAAACTAAAGACTAATGACAAACTAAAGACACACTAAAACAAGACAAGCTAAAGACAAACTAAAGACAAACTAAAAGACAAACTAAAGACAAACTAGAGACAAACTAAAGACAAACTAAAGACAAACTAAAGACAAGCTAAGGACACACTAAAACAAGACAAGCTAAAGACGAACTAAAGACAAACTAAAAGACAAACTAAAGACAAACTAAAGACAAACTAAAACAAGACAAGCTAAAGACAAACTAAAGACAAACTAAAAGACAAACTAAAGACAAACTAAAGACAAACTGAAGACAAACTAAAAGACAAACTAACGACTAACTAAGACAAGACAAACTGTAGACAAACTAAAGAAAAACTAAAGACAAACTAACGACTAACTAAAACAAGACAAACTAAAGACAAACTAAAGACAAACTAACGACTAACTAAAACAAGACAAACTAAAGACAAACTAACGACTAACTAAAACAAGACAAACTTAAGACAAACTAAAGACAAACTAAAGACAAACTAAAAGACAAACTAACGACTAACTAAAACAAGACAAAATAAAGACAAACTAAAGACAAACTAAAAGACAAACTAACGACTAACTAAAACAAGACAAACTAGAGACAAACTAAAGACTAAAGGCAAACTAAAGACTAAAGACAAACTAAAGACTAAAGACAAACTAAAGGCAAACTAAAGACAAACTAAAGACTAAAGACAAACTAAAACAAGACAAACTAAAGACAAACTAAAGACTAAAGACAAACTAAGGACAAACTAGAGACTAAAGACAAACTAAAGACTAAAGACAAACTAAAGACAAACTAAAGACTAAAGACAAACTAAAACAAGGCAAACTAAAGACAAATTAAAGACTAAAGACAAACTAAAGACAAACCAAAGATAAACTAAAGACAAACTAAAGACTAAAGACAAATTAAAGACAAACTAAAATGAAGCAACTAGAAAAGAAACCTGAAATAAGACACCACGGAAAAGGAAAAATCACACGAGAATAAGAGACACACGGCGCTATAACATTCCCGGCTGTACCAAAACAACGATATTTTACACTTGGATATGGCCGAGCGCTCCAGTTATTTTTCCTTTTTCGGTTCAGAGGACGCCATATTTACACAACTCCAAGAAATAGGGACGTGGATTTTGTGATATTTTTAAACCCTTGATACACAGGTTAATTGGCAGGTACGAAAAGAAGGAGGAGGAAGAGGAAGAAAAAGAAGAGAAGGAGGACGCGGAGGAGGAGATTTAGGTGAACATCAAGGAAAAAAATGAAAAGAAGGAAAGAGAAGAAAAAGATGATTGTAGGAGAAGAAGGAGGAGGAGGAGGAGGATGAGGGGGAGAATGTGGAAGAGGAGGAGGAGGAGGAGGGGGCGAATAAGGAAGAGGAGGAGGAGGAGGAAAATGAAAATGAAAAGAAGAAGAAGAAGAAGAAGAAGGAGGAGGAGGAGGAGGCCGAGGACGAGGAGGAGAGGAAAAAGGGGAGGAGGAGTAGGACGAAAAGGACGAGGAAAAGAAAGAGGAAGAGAAGTAGAAAAAGAAGGAGGACGAGGAGGAAGAGATTTAGGTGAACATCAAGGAAAAAAAAATGAACGAAAAGAAGAAACGGAAAAGAGTGCTGAATTTATGTATGCGAAGAAAGTTGGAATATTCAACGAGTGTATTTTGTGTATATCCTCCAAGATTTGCGTCATCATTTTATTTTCTTGGTATTCAGGTTCTCGTTTTTCATAATTCCAAAAGTTTTTTTTAATTTCGTAAAACAAACATGACTAAAAGATGAAAGACTGACTACCCCTCTCTCTCTCTCTCTCTCTCTCTCTCTCTCTCTCTGTTGCTTTTTACTGAGTCCCACATCAGAAAAACGAAAAGGGATGGTTAATAAAGGGAAAAAATATGTAAAAAGGGCACCGGAAAAAAAGGAAAAAGGAGAAAGAGAAGAAGAAGAGGAGAGATGAAACCAAAGGAGAAGGGGAAGGAGAGACGAAAGAGGAAAGGGGAGAAGGGAGAAGAAAAGAGGAAGAAGCAAGGGGAGAAAACACAGGAAAAAAAAAGTGGAGCGGAGAGGAGAGGAGGAAGTGGAGGGGAAAAAGGGAAGTGGGGGGAGACGGGGAGGGGGTCAGTGTGCCTCCCTTATCTCCTAGTGTCAATTTCCCCTCAAGTGTGGGTTCTGCTCCCCTCTGGCAAGGCAACGGGGATAAGAATACCCATTTATATAGGGAAAAGAGAGAGAGAGAGAGAGAGAGAGAGAGAGAGAGAGAGAGAGAGAGAGAGAGAGAGAGAGAGAGAGAGAGAGAGAGAGAGAGAGAGAGAGAGAGAGAGAGAGAGAGAGAGAGAGAGAGAGAGAGAGAGAGATTTTCCATTGTATAAAGTTCACATTTACTATGATATTTTCCCTTCTTTCTCTCCCTCTCTCTCTTTCTCTTTCTCTCACTAATCTCTTCCATCTTTACGCACCAGTTTCCATTCCTTTCGTATTACATTTTCCCTTCATTTTTTTCCCGCTCTCTCTCTCTCTCTCTCTCTCTCTCTCTCTCTCTCCCCGTTTTTCCTCCTCTTCTTCCTGTCCCTCTGTCACCTCCCCTAGCGCTTTCCTCCTTCACCTATCTCTCCCCTCCCTTCCCTCCCTTCCCTTCCCTTCCCTTCCTCCCCTTCCCTCCCTTCCTCTTATCCCATTACTGGCCGTGGCGTGTGGTGGGTTGCCTCTCTTGTATTAGTCTCTCCTTTTTTATATACACAACCAGACGGGTACCCGATGCCCGCAAGAAGGAGGGAGGGAGGGGGGAAGGAGGGAATGATAGGGAGAGATGGAGGAGGTGGAGGGCGAGGCGAGGAGGGAGTGGCGGCTTCAAGGAGGAAAGGAAGAGAGGTTAGGTAAAAAGTGAAGAGCAGGAGGAGGAGGAGGAGGAGGAGGAAGAGGAGGAGGGGGGGGGAAGAGGAGAAGGAGGAGACAATAAATATGCAAAGACGGGACGAAACTACAAAGAAGGGAGAGTATGATGTTTGAGAGAGAGAGAGAGAGAGAGAGAGAGAGAGAGAGAGAGAGAGAGAGAGAGAGAGAGAGAGAGAGAGAGAGAGAGAGAGAGAGAGAGAGAGAGAGAGAGAGAGAGAGAGAGAGAGAGAGAGAGAGAGAGAGAGAGAGAGAGACTGGATGAAGACAATAATATATATACACACAAAAAAGGAGAGATGTAGATTGTAGAAGGGACACTGAACAAAATTTAACCAACTATAAAAACGAGCTTTGTTGTCTTTCATTTAGCATTTTGAACTAAGAAAGAAAATTCTCCAACCGAGCAGGAAGAAATATGAAGACGGTCTAAAACACATTCTATTTACCGTTAGCTGTTCCTGTCCTCTTGCCTCCAAACTCCAAACCACACTATTGTTTAAAAGGTGGCCGATAATTTCAGGCAAACTGTTCCACAAGACAAGTAGCTTTTTCTTTTACCTTCCTTACAAGATGGTATCCCCCAGACGAGAATTCGGCGGCTTGTGAGACACGGGCCCGGATCTCACGGCATCCCAAGGGAACACACACACACTCCCCCCCCCCCGACACACACACACACACACACACTCCCCCTCCCCCCCCCCCCCAAACACACACACATACACACACGCCTCCCTTACCCCGTCCCCACACACGCACAGGGGACGGAAGTGGTGAACGCGAGGGTCCAAAGTTCAGGTCCCACCGTCGACTGACTATTTTCAACCCGCTTCAAGTGACCGAATATCACCCACACGCTGCCTGTCAAGTGTTCGTGTTTTAAGTTATTTTGGGCACCTGTAATGCTGTACTGAAGCTATTTTGATGTGCTAGATGCTTTGGGGTGTACAGAGTGCCTTAATTGTCCCTTTGTGATGCTAAACTCAAGCTTCTTTTTTCGTTCTGATTGTAGTTTTTTGTGTTGTAGCAGGTTAGGTTATGCTGTGTCTGATCTGTTTTTTGCAACATTTGGTTTGTCTCATGTTCTGGGCCTCTGTAATCAGCGTTGCCAGACTGTCGTACTCAGCCGATTATATTTCTCGACTTCCTACCCCTAAACTGTCTTCTGGGCTCCAATAACGAAACTCATTTATAGTCATCGTTAAAAGGGTTAGATCCTGATGTTTCTTGGCAATAGTTAGGCGTCAGAAACAGGTAAATGCTATGCTCTGAGTACGACAATCAGGCAACGGTGTCTGTAATGCTGTGCCCTGTCTCTGCCACAAAGTTTCAAATGGATCACCGCGGACCAGCGTGAGGACAGCAATGGGGAAAAAAGGCCCCACTGAAAAACAAAATCACCCGCGACATTACAACAACGGCCCGACCATCAGTTATCTATTATGTGAGCGATGAGGATGCACATGAAAAATAAGAGCCCATAACGCGTATATGAATAAAAAGTATTTGAAGAAAAGAAGACTTGAGTAGTGTACTTACCAACGTCACTAGCAGTCTATCGCCTTCCAGCCTGAAAAAAAAAAAAATGAATCAATACATGAGTAATTCGGAAAGTTTGTAAATTAAATGGATATATAGATTGATTAGAAATATATAAACAAAGAAATTCATATACTATATGTAAACAAAAATACTGAGCGACTATATTTTTTTCCTTTGCTCTAACTACTACTACTACTACTACTACTACTATTACTACCATCACTACTACTACTACTACTACTACTACTACTACTACTATTACTACTACTTTTGCTAATAGTACAACAAAAGTAATACAAAAACCCAAAACAACAACAACCATAACCACGAGAAGACAAGGTGTGGTGTCATTAAGGTGAGGGAGGAGGAGGAGGAGGAGGAGGAGGAGGAGGAGGAGGAGGAAAGGAGAGGGAGGCAGGAAGGGCGAGGGAGCGAGGGAGAAAAAATGCGTAACTAAACTTCCGAAAACACATTCCAACATAGAAACAGGGTGATGGGTGGAATGAGGAGGAGGGGAAGGGGGAGAAGGAGGGGGAGGAAGAGGGGGAGAGGGGAAGGGAAACGCCTGAAGGGGCACGTGGAGGCCTATACCAGTGCCATACATCTTACCAACGAGAGGGGCGGAGCATAGAAGGGAAGGGAGGCTGGCACTCTGCGAAGGTGAAGGGCCATATGGAAGGGAGGAGAGGGAGGAGGAGGAAGAAGAGGAGAAAGAAGAGGAAGATAGGAGGGGTAGGGTAAGGTAGGAAGATAGGAGGGAAGAAGGAGAGGATGAGGAAGAGGGAGGTAGGGAGGGGGAAAGGGAGGTAGAGAAAGAGGGAGAGAGGGAGGGAGGGAGGAAGGGAGGTAGAGAAAGAGGGAGAGAGGGAGGGAGGGAAATGGAAGGTTGAGTAGCGTGCGTGTGAAGGAGAGTCTGATGGATGGTTTGTGATAGAGGCGAAGGAAGGGAAGAGAGAGAGAGAGAGAGAGAGAGAGAGAGAGAGAGAGAGAGAGAGAGAGAGAGAGAGAGAGAGAGAGAGAGAGAGAGAGAGAGAGAGAGAGAGAGAGAGAGAGAGAGAGAGAGAGAGAGAGAGAGAGAGAGAGAGAGAGAGAGAGAGAGAGAGAGAGAGAGAGAGAGAGAGAGAGAGAGAGAGAGAGAGAGAATAAAATAGCTTGAAAATAAGAACATAAGCAAGAAAATACGAAACAATAGAGGAGAATATAAAGAAAGCAAATAATATACTGAAAAAAAATAATGAAGGAAACCCGAAAATTGGAATAAAGGAAAAAATAATGAGATGAAGGAAGAAGAAATGAAGGAAGGAAAGAAGGAAGAAAGGGAAGAAGGAACAAGAAGGAAAAAATCACAAAAAAAAGTAATTGACGACAAAATATGAGCAAAGGAGAAATTAAAATGAACATGAAAACGATAATAACTCAAGGCGAAGATTTATTACCCAAGCTCAAAGAAAAAAAAATAAGATGGAAGGGACAATGAGGAAATAAATATAAGAAGAATTAAAACGACAAAAAAAAAACATGAAGGCAATACGAAGGTTTAAATCTGTGTGCAGCTTACCATCATCACCACCACCACCACCATCACTACCATCACCACCACCACCACCAGAGCCACCGTCACCACCACCACCAAAACCACAATCACCACCATCACCACCACCACCACCCCACCACCACCAGCGTTACCACCAGGTAGGCGGTGGCCGAAGTGATAGCGTACTGGACCCACATTCGCCGCGTGATGGACGACGCGGGTTCGAATCCTCACGCTACCACTCGGATTTTTCAGTCACCGCCGAGTGGCTTAAAACTACCCACATGCTGTCCTGAAGACCACCCATCAACCCGGACTCTAGAGGAAGCCGTCCAAGCGAATCAAGAACGAGTTCCGGGGGGCAGCATGAGCCAATGCAAGATGGCGCCACTATAAACACTCGCCTGCGCCAGAACGGGCTGGGCCGACCATCAGGCCCCACCTGGAAGAAGCCTTGGGCCGACCATCAGGCCCCACCGGGAAGATGCCTACCGGCGCAATAGGCAACAACGTAAAAAAAAAAAAAAAAAAAAATCACCACCACCACCACCAGAACCACCGTCACCACCACCAGAACCACAATCACCGTCACCACCACCACCACCACCACGATCACAACCACCACCAGAACTACTACCATCACCACCAGAACCACCCCACCACCGTCACCACCGTCACCACCACCACCACCACCCAGAACCACCACCACCATCACCCCACCACCAGAACCACAATCACCACCACCGTCACCACCATCACCACCACCACCACCACGATCACAACCACCACCAGAACTACCACCATCACCACCAGAACCACCCCACCACCAGAACCACCGTCACCACCACCAGAACCACAATCACCACCACCACCACCACCACCGTCACCACCAGCACCACCACCACGATCACGACCACCACCAGAACTACCACCATCACCACCAGAACCACCCCACCACCAGATCCACCGTCACCACCACCACCACCACCAGAACCAGCGTTACCACCACCACCACCAGAACCACCGTCACCACCACCAAAACCACAATCACCACCACCACCACCGTCACCACCACCACCACCACCACGATCACAACCACCACCAGAACTACAACCATCACCACCAGAACCACCCCACCACCGTCACCACCACCACCGCCCAGAACCACCACCACCATCACCCCAACACCATAACCACAATCACCACCACCACCACCACCTCCACCGCCACCACGATCACAACCACCACCAGAACTACCGCCCATCAGCACCAGAACCACCATCACCACCACCACCACCATCACCCCACCACCAGAACCACAATCACCACTATCACCGTCACCACCATCACCACATCCACCATCACCACCACCACCACCACCAGAACCACCATCACCATCATCACCACCGCCACCAGAACCACCGTCACCACCACCACACCACCACCACAATCACAACAACCACCAGTACAACCACCATTATCACCGTCACCACCACCACAATCACAACCACTACCAGAACCATCACCATCACCACCCCCACAATCACAGCCATCACCAGAACCGCCACCATCATCACCGTCACCACCATCAACACCACCACAACAACACGAACCACCATCACCACTGTCACCACCACTATCGCCACCACAATAACCACCATCATCGCTATCTCCACCATTACCTCCACTACTATTACCACCACCAACACCACCATCACCATCCCCACCACTACAACCACCCATACTACAACAACCACCATCATCATCACCGTTAAAGTATTGCCTGCACTATAATCACCATCACCAACACCATCACCACACCCACCACCACCACAAGCACCACTTATACAATTACAGATACCACTAGCCCCAGCAACACTGTCGTTACCGCTACCATTAGTAACAACCATCGTCAACATCACCGCCACGTGCTACACCAATAAAGCGACAAACCACAAAATCATCGCACCACGACCACCACGATCACCACCATTACCACCACCACAGTGACATCTGCAACAATAACAAGAGCCTATTGTCATCATCACCACTACCACTAACACAGCCACAGCCACCACCGCCATCACCATTACCACCACTACCCTACTACCAACACAACCACAACCACCACAGACATTACAATTTTCTCCTTCATGAACTGCAAACAACAAGGACAAGAACAGCAACATCAGCAGCAACAACAACAACCATGTCAACAGCAACAACAACAACAACAACAACAACTATTACTACTACTACTACTGCTACACACACACACACACACACACACACACACACACACACACATACACACACACGGAAAAAAGAATGATATACAACCAGCAACACAACCACTCCCGCCTCCCTCCTCCCCCCTCCCCCTCCCCCCCAACCCCGCTGCAGAGACAGACATATTGCATTCCAAGCCCCGAAAATAAAATAAAATACCAGTTTCGGTTATATAAAAAACGGATGCAAATAAATAAAAGAAAACACTAAATATTTCTCTCTCTCTCTCTCTCTCATAGTAGAACGGGCCTATAGAAGAGGGAGGGCTGGAGGGAGGGAGGGAGGGAGGGAAAGGGAACCTACAGAGAGGAGGAATGGAATAGAAAAGGCATGAAAAAGAATGGGGAGGAAGAGAGCGGAAAGGGGGAATCGGAAAGGTGGTGAGAGAGAGAGAGAGAGAGAGAGAGAGAGAGAGAGAGAGAGAGAGAGAGAGAGAGAGAGAGAGAGAGAGAGAGAGAGAGAGAGAGAGAGAGAGAGAGAGAGAGAGAGAGAGAGAGAGAGAGAGAGAGAGAGAGAGAGAGAGAGAGAGAGAGAGAGAGAGAGAGAGAGAGAGAGAGAGAGAGAGAGAGAGAGAGAGAGAGAGAGAGAGAGAGAGAGAGAGAGAGAGAGAGAGAGAGAGAGAGAGAGAGTAGGAGGAGGAAGGAGATGGAGGGAGGGCAGGAGAGAGGGAGCGGAGGACAGGTTATGGAAAGGAACTATTGACGGGAAGGGAATTTTTATCTGCTGTTTTGAATGGAAGGAAAAATTGATATTCCATACGAGGTGCATGCCGATGGAAGGCTGGATGGAGGGGCGGAGAGAGTCAGACAGGCGAGGAGACAGGCAGAGAGAAACAGACAGACAAACAGACAGACAAGTAGAAATAGAAAGGTTGAGTGGTAGACAGGCGGTAAGAGTGACAGGCATGCAGAGGGAGAAGATAAAGTATAGGAGAGAAACAGCGAGGCAAGCAGACGAGGACACAGGCAGAGAAAAATTCAGATAGACAGACAGGCCGGATGGTAGAACGGAAAACACTCGGGAAGACGGGACAGACGGGAGGGATAGGGTGAAAATAAACACACAGACAGAGACAGGCAGATTGGAGAAGGTACAGAGAAAGAAGAACACAGGCAGAGAGGGAGAGCAGCAGACAGACGTAAAGACAGCCAAAGAAAACACAAATAAAAAGAAAATCGCACCGATGCAAAGAAAGGTGCAGATACAAGCAGGCACAATATGACAGTCACACTGATTGATGGGTGCCAGGCAGGTAGGCAGTCATATACATAACCAAGAGGAGGTATACTAGGCAAAAGAGGAATCCAGAGAGGCATATTCCCTGACAGAGACAATCAGTCAAGTAGGAAAATACAGGCAGACAGCCACAAAAGAAGATATAGGTAATATGGCTACAAAACAGCTGACTTTTTTTGTTTATTATCTACTTTGGCCTTGAGCTGCCTCCTTTACTGCAAGAAAAATGTATGGAAAGGAAGCCAAATTGTTATAAGACTAGATAGTTTGGCATATATATATATATATATATATATATATATATATATATATATATATATATATATATATATATATATATATATATATATATATAGAGAGAGAGAGAGAGAGAGAGAGAGAGAGAGAGAGAGAGAGAGAGAGAGAGAGAGAGAGAGAGAGAGAGAGAGAGAGAGAGAGAGAGAGAGAGAGAGAGAGAGAGAGAGAGAGAGAGAGAGAGAGAGAGAGAGAGAGAGAGAGAGAGAGAGAGAGAGAGAGAGAGAGAGAGAGAGAGAGAGAGAGAGAGAGAGAGAGAGAGAGAGAGAGAGAGAGAGAGAGAGAGAGAGAGAGAGAGAGAGAGAATAAAATAGATAAATAGATGTTGAAGGCGATGGGCGAGTCGTGAACGCGCCAACGTGGTGATCCTTAAGACCAGGGTTCAAGACCCACCACAGTCAACTGGCAGTATTCAACCAAGAAACCCTAACGTTTGAGACACTGGTCAATACGAGCACTGAGGTGCAGCAGGGACCAAGCAAGACTCATAAATCACGGCAGCCATTTATAATGAAATCCGCCCGCGCCACTAACTGGCTAGGGCCGAGCACCGAGCCCCTCAAGAGACCTTATCGGCTCTATGGGCGAACATGAAAAATGGATAGACAGGTAAATAGATGGAAAGATAGATACAGATATATAGAAATACATAGATATAAGGATAAATAGATAAAAAGATAGATAGATAGATAGACAGGCTGACGTAGACAGATAAACACAGACAGGTAGATAGACGGAAAGATAGATGTGCAGATTGATATAGATATATTTGATAGACAGAAAGATACAGATAGACAAACACATAGATAGATAGATGAATAGATACAAATAGATACAGAAAAATGGAAAGAGATAGAGATAAGCCAAAAAAGACAGATCGATAGAGACAGATAAAGGGAATCAGACAGATAGGCAGATAGAGCGATAGATTAGGACAGACGCAGACAGATAGAGAGACGGATAAGCTGATGGATAAAGAGACAGATGGCAGACTCGAAGGACTGACCAACGGACTGACTAACAAGTAGGTGGATACAAATGCACACGAGAGAGAGAGAGAGAGAGAGAGAGAGAGAGAGAGAGAGAGAGAGAGAGAGAGAGAGAGAGAGAGAGAGAGAGAGAGAGAGAGAGAGAGAGAGAGAGAGAGAGAGAGAGAGAGAGAGAGAGACTGAGGAACTGTACGAGGACGACCTGGACACCTTGGAGAAGGGCGACCTCCTGCAGGTGGCACGAAGCCTTCGGCGGGAGCTGGCTTCTATGAAGAACCACCTGACTAACTACAGGTCAGTTACGGCTGGGCTCGCTGAAAAGAGGTGTGTACTGGTAGAGGCGCTGTCTATAATTGACACGCAAGTAAAGACATCGTGCAGAGGACAGTGGCGTGTTCAGTCAAACCCCACAAGATCGAGGCTGAGGTTGGAGCCGCCATCTTTGAGGATAACGGAGATACGCTCACCAGTGAGGTAAAAAATTCCACGACAGGTGAAAGTACCTCCCCGCCTCCACCTCCATCCACACCACTCCCAACCCAAGAAAAGGAAAACGGAGCAAATCTAAGCCCTCTTCATCCTCCTCCCCCTACCACTCTCTCTCCCCCCCTTGTTACTCCTCCTAGTACTCAATCTCCCTCCCGTCTCCCCAATTCAGAACTTCCCGCACCAGCTTCTCATCACCCAGCTCCTCCCTCACCAGCCTCCCACCTTCCAGCTACTCCCACACCGCCCTACCACCACCCGGACCCTCCACTACCACCCTCCCGTCACCCAGACCCTCCCCCACCAGCCTCCCACCACCCAGCTCCAGCCCCATCAACCTCCACCCACCCTGCTCCTCCCCCACCAGCCTCCCAACGCCCAGATCCTCCCACATCACCCTCCTACCACCCAGATCCTTCCACACCACCCTCAACCCACAGCCCTATCCCTACCTCTGAATCTGAACTCACCCTCCCACAGCAACCCACTCCTCTCCCACCCTCCAATTCATCCAGCTCCTCGTCTCAACTTCAAGCACCTGCACCAGAAGGGACGAGACGGCAACCCCCCGGGCGCCGAAACAAGGGGAGGAAGAGGGACTCAGGATCGCCCAGATCTTCTGCCGCGTACAGACTTCCGCCGCGATTTGAGGGGAGCCAGCCACACGCGGCAACACGCCAGGAACCTCGGCGTCCAGGAGGGTGTGATTACTGCCAGGGGCGCTCGCACACCGCCTCTACCTGTAGCGTGAGACTTGCTGACCGGAGGCAGCAGGAACTTATTCAGGCAGTCCGGCAGAGCAACCAGGAAACACTGTTCGCCCTCAGGAGTGTTGCCTGGAACCCACAGCCACACCACTCCAGTGTTCAGCGACAGTTGATTGGGCCTCCACAGCTACCTGTGTACCCGCCCTACCTGCAAGTCTTGCCACCCACGCACCCAGCTCACCATGGCGCCGCCTACCGGTACTCGCCGCCGGGTCCACAGTATAGTGCTTAGTGAGCTTAAAATTGTGTCGGCCAACATCAGGGGGTTCCACACCAAAATCGGGAACTAACCCACAGTGTTTTAAAACAGCGATTGGATGTGGTATTCGTGTGTGAGACCTTTCTAGACAATAGTATGCCGGCCAATTACGCTCGGGTGAATGGGTATTCCCCCTGGGTGAGAAAAGACCGCTCCACCCAGGGAACACAAAGGAACACAAAGGAAGAACAAACAACAGCAGACCTACTGGTCCTTACGAGGTTGTTTGTGACCAGCTACACTAACTATCTAATCAAAGGTAGAAGATGAAGGACAGCAAAGGCGAAGGCTCCTCCCCACCCCCCCATCCCTCCAGCCAAAGCTGGCAGGAAAGGAAAAAGAACCATGCAGCATGGAAAAATTGCATGGAATTTATGTAGGAAAGAGGAAAGAACTACCATTACTGCTACCACTAACCAGGCGATAAAAGCGGACAAGGACAGTATTCGAAAGAACTTAACGTTATTACGACAATGAGTAATATCTTAGTTGCTGGTTGGATTCAAAACACTTGTCTAATCTATTCTTGAAGGCCGTAACTGTTGTACTATCAACGACATCACAAGGTAGAGAGTTCCAAACATTAACAACTCGATTGAAAAAGAAGTGTTTAGCTTCGTGCGACGAGATTCTTTTATCACTTATCTTCAAATTGTGATTTCTTCTTGTTCTATTTGATCGATCAATTGTAAAGTAATCTTCCGCATTAATATCACTGAATCCTTTGAACATTTTAAACACTTCTATTAGATCGCCTCGCATTCTTCGTTTTGATAGGCTGAATAAATTTACTTCTTTAAGCCTTTGTTCATATGACAAATTTCTCAACCTAGGAATCATCTTTGTTACTCTTCGTTGGACCCGTTCCAACTTTTCTATGTCTTTTCTGTAGTAGGGAGATCAAAACTGTACACAGTACTCTAGACGGGGTCGAACCAACGAATTATACTGTTTTAATATTACTTTTTCCGATTTATTATTAAAGACTCGTCCGATGAAGCCAACCAATTTGTTTGCAGTTTTAACTACCTCTGAACAATGCTGACCGGGCTTTAAATCGCTTGATATGGTGATTCCAAGATCCTTTTCTTTACTTACTGCAGAAAGTTGTTGGCCATTCATTACGTACCAAACGCGATTGTTATTTTTTCCGAATTTTCAACACTTTACATTTGTCAACGTTAAATTTCATTTGCCATTGATTGGCCCAACGTGCAAGTCGATCTATATCTGATTGTAAAGCTTCTTCGTCGAGTGTCGCAGTTACTTTAGTAGCAATTTTTGTGTCATCAGCAAATTTTGATACTTTGCAAGTGAGCCCATCATCGATATCATTAACATAAATTAAGAAGAGCATGGGGCCAAGCACTGATCCTTGAGGTACGCCGCTTTTGACATCGAGCCAGTTAGATGTAACACCGTTTAGAACTACTCTCTGTTTCCGCTCAGACAGCCAGTCCGCAAGCCAATTGTGAATGTTACCCGAGACACCGTGCACCAGTAGTTTGCTGAGCAATCGTTGGTGGGGGACCTTATCAAATGCCTTTTGAAAATCCAGATATATGATATCTACTGATCTGCTTTCATCGAACACCTCAAAAATATAGTGAAAAAAATCAAGTAAGTTAGTCAAACACGAACGTTTACTACGGAAGCCATGTTGCGAATTATTTATTATATTATTTTCTTCGAAGAATTTCACCATATTGTCGCGAATGATAGTCTCCATTAACTTACAAACAATAGATGTCAGGCTAATTGGTCGATAGTTTCCTGGATGAGACTTGTCCCCCTTTTTGAAAATTGGTGTGACATTTGCAAGTTTATAATCCGACGGAACTTTTCCAGCTGTTAAAGATTTATTGAATATGATGGAGAGCGGTTTACAAATTTGATGTTTGATTTCTTTTAAGACCCTAGTGGTAATTTTGTCTGGACCAGAAGCTTTGCTTACTTTAATCTTTTCAATTGTGCGTAAAATGTCACTTTCTACGATGAGCACGCCACTTAACATCTTTTCGGCCCTTCTAACCTCCGGGTGTGGCCCTCTGCTACAAGGACACACTGAACGTGCAGGTAGTAGAGCCACCCCAGCCCATGTCCAGGGAAATAGAAATATTAGTGTTGAAAATAAGTGACAAAAACTCAAACAGTGTTCTGTGTATTGGTTGTTATCGCCCCCCTTCCCAAGGGTCGAGAACCTGGTCACCACTAGGGCTGTAGCGTCTGCCCCCGAACAACTGCTCCAGCCCCGCAGCAGGACATGGCACTACCAGCGGCAGTTCCTGTACACCTACGTCGGCTTGTGGAACACTCTCCTTGCCTCGCAGCAGCACCTTGAGGGCGTGACTCTGCAAGGCTTCAAGGAGTGTGCGCACCAGTGGCTAATGGCAGGTTGACGTGGGTGAAAAGACACAAGGCAGGCCTTAAGATAGGCGGCTGTAATGAAGCTGCCTTTGGCCTATAGTGCTATCTGTACTTAATTGATTATGTAGCACTCCTATATTGTGTAATAGTGTAAATAAAAAAAATAAAAGAGAGAGAGAGAGAGAGAGAGAGAGAGAGAGAGAGAGAGAGAGAGAGAGAGAGAGAGAGAGAGAGAGAGAGAGAGAGAGAGAGAGAGAGAGAGAGAGAGAGAGAGAGAGAGAGAGAGAGAGAGAGAGAGAGAGAGAGAGAGAGAGAGAGAGAGAGAGAGAGAGAGAGAGAGAGAGAGAGATCCAACTACGCATACCAAAGCGAAAACACACATAAAAGAAGAGAAAATAGATAACAGTGAAAAAAAAAAATCATGTAGTACAGCAATCAAGAGTTAGGAAGACAAATGGACAAACAGACGATAAGACGAAGTGAACACGGAATATAAAGAGAAGAAAATAAGCTTACAAGAAAATACTTATTGATTAGAAAAAAAAACAAAGATGAGAAAATGTTAAACACTTGAACCTCACTAAAAAAACATTAACAGAAAACATTAAACCGGAAAAAAACCGTGAAATTAACGATTATTACAACTTCTAAAGTGACGAATTTTCAGTCAAATAAATCATTAAAGAAATAAATAAAAAGGAGACAACAAGAATTCACCAACACAACAGGAGGGGGAGGGAGGGAGGAGGAGGAGGAGGAGGAGGAGGAGGAGGAGGGAGAGATGGATGAGTGAGACCGAGAGAGAGAGAGAGAGAGAGAGAGAGAGAGAGAGAGAGAGAGAGAGAGAGAGAGAGAGAGAGAGAGAGAGAGAGAGAGAGAGAGAGAGAGAGAGAGAGAGAGAGAGAGAGAGAGAGAGAGAGAGAGAGAGAGAGAGAGAGAGAGAGATGGAGGGGTCACATTAACATTTTTCTCATCATTATTTCAAATTTATGTCGCCCTGGAGGGAAGGAAGTAGAGGGGAGGAGGGAAGAATTTGAGATAATACATTTTTTTTCTGGACACCTTGGTAATAATTCCGTTCCCTTCTGCCTTCCCCTCGAACAAGATTTAGCCGTCTTGGAGTGAGGTGGTCAGTAAGGAGAGAGGGGAGAGGGGATAAAAAGGGAAGAGGGGAGAACAGGGGGAGAGGGTAGAAAGGGGGAAAGCGAAGGGGAAAGGGGAAAAGATGGGGAGAGGGGAGAAGGAAGGAAAGGGTAAAAGGAAGATGTGATGAAGAGAGAGAGATGAAAAAGAGAATGGGCTAAGTGGAGGGAGAGAGAAAGGTAAAGGGGGAGAAGAGGGAGATAAGAGAAAAGGGAGATGTAAGGCAGAATGTAGAGAGGAAGGAAATCAAGGGGGAAAATGTTGGGTAAGTTATGGTGAGGGGTCTAAGGGGAGGGGTAGAGAGAGAGAGAACGTAGAGGTATGGGAGAAT
>NC_066551.1:14042394-14054894 GCF_024679095.1 Eriocheir sinensis
CTCTCTCTCTCTCTCTCTCTCTCTCTCTCTCTCTCCATACAGGCAATAGAACAACTATACTAATCCATGGACCATGGTGTCTGTGTGGTCTAATTTTCTATGTAATTCTATAATTCTCTCTCTCTCCTTCTTCTTCTTCTTCTTCTTCTCCTTCTTCATATTCTTATTATTATTGTTATATTATTTTTTTAAGTGCCGCTTATGGCGCTTGCAGACTTTCCTGAGGGCCTCTTGGGCGACCCCAGCCCGCTAGTGGCGCAGGCGAATTTTATTTATAGTGGCTGCTGTGATACATGCCTCTTGCTTGGGCCATGCTGCCCCCCGGTGCTCCTCTTGAACGATGTCGGTGAAGCTAGGGTTGACTGAAGATCTGGGCAGCATGTGAATAATCTTCCGCCACTCGGCGATGGTTTGAAAAATCAGCGTGTTTCCGTGGGACTCGAACGTAGGTCTAAACGAGCTCACCAAGCCCGCACGCTCCTCTTTCTCCGCCACCTCATCAACATCAACATAATCATCAACATCAACATCATAATCTTCACCCTCCTTTAGACAAGAGTTACCGAGGAATTCCAATCACAAATATTCGAAAAAAGAAAATGAAAAACAGAGAATCTACTCTTGCCATTATTTCTTGTTCAAATCGTTTATTCAGTATTTTATCTCCCTTCTTGCGTGTCTGGGAGACGTAGGGAATATTGAATCAAGGAAAATTCTTATGCATGGTTTGTTTTTACATTCTCTGGGCTTATCAACCTTTGTTTCTCTGAGCGATCGCTGACAAAAGTAGAGAAAACCATCAGACAGACAGACACAGACAGGAAGACACAGAGACAGATACACCGAATGATAGACGGGTGATAATAGAAGACACATATAAATAATAAAAAAGGAAAGCCATTTTACGTACAGAAATAGATAGAGTGGCATGCAAAGAGTAACAGACATACTGACAAACAGACAAAACACAGACACAGAAACTAGCAGACCAACAGACAGACAGACAGAAAGACAATCAAGTGATAAATAAGCAAGTAATAGACAAAAGTAGATAACAGTGATGAATACAAATAGAACATGCAAGAGGTGATAAAGAGTGGAGGGGAAGGAAATAGAAGTAAAGGGAGAGGGGTTTCAGAGGTGCAAAATGGCTCACACAAACAAATAAACCGCAGACAACAAACAGTTCCTTGGAGGAGAGAAAGCAAATAAAATGCCCTGAAAAATGAATAATAAAGATGATACGAGACAAGGGATTAAACCTTTCACTTTATAATTTTTTTTTCCCCCAAACTTTAATTCTCCTCGTCCCTCCCAGGCTTATCCTTGCTCTTTTTGTCTAACTTATTTAAAATTTACACCTGTCCCATGAAACTACTGATTTACTCGAGAGAGAGAGAGAGAGAGAGAGAGAGAGAGAGAGAGAGAGAGAGAGAGAGAGAGAGAGAGAGAGAGAGAGAGAGAGAGAGAGAGAGAGAGAGAGAGAGAGAGAGAGAGAGAGAGAGAGAGAGAGAGAGAGAGAGAGAGAGAGAATCTTACTTTTCTTACTTCAATCCTTATCTTCCTCATGTTCTGTTCCTCCTCCTCCTCCTCCTCCTCCTCCTCCTCCTCCTCCTCCTTTTCTTTACACGGTACCACACGAGTCTTCTTAATAGCTACAACAGCTGATATAGGAAATAATCTGCCTGCGTAAATAAAAGATTGGCTTACCGGAGGAAAACAACGAGTTTCGACGAGTGGCTCCCTGTTAGTAATGAAATACTGCAAGGGTCAGTTCTAGGACATCCTCCATACTGGAGTTTGATGATGATGAAGGGGTAGACTCTCGCCATGTCCGGGTGCATAATATATAACACCTTGAACGGATTTTTCAGTTACCTGAAAAGTGTCAAATGTCCTTTAACTATTCCGTGTAAAGGCATGGTCTTCGGATCCAAAGACCATAAGTCCATAACCATGCATGCAAAATGATTGTGAAGCCACTGTAGGTTGCACATGAAGGATCGTATTTTGGGAACAATATCAGCAGTGCTGTGAAACTTACAAAGCTCTGCAAGTCTTCCTGTAAAAAAAAGCTAATTATATGCCCGGGTTCATCGCTAAGAACTTCGACTGTACATCGCCGGAAGCAATGCTATCTTTGAATAACTAGTTGGTGAGACCTCACCTGAAGTACGCAGCGCATTTTTGATCCAAAAATAGAATGGGATTTTTAATCTGAATTTTGGCTAGGGGCAATACTTATCATTTGCTTCTGTGGCAAAATGAGACAAAGTACTACAATATTTCATTAAAATAATTCAAATAATTGCGTATAAAAGTATTGCTTCATGAATTGGAAACGGTGTAGGGCCTGCCTGGCAACTCCAATGTAGTTCTCGCTTCTTCTTATCAAGCTGATGCAAAAGTGAATAAAATCAGGCTTTCAGTGATATGCGATCCATGCTAATGTATTACAATGTTAATAAGTCTATACTTCGAATTTGTTAGCTTCGTTTTCAACGGAAATAAATGCAGAATAAATTTCTGCGATGTGATATATCAAGAAACAATCCGTCAGGCGACAGCTTGATAAAAGGACGGCGAAAAGCAACAACAGCTGCCAGATTTACTTAAATCAGAAGGCTGACAGACGGCACCTACGTGTTATCAAGCCAGCAGATATTTTCTCAGTTAAGATACAGGCTTCTATAAAAAGGCGGCTTACTGTAACTACCTGACACAGGAATTAGTATAGTGATGTCAGTAAGTTCGCAGATGATACCAAAATTGGCAGAGTAATCCAATCAGACAGGGACACTAGCGTTCTCCAGGATGAGCTTGACAGACTATATGATTGGGCGGGGAAGTGGCAGACAGAATTCAATATTGGGAAGTGTAGCATTCTGAGTGTAGGTAGGAATAACCCCTCACACAATTACTCCTTAAATGACACTCCGCTGAGCAGGTCTGGGCGTGAGAGTGACTTAGGAGTCTTAGTGAGTGCTCACCTCCGTCCTAGGGCTCAATGCATTCAGGCTGAAAATAGGGCAAACAGAGTACTGGGATTCATCTCAAGGAGCGTAAGCAATAGGAGCGCTGAAGTCATCCTCAAACTTTACTTAGCACTAGTTCGACCTCATCTCGATTATGCAGTTCAGTTCTGGTCCCCCTACTATAGAATGGATATCAAGATGTTAGAATCTGTACAGAGGAGGATGACAAAGATGATTCAGGGGGTGAAAAACTTGTCTTATGAAGACAGGCTGAAGCATTTAAAACTACACTCTCTAGAAAGGCGAAGGTTGCGAGGAGACCTGATCGAAGTCTATAAATGGATGAAGGGCTTTAATAAAGGGGATGTCAATAAGATTTTGATAGTAAAAGAGCCAGGTAGGACGCGCAGCAATGGTTTTAAGTTAGACAAATTCAGATTCAACAAAGACATAGGCAAGAATTGGTTCACCAACAGAGTGGTAGATGAATGGAACAGGCTTGGGAGCCATGTTGTGGGTGCCAATACCATAGATGCATTCAAGAAGAGGTTAGATAAAGCCATGGATGGTGAGGTAAGGTGGGGTTGAGAGTACAGGAGCTGCCCTGTAATAGGCCAACCGGCCTCTTGCAGACTATACTTACATCCTTTTGTTCTTATGTTCTTAAAAGCGTACGGGTGCTACAGGCAGCACGTAAAAAATAAATAGTTACCAGGTTTTACAAACAGTAACTTCATTATACAAGAAATAACGCAAGGTGAACAGTCTTTTCTTTTCTTCTTTAATTTCACAGGAAGTTTTTTGAAAATCTTGAATGGAATATCGCAGTACTCTGCCTCACAGCCATCTTGAGAAACAAATGAAAGGTGTCGTATTTCTTTCTCCTTCACGCCGTGGGAACGGTTGACACAAGGCAGCCACCATTTACAAGGAATTTCAAAAGTTCTCTATTAAAAGGACATCGTTGAGGACACATCTTAACACACAAAAAAGTGACCACTTATTTCTATCAAATAAGAAACGACTTTGTGACATCTGACCGAGAACTATAGAAGTAACGGTCAACACACAATGGCAGGAGGTCTTTCTCTCGAGCAGTCATCCGCCATTCGAACAACTTCGAACAACATCGAATTTAGAGTAAACTTTCTGCAGAAATAGTTACTGCAAAAAACATTTGAAAATCACATTGACCGTTACTTTGTCATTACGAGAGTGAAATGAAGAGTGAACTAAACGTTCCCATACGCACGGAGATCAATCGGTGTTCCTCAGGTCACTGAAGTTCCTGACGAACAAATGAATTTTAAATCACTACAGCAGGCAGACTAGGCAGGCCTGCTCTTCCATGCTTCCACGTTTCATTTCCTTACCAGCATCATCATCACACATCATATTTTCCTTTCTTCTTTTTTTTTTCTTCTTCTTCTTCTTCTTCTTCTTCTTCTTCTTCTTCTTCACCTTCTTGCCCTTCTTCCTCTTCTTTCTACTACTCTTTCCCCTTCTCTTTCTACTCCTACTAATCTTCCTCCTCCTCCTCGCCTTCTTCTTCATCTTTCTCTTCTTCCTCTTCCTTCTCCTCGCCTTCCTCCTCTTCACGGAAGCGTAAACGGAGACGAATAAGAAGGAAGCAGCTAATTATTGGTGTTGAACGAGACTGGCGTCTTAGAGGCTGTGTGTGTGTGTGTGTGTGTGTGTGTGTGTGTGTGTGTGTGTGTGTGTGTGTGTGTGTGTGTGTGTGTGTGTGTGTGTGTGTGTGTGTGTGTGTGTGTGTGTGTGTGTGTGTGTGTGTGTGTGTGTGTATATTGACATTTTTTTTACCTTTTTATTCTTCAAATTCAATCTAAGAAATTAGTCAACCAATCTTCCTTTTCATTATTTGACTTCTGATTCGGCTCTCCTCGCTTTCCTCCTTCCTTCACTTCAATTTATTATCCTCACTCGCACTCCTTTCTTTCTCTAGTTGATTTGTCGAGTCCCACCTCTCTTCCTTAATTTCCTCTTATTCCTCTTTTCTCTTACGCCCTGTCTCTCCTTCAATTTATTTACCTCACTCACTCACTTCTTCCTTTCTCTTGTTTGTCCACCGCCCACCACCAATCCTGCTTAATTTAGCCTCCCGGCCCCGGCCACTCCCTCTGTACCTGAATTTCCACCTACCCAGCATTCACTTTTTGTCGCCTCCTGAGTTATCGCACGAAGCGAGTTTCTATTAATATTCCTTTCATTTAAGTTATCGCAGGCGCCGGGGTTCCTCAAATATTCCTCTTGTTTAACCTGTAACTTATCACCTTCAACAAGTCTCCCCTAACTTATTCAAGGCAAGTTTCTCTCTCTCTCTCTCTCTCTCTCTCTCTCTCTCTCTCTCTCTCTCTCTCTCTCTCTCTCTCTCTCTCTCTCTCTCATTCAGTCCTGCCTTTGTCTAATTAACAAGTTCAACTCACCCTCTGTCACACTCTCTCCTCGCCCTCTCACAGTCTTCTCGGTATTCACCATTGTCAAATTTCTAGCTTGTCATTCAATTGCCAGCGCGGACCGGAGGCGTCGGGACCGTCACTCTCCTCCCAGACGACAGAGCATTGTGGATTCAGAGGCTGTTGAGGCGAGAGATAAAGACAGCGAGTGGTATGTACCCGAGGGCTATTTTCTCTCGCTTTAGGATGTCGGTGCAAGAAATACGCGATCGTCGATGGCTTATTAAGACGCAGGTGATAATGACAGGTAATGGCGAGGGTACTATTCATCGTTTGGGACGTGGGTGATGAAGCTGATTGGATACTGCGAGTCGGTGAAAGAAATACACGATCGCCGATAACATTCTAAAAGTCAGGTGGTAACAACATGTAATATCAACGTGTAAACTATCGACGCCATGCTCCGGTCATGCTAAGGACGTACGTGGCTGGACTAAGCTGATGGTTCCTGTCCCTTCGCCTGTCTGCCAAGATGCCGCCGACGCCACCGCCAACACCTCTGCTGTCTGATTTTCACACGTCGCCGAGAATGTTTAAATTATCCACACGTCTCCCAGCAGCATTAACCTTCATTGTGGCTGCAGGTCGACGGAGGCACGGCGCGGGCACACCAGGTAGCCTCGGGCGGCATCAGGATCATAAAGGTACACCTAGACACCTGCACAAACCTCGCCTGTCCGCCTGCATCCACAACAGCAGGTGCAGACACGCGTGATGCAACCTGAGACACCGTAAGATGAGGTTCCGAGGAGAAGGAGCGAGGCCGTGGTGGAGTTTTAATAAATGAATGAATAGATAAAGTTAAGAGGTAACTGTACTACTGCGGCCAGGCTCATATATTTACAGCCTCACTAATGCTTATTTTCCTCACCTGGCCAGCTTTTAAAACCCTGGTCAAGTAGCGCCTACACCATCCATTCTCACCTCGCCTCCGCCAACACATCCAGCGCCACCACCACCACCTGATTTTTATTCCATCCTGGCTTAACCTCCAACAACCTACCCAACACCACGACTCGAGGAGGAGTTCAGTAACCTTCAGAAGCACGTCCTCGTTAATTTAGCCTTCTCTTCCTCCTCTCCACCTAGTCTTTTCCTCCTTCTCCACATAGCCTATTCTTCCTCCTTTTATCAGTCTCCCCAACAAGCCTCCTCCCTCTCCGCCTCCAACTACTCTTCTTCCACCTCCTCCTCCCCTTCTACCTCCTCCTCCTCCTCCTTCTTGATCATCATTATTACCATCCTCCTCCTCATCTTCCTCCTCCTCCTCCTTCAGTACCTTGAGCTTGGCCGCCACGACCACGAAGAACACAAGGACGGAGGCAGGAAAAGCAAGGTGCAGCAAGAGCGATCGGCTGTGTGGGTTGCCTTTGGTCTTGTTTATGAGACAGTAACGGGAGGCTGGAGGCGGCTAGCGGCGCGCGGGCAGGCCGGCTACACCTTGTGAGAAGCCTGACCCGCCCCTCCTCAAGTGACTGCCCGCTGCGGAGAAAAGAGTAAGAGTAGTAGTAGGAAAGAGGGAGGTAGGACTACAAGATAATCTACTTCCAGTTCCTCCTCAGCTCGTCCTGGTAATCTTCTGTTCCGTCTAAGTACTCACAGCTTTGAGTCATGTGCAGACGTAATAAGGGGAGGCGTTAGATGAGTGGGGTGAGAGTGTAGTTAATCGGCTCATAATTAATCCCTACCTTCTGCCAGGTGTTTTCAGTCCCGTATCAAGGCTTTCAGTTCAGAAAAAAAACTTTAAATCTTTTATCTCGTGTTCCGATACCAAATATTCCACCACCAATATGAAAAGTGGGTGTTATTATGGGAACTCTTACTGAAATGGAGAAGAATGGCTAAGAAGCGGTTAGGTGAGAGAAGAAGAGGTGATATAAGATAAAGGGGAAAAAAAAATGTAAAGGGCGAGGAAGTAAAGAAAATAAAAAAAAGAATTCCAAGGCGCCACACAAGAGGGAGAGAAACAAGGCAAAGGCTGGAGAAGGAAGCGAAAGAGATGAAAGACTAGGAACAGAGGATGGAAAATTATTTGATATAGGAGAGTAAAGGAAAATGATGAGGAGGGAGGAAAATAAGAGCGTCAAGTACCAAGGCGGTCCAAGACGTAATATAAGGTGATAGAGAGGAAGAGGAGGAGGGGAAATTGAAGGTTGGAGAGGGGAAAAGAGTGCCTCACAGTGCCATACGTTGCTTCTAGAGGGCGCCTCGGTTCGTATCATTGGCGGGAGGCGAACAAAAGACGCTCGCTTGACGCCTCTTTCCTCGACAAATAAAATAAGTTTCTTTTGTGTTGTTCTTCCGTCGAGTGGCTGGGAAAGTTTTGTTTCGTATAAATTACCGAGTTGAAGAAGCCAATTTAAATACTGAGAGAGAGAGAGAGACCAATTCTTGCCTATGTCTTTGCTGAATCTGAATTTGTCTAACTTAAAACCATTGCTACGTGTCTTACCTGACTCTTTTACAACCAAAATCTTATTGTAGTAGTAGTAGTAGTAGGAGGAGGAAGAGGAGGAGGAGGAGGAGGAGGAGGAGGAGGAGGACGAGGACGAGGACGAGGAGGAGGAAGAGGACGAGGACGAGGAGGAGCAGGAGTAGGAGGAGGAGGAGGAGGAAGAAGAATATTGGATAAGAAGGGAGAAACGAAAGCGGGAAAGATGGGAGAGGGAGAAGGAGAGGGAGGGAAAAAAAAAGAAAGGGTATAATTCATGGCTCCTAAGATGGAACCACTCACCCTGTCCGGCCCCGGCCTGTGAGGTGACTGCTGCAGACAAAACACCGACAAAACGAAATAAAGAAAAAGTATTATTGTTCGTGCTTATTACAGTCTCTCTCTCTCTCTCTCTCTCTCTCTCTCTCTCTCTCTCTCTCTCTCTCTCTCTCTCTCTCTCTCTCACACACACACACACACACACACACACACACACACACACACACACACACACACACACACACACTCCCACTTCCCATCTTCATGACTAATCTAAACGAGATTTAACTTTTAAAATTATTTTGTAAAAGATAATGATGACGATGTTTAGTTGTCCTTAACAGAGCATCTTGATGGTTCCCCGTGACGGATGTGACGAGCCTGTTAGGCGCTGAGTACACGTGCTGGGTGGGTGCTTAAGTGGGTGGTCCCGAGGCAAGGGTTCGTGTAAACAGGCGAAGTAGATAACTATATTAAGTTTTGACTAAGTGGCAGTGTATTCAATACAAACAGATGTACTGATAAGATGTAGCACAGTGGATATATTAAACAGTAGTACATATGTATTAAGTAAATATGTTATCATGAACGGATATTTAGTAGTAACACCAAAACGCTGAAGGGGACAGAGATAAAAGATTATATTAGAATAATACGCAGGAAGCTGCTCCCACATACTGTTGAAAACATGCCAGAAGAAGTAATCAATATACTTACAGCGCTCCAGTCGTTGTGTTATCGAGCAACACTTATCGCCGCGTCACAGCCACTGGAAAGGTGGAAAAATAATAATTGCACCACATGCACTAAACCAAGTGGATATCTTTGACAGCGACACTAATATTCAATAATGTAGCAGAAGTAAATGTAACGGAGTATATTTTAATAAAAGAATTTATTAACTCGCACAATAAGGGCTTAGGAAATATTAAAATGATAGCAACTTTTACAGTTAAGGTACTGTATATACTTGACGGCGACTTTATCTGTTTCAGTGCAACAGGCAAAGTAAATGTAGTGTACAGAAAAATACTAATCAAGGGAATGTATTAACTAGCACAATAATGACATAAAAAGTGTGAAAATGGTAGTTACTTAAATATCAAATGTACTGAATATCTTTGCCAGCATTTTATTCAATTTGATGTACAAGCCAACGTAAATGTATTAAACACAGAGCAAATAGGACCTAGAAAATTTGAATTATAGTTATCTAAATATTAAACGTATTGGATATATTTGACAAGATTTTTTTTTTCCAATCCGATGTATTAGACAAGAACACTCCCAGCACGACGATCTGAGGTTCATATTACACGACAGGCATACACAGGCGAGGGTGTGGCGGGGGGGGGGAGGTGGGGGGGGGGCGGAGGGCGGGTGAAGGGGGAGGAGAGGGAAGAGGAAAAGGGAGGAGGAAGGGAAGGGAGGAGGGGGAGGAGGGGGCGCGGGGGAGAGTCACAGCAAGAGGTGAAAAATTCTTGCACACAAAATTTACAGAAACTTATTTATGGGCACAACACACATTAATTTCTGCCTCCCTTCCTCCCTCCCTGTCATCCCTCCCTCCCACCCTCCCTACCCTCACCTGCCCCCTCCCCCCTCACACTCATATTCTCCTCCTCCCTCTCCTCCCCAGTCCCTCCTTAGGCTGACAAAGGTTGTGTGTGAAGGCTGACAAAGTATACTACCTCCTCCTTCTCCTCCTCTTCCTCCTCCTCCTCCTCCTTCTCCTCCTCCTCCTCCAGTGTCTTCCCAACCCAAGTTCGTCCTCCATGTCTCCTTCATTTCTCTCCCTCTCTCCCTCCTCGTCCTCTTCCTCCTCCTCCTCCTCCTGTTTACCTGCTTCCTAATTCATCAGTGTTCTAATCTTCCTTACATAGACTAAAGCAGAGCAAAAAAAAAAAGGTTAAAATGTATCTCTCTCTCTCTCTCTCTCTCTCTCTCTCTCTCTCTCTCTCTCTCTCTCTCTCTCTCTCTCTCAAAAATGCAGACACACCCAGATCATGACATCACGACACTTTGACCCTAAGGCAATTATGAAATACGGCTGATAGTGATTGTTTATATTACAGTGTACATAGATACGTAGATTATTGAATAAAATACTGCAACGAGACACTCAACTCTTAACAATATTTTCTAAAGAAGGGAGGAATAAGAGTAAAATTAGGCTGCTGTACGTTTCGATCAGCCTCTTAACTTGTAAATAATTCGTAAACAAGCAAATGGATAAGTTACTGTGGAGTATCTCCCCTAAGAAAGTATACACACACACACACACACACACACGTTCGCAGTCACACTGATGATGAGAGAAAAATGTTAGATGTGTTTGGTTTAAGACCAAATGAGAGAGAGAGAGAGAGAGAGAGAGAGAGAGAGAGAGAGAGAGAGAGAGAGAGAGAGAGAGAGAGAGAGAGAATTTTGACATTTGTGAAGGAAATGTTGTTTATTTTTTATATACACAATTTCTTGGAATCCGAAAACTTCCTTATCATCATGTTTTGCTCTTCTCTCTCTCTCTCTCTCTCTCTCTCTCTCTCTCTCTCTCTCTCTCTCTCTCTCTCTCTCTCTCTCTCTCTGATGTAAGAACACTCATCATCCACATCACACAAAGACACAGTGACAGGAGCGCCAGGAGGAGGAGGAGGAGGAGGAGGAGAAGCAATGGCCGGAGGAGGAAAGGAGGTGGAGGAGGAGGAAGAGAAGGAAGAGGGGGAGGTACGGGGGAGAGTCGTCGCCATCAGCGGAAAGATTTATCCTCACACAGCGTTGTTGACTGTGTTGGACATTAGCGTCAGCCTCCCGCCGGCCTCCTGCGAGTCTAGCTGCCCCATCCTCCTCCCCTCCCCTGTCTCCTTGCTTATTCTTTGTTTACTTTCCTTATTTTTTTATCTTTACCCTTCCTTTTGTTTTCCAACCCACCTCTTTCTCTTCTCTTCCTGGCCTCCTCCATTAATGTAATCTCCCTTGTATCCTCCTTCTCTCCCTTGTCTCCTTACTTTTCCTTGTTTTCTTTCCTTATTGCTTGCTCTTTCCCCCTTCTTTTATTTTCCAGCCCTCCTCTTTCTCTCCTCTTCCTTGCCTCCTCCATTACTGTAATCTGCATTGTATCCTCCTCCTCCCCCCTGTCTCCTTGCTTATTCCTTGTTTTCTTTCCTTATTTCTTGCTCTTTCCCCCTTCTTTTATTTTCCAGCCCTCCTCTTTCTCTTCTCTTCCTTGCCTCCTCCATTACTGTAATCTCCTTTGTATCCTCCTCCTCCCCCTTGTCTTCTTACTTTCCCTTGTTTTCTTTTCCTATTTCTGGATCTTTTCCCCTTCTTTTGTTTTCCATCCCAACGCTAACTATCCTCTTCCTTGTTTCCTTTGTTCCTGTCATCTTCTATATCCCTCCTTTTTTCTATAATCCTCCTCTCCCTTTTCTCTTTACTTCTCTTTGTTCTCTTTCCCTATTCTTTCTTGCTACTTTCCCTTTCTTTTGTTTTCTATGCCTACTCCTTTCCTCTACTCCGTTCTTTATCCTCCCTCATATTCTCCTTCAATCCCTTGTCTCCTTACTCTCCAATGTTTTCTTTCCTTATTCTTTTTGCTCTTTTCCCTTTCTTTTGTTTTCCATTCTTTCTCTTTATTTCCTCTTCCTTGCTTCCTCTCTTCCTGTCATCTACTTCTCATCTGTTTTCTGGTCCTTCTCTCCCTTGTCTTCTTACTTTCCTGTTTTCTTTTCCTACTCTTTCTTGCTCCGCACCTTTTCTTTTGTTTTCTATCTTTTCTTTTCTCTGCTTTCTCCGTTATTTTCGTGTTCTTTATATCAACTTTATTGTTTCTCCTTTCCTTTCGTTTTCTACACATCCTCTTAATTTCTCTCTTTTTTCTTTCGCATTACATTTATCCTCTTCCTTGCCTTCTTCCCTCCCTTCCGTGTTCCATCCTTCTCCTTCCTTTTACTCTTCCCTTCCTTTCTCCATATTCCTCTCTCCTTTCCTCCTTCACTCACTTTAACATTTCCCTGTCCTTCATTTTCTATACCCTTTATTTTCCTCCTTCCTTCTCTTCCCGCCACTTCCTTCCACCTTATATCCTGTTTGTCCTTTCTCTCCGTATCTCACTTCCCTATTTCATTTTCCTTCGTTCTTTTCCTCCTCTTCCTCCACGACTCTCTCCCATTATCTGTTCTCTTCTTCTCTCTCTTCCATAATCCTTTATTTTCTCCCTCTATCTCTTTCTTTCCGTTCTTTTATCCCTTCTCTCCTTTCATTCGTTCCCTCATTCCCTTCTTTGTTTTCTTTTCCTCGTCTCTTCTGGGTGTGTTTGTGTGTCTAATTTGGCACAGAACGTGT
>NC_066551.1:14059894-14077394 GCF_024679095.1 Eriocheir sinensis
CAGCAGTGACTTGAAACAAACAAAACACTGCAAGTCCGCCTGTAAGAAAGCCAATACAATGCTTGGGTTCATAGCGAGGAACTTCGAATACAAGACGCCGGGAGTTATGTTATCCTTGTATAATTCGCTGGTAAGGCCCCACCTGGAATACGCCGTGCAATTCTGGTCTCCAAATTACAGGAAAGACATTGAATTACTTGAGAGAGTACAGCGCCGCGCCACGAAGATGATACCATCACTGAGGACGAAGCCATATGAAGAGCGACTCGAGCGACTCAACCTCTTCACGTTGGAAAAGAGACGACTGCGGGGAGACATGATACAAGTCTTTAAGTACCTGAACAAGCTCAGCAACGTTGATCACTCCAAACTCTTCACGCTACAAACTAACCTGAGAACAAGAAACAACGGAAAAACAATTTAAGCAAAGCGATGCAATATCGACATCGGCAGGCGTTATTTCTCGAATAGAGTTGTTCGCCACTGGAACAGCCTTCCTGCAGAAGTGGTTAGCGCAGAAAGCATCAACTCCTTCAAGAAACGCATTGATCGCCACTTTGCTGCATCGGGAGTGAACTGAACGTATCCAAGAGTAGGTGCACAAGTGCTTTAATCCTTCCCTGCATGCCACTCCTATGGCAAACGGATTGATTAAATCACTGAAAGCAGGCAGCCTAGAAATGAGCCAACAGGCTTTCTGCTTCCTGCTAGTCCATGTTTCCATGTTTCCTCAAACCTCCATCCACTTCTTCCTCATTCTCCTCATTCCTCATTCTCATTTATTTTTCCCCTCATTCCTCCTCCTTAGCCATCACCTTTTCTCTCTACGTCAAGTCCTTCCTTCCGTGCCTTTTTCTCATGCCCATCTACACTTCCCTCCCTCATTCATACCTTTCTTCTACTCGTTTCCTTCCTTTCTTAATTTGTTTTATGAGTCTATAATTGTCTTACTTATCAGCCTTTTCCGACCCACCCCCTTACACTCTCTCCTCTGATTTCTTTTCTTAACTTCCATCATCTACAAAATAACACTTCTCCGTCGCCATCCAATTTTACTTTCTTTTAATATTTTCTGTCGTGCACTTTATCATATCTTTATAAAACTCTCTTCCCTCCCACCTCCTTCAACTCTCCTTTCTATCTCCATTTCAGTTTCTCTCTCTCATTTTCTCTCTTTCTCTCTCCATCATTTCTTTCACAACTCCCTTCCCCCTAAAAAATACATTCTCAACATTCTCTTCACTTGATTCCCGGTTTATTTCCTAATCATTATCTTCTCTCCCCTACTATATTTCTACCCCCCCTCCCCCCCTCCCTCTTTCTTCCATTTTTCCCTCCTGGCCATTCTACGTTTCCTTCTTCCTTTTTTCCACCATTACCTCCGTTTTTTTTCCATTTTGTTCTTCTATTACATCGTTTCCTTCTCTTCTTTTACGAATTCTCCTCCCTGTCGTTCTGCCCTCTGCCTCACTTTATTAACTCCACCTCTCTTTTCTTTTACTGATTCTCCCGTCATCTTTATCACCGTCTTCCTTTAATTACATCACTCCTTTTCGCTCGTCTTTTCTTCTTTTCCGATTCTTCTCTTCTTTCCATCTTTCCTTCTTTTCCTTCCACCATTCCATCCTTCCCCTTACTTTCTCATCTCTGTTTCCCTGTATTCTCCATCTCCCTTTTATTTCCTCTTTATCCTTTCACCTATTTCTCCTTTCCTTTCTAACATCACTCCTTTTCGCCCTTCTTTTCTTTCTTCCCGATCCCTCTCTTTTTTTCCTTTCCATCTCTCCTCCTTTTCCATCCATGCACCATTCCGTCCTTCTTCCCCTCATTCTCTTCCAACCATTTCTTTCTCCCTTTCCTTCTCCTCCAATCATTCCCTCCTCGCCTTTCCCTTCTCCCCTTCCTTCTCTTCCAACCATTCCCTCCTCGCCTTTCCCTTCTCCCCCTCATTCTCTTCCAACCATTTCTTTCTCCCTTTCCTTCTCTTCCAATCATTCCCTCCTCGTCTTTCCCTTCTCCTCTTACTTCTCTTCCAATCATTCCCTCCTCGCCTTTCCCTTCTCCCCTTCCTTTCCTTGGGTGTCTCCTTGCTTGGCTGGCTTGGTTACGCACGAAGGGGCCCCGCCAACACGACACTCCTTCTTCTCTCCCAAACTCATTCTTTTTAACCTCCTCTCACCTGGCCTCGGAGATTACAGGTGAGAAGACGTGCCCAGCCTCCCCTCTCTCTCGCCCCCTCTCCCGCCTCCTCGCCCTTCACTGCGCTCCCGCGGCTCATTGGAAGGACAACAATAGTGAGAGGGTCTGTCCGGGAGAAGTGAAGGAGAAAAAGAGAGAAAAAAAAGAGAAGAGGATTTTTCACTATTCTGCATTTTCGAGTTGGTTTGCTAATTGGTTACCTGTTTGTGTGTGTGTGTGTGTGTGTGTGTGTGTGTAACTGATATTACGTATGTTTGCTTTGTTTTGTTCGTTCGTTTTGTTTGTTAGCTTTCATATTTCATTGTTTACTTCATTATTTGTTACTTTCTTTGTTTCCTGAATTATTTGCTTTTTTTTTTCTTCCTGTGTTTGCCTTTTTTGTGGGCATCTGACTGTGCTAATGTTTTTTTTTTCCTTAACATCTTATCTTTTTATTGGTATCTCTGAAAAATAAAAGATCTCTTATTTTTCATGGTGCATGTTCCTGTGTACGATAAAAAAGTAAGAAAGAACGAAAGAACGAGAAAAGGAAAAACTGGAATAAAGAAACAAGGGAGCAGGAGAGCATGGAGAGAACAAATAATTTTAATGCAGCGTAATAATTTTAATGCAGCGTAATAATTTCAGTTCATCCGTCTGTGTTGGATAAGACTTTCCAACCCATTCCATACTCCGACACCGCTCATTTCCACTCATTTTTTGTCTCATTTCATATTCTGTCCAGGTCATCCTCTCTCTCTCTCTCTCTCTCTCTCTCTCTCTCTCCACAAGTCACTCCATACATCCACTTGACTTACTCCACACGTCCACTTGCATTATAACATCACCATTTTCACTTTACTTATGTACAAATTAACGTTCATTTTTACTGCGCACTCCACTTCTCACTCCTCTGATCTCCACTTCCGCCTCCTCCACCTGTTCCTCCTCCTCATCTTCCATTACTCCACACAACGCACTGTCCACTCCCACTCTACTTCGCTTCTTCCTTCTCCTCTTCCACTCCGCCTCCACACTGTCGATCTGAGTCACACTTTACCCAAATTCTTCTCACTTGCGTTTCACTAATACACTGACACACACACACACACACACACACACACACACACACACACACAAATGCACACACAATCTGGAACAAATAAAGCAAAAAAACAATGAAAAGAGAGAGAGAGAGAGAGAGAGAGAGAGAGAGAGAGAGAGAGAGAGAGAGAGAGAGAGAGAGAGAGAGAGAGAGAGAGAGAGAGAGAGAGAGAGAGAGAGAGAGAGTAGAAAGGGGTAAACAAGATATAGAGAAAACAGACAAACAGGTAGCCAGTCACACAGGAAGGTCACGACAGGAGGAAGAGGGAGAAGGAGGAGGTGGAGAAGAAAGATGAGGAAGAGGAGGAGGAGGAGGAGGACATGGAGCCACACAGTTCAGAAAGCATGATGGATTGGGAGAGTGGAACCAAGTATAGCAGGGAGGAGTGGAGATGACCCAGCTGGGGAGAGTAGTTGAAATACACATAAACAGGTGAGTGAGGGAGGGAGAGAGAAGGGGAGATAATGGAGGGGGAGGTGGAGGAGGAGAGATGAGTGAAGAGGAAGAAAAAGTAGGAGGAGGAGGAGGAGGAGGAGGAGAGGAGGAAGCGTTTGATGCAGAAGGAGAAGGGGGAAGGAGGTAGACAGGAATAAAGTAGGAGAGAATGGTGAAGTAGAAGAAAAAGAAGGATGCGGAGAAATGAGTGAAGTAAAGGGGAAGAGAAGAGGAGAAGGAGATGTTTGATGCAAAAGAGAAGTGAGGAAGGAGGTAGACAGAGAGGATGAGAAGGGAGGTAGCGAGGAGGGGAGGTAGAAGGGAGGAGGGGGAGAGGGAGGTAGTGGGGGGGAGGCGATGAGAGAACCAGTGACTAACTAACAACTTGACTGCACTGTTATTATCCCCTTAAGTTCCCTTTGACTGTGAGTGACTGTGTGGCTACCGCTGCTCTCCCCCCCTCCCTCCCTCCCCCTGCCGCTGATCATGTTGACCACCTGCTCCTCCTCCTCCTCCTCCTCCTCCTCCTACTCCTACTCCTCCACCTGCTGTTTCTGCTTCTTCTCTTATTATCATTTTTCGCTTTCTTTTATATATTATTTTAGTTATTTTTTTCTTCTTTTCTTCTGCTTCCTCTTCCTCCTCCTCCTTCTTCTCCTCCTCCTCCTCCTCCTCCTCCTCCTCCTCCTCCTCCTCCTTTCGACCTTTCCACTTCTTGTTGTCTGTCTTGGTTATGTTTCTCTTTTACCTCCTGCAGTGCTTGTTTATATTCTTCCTCCTCCTCCTTTCCTTCCTTTCTCCTCCTCCTCCTCCTCCTCCTCCTCCTCCTCCTCCTCCTCCTCCTCCTCCTCCCTTCCCGCATTCTTAACTCCCTCTTCCTTATTTCTTCTAGCTCGTGTCAGCAACCCGTGCAGCAGGAGGAGGAGGAGGAGGAGGAGGAGGAACAAAGTGATGAGAGAGAGAAGGAAAACAAGCACGAGACACATCAATGACTCGTACGTGTGTGTGTGTGTGTGTGTACGTGAATAAACGCGGTGCCCAGGCAAACACAATGGGCGTGGGCGTGGGCGTGTGTGTGTAAGAGGGTTAAGGCGGGGGTGGGTGTGGGTGTGAGGGCGGTAACACGGGAAAAAGGGCGTGGCGTGGGAAGAAAACAGGAGGAGAGGCAAAGAAAACAGAGAAAGAAAAGGTACAAGAAACAATGAATTATGGGAGTGTGTGTGTGTGTGGTGGGTGGGTGTGGATGAAGTCTAATGCAAGAGGGTAGTGTGGAGTGGATGACGCGGTGAAAGAATGGGAGGAGGGGGGAGATTGGTGGGTAATAAGGTATGGAGGAGTAGGTGGTGAGTAAAGATGAGAGGTAAAGCAGGTTGTGGGTGAGGTGGGTGAGTGAGAGATTGAGTGGGGGAGTGGAGGGAGGGATGCATGGGTGAGAGTGTGTACGCGGGTGTGAAGATGGGGGATGGAGTATTCAGATAAGGTATGGAGATGGTGGGGTAGGGCTGACTATCATATTAATGTGTGTGTGTGTGTGTGTGTGTGTGTGTGTGAGAGAGAGAGAGAGAGAGAGAGAGAGAGAGAGAGAGAGATTGCATAAACACAGGAAAAAGAGAAAACGACGTGGAAAAAAAAGATAAGACAAAACAAAATAAGATAACAGGGAAGAAAAACAGACAAGTGTGATAAAACAACATGGGATACAAAAACAATATAAAACAAGGAGGAGAAGGAGAGAATAGAAAGGTCAAGGTAAGAGAAGAAGAAGAAGAAGAAGAAGAAGAAGAGGAAGAAGAAGAACAAGAACAAGAAGAACAAGAAGAACAAGAAGAAGAAGATGAAGAATATGATGATGATGATGATGATAAAAAAGCAGCAACGATAAAGAAAACAATAATAAAACAAGCAAGAAAATGATGTTTATGATTATTTTGATGATAAAGATAAACAAAAATAACGAAAATAATGAAAAAAAAAATAGAAAAAAACGAATAGAAAACGAATGGAATAAGAGAAAGCGAGAAAGCAAAACGATAGGAGGAGAATGAATTACACAAGGACTCAAATAGAAAGAAGATCTGGAAATGAATGAAGAATAAAGGAGGAAGAATAAGTAGGAGGAGAGAATGAGTAGAAGGAATATATATGACAAAAGAGACTATTGGAAGATTCTATGACAAGATTATAAGGTGACGAAGAGAAGGTGAAGAAAATAAAGAAAATAAAGGAGTGGAAGATGTAGGCGGAACGAGAAGCAGAAAAGCAGGAAAAGAAGACGGACGAGGGAGATGGAGGAAGAGAAGTAGGAGGAGGTGGAGGAAGAGGAGGAGGAGATGGAGGAGGAAGTGGAAGACGAGGAGGAGGAGGAGGAGGAGGAGGAGGAGGATCAAGGGTGTGTAGATTAATAGGCACAAGATTGGTTAACTCCACGCTGGAAAAATCTTGCCAGAGAGAAACAGGTTTTGGGGTTAGCCTTCTCCCTCCTCTTCTTCCTCTACCTCCTCCTTCTTCTCTTCCTCCTCCTCCTCCTCCTGCTCCTCACGACCCTGCGGAGCTACGCCCTCGGTTCCCTGGCGCCTGTGGGATTTCCTTCAGAATACATTAAAAGAAGGAAAGGGAATTGAATGGAGTCCCTCGTGCTGGGAGGAAGGAAGGACGTGAAGGATGGAAGGGAGGAAGAAGAGAGAGGGAAGGAAGGGATGGAGCACAGGAGGGAGGTGGTGAGGTGACTGAAGAGGAGGAGGAGGAGGAGGAGGAGGAAAAAGTAGCAGTGAGAGGAGGAAGACCAGGATGTGTGGGTTTGTTTGGACGCAAAGATTTACCGATTCATTGGGATTTGATTTGCTTTCTCTCTCTCTCTCTCTCTCTCTCTCTCTCTCTCTCTCTCTCTCTCTCTCTCTCTCTCTCTCTCTCTCTCTCTCTCAACTTCACATATTACATTTCGTTTTTCTTCTTTTAATTCTTTCCTAAACTTATCTCCCTTCTTTTATGTAATAACTATTTTTTATAAAGAAAAAAATAACTCGTGAATTCTGGGGAGGAGGAAAATGGGAGGCGGAGATGAAAAAGGAGGAGGAGGAGGAGGAGATAATCCCTAACAACAATTGGATTATATAAACTTTCATAGAGTGTTCATTTTTCTTTATTTTTATTCTTTCTTTTGGGCATTCTATTCATCTTTTTATGGCGCATTTGACTATATTTTTTTCTCTCTCTCTCTCTCTCTCTCTCTCTCTCTCTCTCTCTCTCTCTCTCTCTCTCTCTCTCTCTCTCTCTCTCTCTCTCTCTCTCTCTCTCTCTCTCTCTCTTTGGTGTCTGAAATTAAATCTAAGTTTATCATTTCAATATCTTTTATAATGTAAACTATGCTAATCTCTCGCTCACACACACACACACACACATAACACACACACACACACACACACACACACACACGCACACACACGACTAAATAAGAACACAAAAGAAGGAGTAATCCGCTTATAACAGCAGTGGAGAAAAAATACTAATCCCAATACGTAAAAAAAAGTGAGGAAAAAATAGCAAATAACAAGTCCTGGCACAAAACTTCTCTTTGTATTTTTCTTTCTTTTTTTCTTTTCATTTTTTAAGAACCACTTTTGCGGAAAATATTCACTTCCTTCATAATAATTTGGAACACTTTTTCAGGTGAGGAAGAGAAGCCAGGTGCAGGTAAGGAGAGAGAGAGAGAGAGAGAGAGAGAGAGAGAGAGAGAGAGAGAGAGAGAGAGAGAGAGAGAGAGAGAATGACGTGTCACTATTTATGTGTATGTGTATGTAGGAGTGAATGAAAGAGCTGAGGTGTGTGTGTGTGTGTGTGTGTGTGTGTTTGGGTATGTGAGTCATCCTATCTGTCAGTCTGTCTGCTTGCCTGTCTGCCTCTCTCTATCTGCCTGCTCTTCTGGCTGTTTCTTTTATGGCCGGGATGTCTGCCTCCTTGCTTGCCTGCCTCGCTGTTTATATGTTTTCTTTACATGCACGTCTGTCTGTTTGTGTCCGTCTGCTTATGTATGTAAGAATGCATCCATATAGGCATGTATGCAATTATGTGTGTATGCATGCATGCTTGTAAATATGTATGCATGAATGTGAATATATCCTATGTCCAGCTATGTATCTATCTGTGTCTGTATGACTGAGTGGGAGATGATGAAGAGATCGTATATACATGGAGGAGGAGGTGAATGAAATTATTCTGTTGATATTACTGAATGTGGGAGGAGATGAGACAGGTGGGTGTGCGTGTGGGATGACGAGGTAGGAGAGATTTGTTTTCCTCATTAGCGGGAAGGTGAGCTCCAACAATCGTGTTTAATCGTGTCTTTTTATGATGCTTCGGTGTGATAGTTTTGTGTGTGAAAGGAAAAGGAAACATTTGTTGAGTAAATTTCAAGGCGTGAGCAAGGAAAAGGAAAACAATAATAGATGAGTATATTTCCGAGTTGGTTGTGTGCAAGATTTTTTTACGTCTTAGCCAATGTAACATTTTCATTCACTCATTCATTCATTCCGTCATTTAGTCTCTCTCTCTCTCTCCACAGTACACTCGCATAATATTTTATCTTCCTCCTACACTTCTGGGTTATATATTTTTGCCTCTTCTTGGGTCAAAAAAGGAAAATGTTGCAACTGAATGGAGAGGGAGAGAGGCACTTGCAACAGACTCGATCTCTCTCTCTCTCTCTCTCTCTCTCTCTCACCACCCCCGCTATCATAATTGAACTTCAGCAAAACAAAGGTACATTCCATCCCCACCCAACCACCCCCTCGACAACCACCTTTCCCCGCCCCCCTGCCTTTCTCTTCCTCTCTACTCCCTCCGACTTACCCCCCGCTGACGGCAGACTCGACAGCCACTCCGACAGCCCCTCCGACAGCCTCCTGACCCGCTATCTGAAGAGGTGAAGAAGATAAGGTCAGATCTGTTGGTCGATGTTAAGTGGGAGAAAAGTAATGCAAGTTTTGAGTTCATTTTTCTTTCCTTTTATTTTTTTTTCCTCTGTTCATTATATTGTATTTTCGTCCTCCTCCTCTCCTTCGGGTTCCTGCTCCTTCTCGTGTTTATAGCAAGAAGCTTCAAGTGTAAGACGCCTTGAATAAATGTTTCTTTATATAGCACGATGGTAGGACTTCACCTGGAATATGCAATGCAGTTTTGGTTTACTAACTACAGGCGTGACGTTGCATTATTTGAGAGAGTTTAACGACGCTACCAATGTCATGAAGCACTTAAAGTAAAGCACAGCCGTATGAAGAGCTACTCAAACGACTAAACCTTTTTACGTTGCAAAAGAGACGCAGACATGATTTGATTCACGTCTTTAAGTACCTGAAGAAGTTCCGTAACGTCAATTACTCCATTTTTTGAGCTCCAAACTAGCTCAAGATCTAAAAGTAAAGGTGAGCCAGTCAATGAAGGCAATATAGTATATATATTAGCAGGATTTTTTTTTCTTCAAACCAAGTCATCCGCCGGAGGAACATATTTTCTGCAAAGTAGTAAGTGCGTAAAATATAAACATTAAAAATCGCAGTGACCGCTTTTTCGTTGAATCATAAGAGAATTGAGCGTGCGTAACGAAGTACTTAAATCAGCTATGCATCCAGTGAAGTGCCTGACTGGCTGATTGTATCGCTAAAACGAATAACCTCGAAATGAGCAAAAAATAAATTCCAGACCGTCTTTAAACGTTTCCATGCTCCCATCTCTTCTTCCCTACATTTCTTCTTCTTCTTCATTTTCTTCTTCTTCTTCTTTTTCTTTTTCTTTTCTTTTTCTTCTTCTTCTTCTTCTTCTTCTTCTTCTTCTTCTTCTTCTTCTTCTTGTATCCATTCCTCCAACACCCTTCCTCCTCCTCGTCACTTTTCTTCTATTGCCTAGAATACTCTTACTATCCATTAACTTATTATTTCCTGATCTCTTGTGATTATCTTTTCATTTCATATTTTTCCAAGCATTTCTGTTTCTTCAATTCATTCTTAACTTAGAAACAATAAGAAAACAAGCGAGAGAGAGAGAGAGAGAGAGAGAGAGAGAGAGAGAGAGAGAGAGAGAGAGAGAGAGAGAGAGAGAGAGAGAGAGAGAGAGAGAGAGAGAGAGAGAGAGAGAGAGAGAGAGAGAGAGAGAGAGAGAGAGAGAGAGAGAGAGAGATAGAGAGAGAGAGAGAGAGAGAGAGAGAGAGAGAGAGAGAGAGAGAGAGAGAGAGAGAGAGAGAGAGAGAGAGAGGTAATGAAGCCTATAAAGGTCATTAGGCCATTGAAAGAGAGAGAGAGAGAGAGAGAGAGAGAGAGAGAGAGAGAGAGAGAGAGAGAGAGAGAGAGAGAGAGAGAGAGAGAGAGAGAGAGAGAGAGAGAGAGAACACACACACACACACACACACACAGGAGGCGGTGGCTGAACGGATAGCGAGAGGGTAGGCGGTGGCTGAACGGATAGCGAGAGGGGAGGCGGTGGCTGAACGGATAGCGAGACGGCCCCGCGTTCAGGAGGACGCGAGTTCAATCCCCGACCGGTGCCACCATGCTGGGATTTTTCAGCCGCCGCCGAGTGACTTAAAACTACCCACATGCTGTCCAGAAGACCACCTATCAACCCGGACTCTAGATTCTAGGATTAAAGATGAGCTCCGGGAGGGCAGCATGAGCCAATGCAAGATGGCGCCACTATAAACACTCGCCTGCGCCAGAACGGGCTGGGCCGACCATCAGGACCCACCGGGAAGAAGCCTTGGAGCGACCATCAGGATCCACCGGGAAAAAGCCTACCGGCGCAAAAAGGCCAAAACGTAAAACACACACACACACACACACACACACACACACACACACACACACACACACACACCTCCGGTAACTCAATTGGTTAGAGCGCCGCGCTGCAAGGCTTCACGGCCAAACAGGCAGCGGTTCGAGCCCCGCTCAGGCCGGATTCTTTCCGTTGACTAGGAGTGGTTACTGTCTCTCCTTGAGCAAGGTGGATGGGGGGTGTGGTGTGTGAGGTTCTGGCAGAACCCAGAGATCGACGATAATGAGTATGCATTTGCTCGTGTTGGGAGGGTAGGCCCTACATGCTGGCGAAAGCGAGTCCAACTCGTGATCAGGCCGTGGTGAGTTACACACACACACATACACACATACACACACATACACAGGCACACACATAAACACACACAAACATACACACACACACACACACACACACACACACACACACACACACACACACACACACACACACACACACACACACACACACACACACACATACATACATACAAATATAAACTACCACACACACACACACACACACACACACACACACACACACACACACACATTCCTATTCATTTTATCATTTTTCCAACACATTTCGTGTGTTTGATGTTTCCTTGGCTATTACCTATTGCCTGATTATTGTGTGTGTGTGTATGTATGTATGTGTGTGTGTGTGTGTGTGTGTGTGTGTGTGTGTGTGTGTGTGTGTGTGTGTGTGTGTGTGTGTGTGTGTGTTCCTGAACTCCTAACTCCACCCCCAAGGAAAAGTCTTTAAAGCGATCTCACACACACACACACACACACACACACACACACACACACACACACACACACACACACACACACACACACACACACACACACACACACACACACACACACACACACACACACACACACACACACACACACACACACACTTTCACCACAATATGTTCCTGTAAGACAAACTGTACATTTTTTTTCTCTTTACTTCCTCTGCAAACGCTTACCTGCCCTCCTTCACCCCTTCCCCCATACACACCTATACACATAATACATACCTTCACAGTACCCCCCCCATGCCCCATCTTTCTACTTCTATATCTCTGTCTATCTATCTATCTATCTATTTATCTACCTTATTTATATGTCTGCTGCTCTTCATTCTCTTCACCTCCCTTTTCATTTCTCACACCTGACTTTTACCTGGAAACTTTCTTCTATTTGCTACACGTCAGAAAGTTTAAATAGACATGCCTATACTTCCTCCTCCTTCTCTTACTCCTCCTTTTCTTTCTCCTCTTCCTCTTCCTACTCCTCCACCTCCTGCTCCTCCTCCTCCTACACTTCACATATCCAAACACATTATTCCTCCGTACACATCTCCACTTCTTTTACTCGCCTCCCTCTCCATCGTCCCCTTCACGGACCCCCTCCCTCCACTTTCACCCCCCACACTACTGTTATGGTTCCCTGCTTTATGGCATCAGTACTGGAAGTCACGCTTGGGCAATAAAAGCTTCTTGTAAACTCTCTCTCTCTCTCTCTCTCTCTCTCTCTCTCTCTCTCTCTCTTCCTTTCTCCTTTTCTTCTTTTCCATCTCTTTGTTGCTCCTCTATTTTTTTCTTTCTCTAACGGAATGCGATCTTAGCTTTCTCTTATCACCTCTCTCCTTCACTCTCTCTAACTGCTCACTGCTCTCTCTCTCTCTCTCTCTCTCTCTCTCTCTCTCTCTCTCTCTCTCTCTCTCTCTCTCTCTCTCTCTCTCTCTCTCTCTCTCTCTCTCTCTCTCTCTCTCTCTTCTTTTCTCCTTTCCCTTCAATATTTCACTCCTGTTTATTCTTTCTTTCTCCAGCTTTCTTTTTTTTCAACTTCTCTTCCTTTCTCTCTCTAGCTGCCCTTTCTCTCCCTCTCTCCCTTTCCCTTTGTACAGGTGTGAGGCAACGGCATCCCTCAGGTAGGTACAGGTGATTGGTTAAGGTTTATCTCTCCAGTGTTGCAGACTTGATTTCTTCATTCCCATGTACTCTTTTTTCTTTCTTTTTAGCCAGCATGTTCATAGTTACACACAATACGAAGGCGTGATCAGCCCCACCTACCTACCTACCTGCCTGGCTACCCACCTACCTGCCCATCTCCCCGCCTACCTACCTCCTTACCTCTTTACCTTCATACCTCTCAACCTCCCTCCATTCATGCCTCTTGCACCTCCCTACCTGAATACTCACCTTTCACCCCCTCCTCCCCCTCTTCACCTTCCCCTATCACTGAATAAACACACCCTCACCCCTCTCCCCCACCCATCCCCGCCTTCACTCCTACCTCTCCTTCCCATTTCTATTTGACCTCACTAACCCTTGACAAATTTATACCACACCCTACCAATCCCCTCTAACGACCTCTACCATTGTTCTGTAACCACCTCCACCACCTCCACCACCACCACCACGTTCACCTCCACTACCATCACAATCATCTCTCCTGACCCAAAACCACCCTATTCCACACATGACCAATCACTATACGATTCCTCTCTTTTCGCATCATCCATCGTTTATTCATTCTCTTCTTCTTTGCTTTTCTTGCGCCCATTTCTTCCTTCTTTCACTTCATCCTTCTTCCTTTCTTCCCAAAATATTTTCTTCTTCCTCCCTTCTTTCCTTCCGTCCCTCCTTCCTTGCTAGCTTCCATCATTCCTTCTTTCTCTCCTCTCTTCATCCTTTCTTCCTTCTTTCCTTCCTCTCTTTCTTTCTTTCTTTTCTTTCTTTCTTTCGGTCTTTCTTTCTTTCTTTTCCTTACTTCCTTCTTTCCTTCCTTCTTCCTCCCGTCCTTCCGTTCTTTCACAATTCATTCGTCTTTCCATTACTTTTCATTCGTTCAAATTTGTTCCCAGGTGCAACCAATATTACGACCTTCATCCATGCATCCTTTGATAATATTCTTTTCTCCCTCTTTTTCTCCATCCATTCACCCTTCCTTCTTTCCTTTCAATACCTCATCCTTCTTCTTCCTTCCTCCCTCCCTCGATTCCTTCATCTCTTCACTTCTTTTTCAGTCCTTAAAATCTGTTCGCAGGTGCAACAGATAGCATGACCTTTAGGGGTAATGATATGAAAAAAATATACCCAGTTACTTTTACATTCACCTCATGGACAGGTTAATAATGAAGTGAGTGAGTAATAATTAATGAATATTTGCTGAATGAATGAAAGCAGTTACGAAATTACGAATGAATGAGGTAGTGATATGAGAGAGAGAGAGAGAGAGAGAGAGAGAGAGAGAGAGAGAGAGAGAGAGAGAGAGAGAGAGAGAGAGAGAGAGAAAGGGTCGTTGCCATCCCTCTCGGTCTGGTTATCATTATTGTAAAATTCATTAGCTCGGTTCAGAGAAACTGAAAAAAACAATGCTGCTCTCTCTCTCTCTCTCTCTCTCTCTCTCTCAGACTGCACCAAATTTTTCTTCACCAACGTTGAAGTGCGAGAATGGAATAAGCTCCCACCATCAGTGGTCCAGTGTAACACGATTGACTCCTTTAAAAACAAGCTCGACCGTCACTTCCTTGAACTTAATATTAACTAGAGTAGAAAAGCAACGTTTTGGAGCCATCTGATTAATGTAAAATCACTTAGGTTTAAGGACAGACCACCTAGTCTGGACCATGGGGTCTGTGTGGTCTGATTTTCTATGTAATTCTCTCTCTCTCTCTCTCTCTCTCTCTCTCTCTCTCTCTCTCTCTCTCTCTCTCTCTCTCTCTCTCTCTCTCCACGCTTCAATGATCCTTTAAGACAAAACTAAATTTATTCTTCTGATGACCACTGCAGCGAAGGAAAAATATGAGAAAGCAGCGAAGGATAAAGAAAAGGAAAAAGAGCAAAGAAAGGGAGCAGGAGGAGAAGAAATGGGAGGACGAGGAGGAGGAGGAGGAGGAGGAGGAGGAGGCGGAGGAGAAGGAGAGCAGAAATGGGAAAAAGGTGAGGAGAAGAAAAGAGAAGACGACGAGAAGAAGAAACGATATAACAAAATTAAATATATCTTTAACGCTCGGTAGGAAAAATGAGCTAAGAGGAAAGAAAAAAAACAGAGGAGGGGAGAAAGAGTGGGAAAAAATCACATGGAGACTCTTGCCTCCACGCTTGGCTGACCTCAGTTACCAGTCGTCCTGCCCTGAGGGAATGAGGGGGGGGGGGTGTAGAAGGAGGAGGAGGAGGAGGAGGAGGAGGGAAAAGAGGAGGAGCAGGCATGGGGGATAGTGTTTGAGGAGGAGACAACAGTGAAGGAGAGAGAAGGGAAACTCGAGAAGGAAACACGGAAGCATGTAAAAGAGGCAACAAGAAAAACCCTGTTAGCTTATAAAGAGTCTGCTTGCTGTGGTGATTTAATAATTTTGTCAGGAGCTTCAGTGATCTGCGGAACGGATTTAAGCACTCGCTGTACGTACGTGCGGAACTCTGTATCGCCCCACGGGATAATGATGATGATGAGGAGGAGGAAGAGGAGGAGGAGGAGGAGGACGAAACATGGAAACATGGACTAGCAGGAAGCAGAAAGCCTGTTGGCTCTTTACTAGGCTGCCTGCTTTCAGTGATTTAATCAATCCGTTTGCCATAGGAGTGGCTTGCAGGGAAGGATTAAAGCACTTGTGCACCTACTCTTGGATACGTTCAGTTCACTCCCCATGCAGCAAAGTGGCGATCAATGCGTTTCTTGAAGGAGTTGATGCTTTCTGCGCTAACCACTTCTGCAGGAAGGCTGTTCCAGTGGCGAACAACTCTATTCGAGAAATAACTCCTGCCGATGTCGGTATTGCATCGCTTTGCTTGAATTGTTTTTCTCTTGTTTCTTGTTCTCAGGTTAGTTTGTAGCGTGAAGAGTTTGGAATGATCAGCGTTGCTGAGCTTGTGCAGGTACTTAAAAACTTGTATCATGTCTCCCCGCAGTCGTCTTTTTTCCAACGTGGAGAGGTTGAGTCGCTCGAGTCGCTCTTCATAGGGCTTCGTCCTCAGTGATGGTATCATCTTCGTGGCGCGGCGCTGTACTCTCTCAAGTAATTCAATGTCTTTCCTGTAATTTGGAGACCAGAATTGCACGGCGTATTCCAGGTGGGGCCTTACCAGCGAATTATATAAGGATAACATAACTCCCGGCGTCTTGTATTCGAAGTTCCTCGATATGAACCCAAGCATTGTATTGGCTTTCTTACAGGCGGACTTACAGTGTTTTGTTTGTTTTAAGTCACTGCTGATGGTGACCCCGAGGTCTCTTTCCTCTTGCACTACATGTAGTGGTTCGCCACCCATGTGGTATGTGTGGTTGCTGTTTCTGGATCCGATATGCATTACTTTACATTTGGTAGTGTTGAAGGACATCTGCCATTTTTCTGACCACCGAGTGATCTGGTCCAGGTCTCTCTGGATAATTTCGCAGTCTGCCGTCGTGAGGGCCTTCCAACCCACCTTTGTGTCGTCGGCAAATTTTGAAAGATTGGATTTTAATCCTAGTTCTAGGTCGTTGATATATATGATGAAGAGTATGGGTCCCAGCACTGACCCCTGTGGCACTCCACTTATGACCGGGAGCCACTCGGAGGCCTGTCCGTTGAGTACAACTCGTTGTTTTCTTCCAGTGAGCCAGTCTTTGATCCACGCTGTCAGATTGCCGCCTAACCCCGCTGACTTGAGTTTCTTGAGGAGTCTTTCGTGTGGCACTTTGTCAAAGGCTTTTTGAAAGTCTGGATATATAACCTCACTGGGGATATGATTATCCCAGTTTTCATAGATACCTTGGAAGAGGTCCAATAAATTGGTTAAGCATGAGCGCTTATTCCTGAAACCGCGCTGAGCATCGGAAATGATGTTGTTGTCTTCAAGGAACCTAACGAGTTTGTCTCTGATGATCTTCTCGAGAATTTTTCACGCCACTGAGGTCCAGCTGATTGGTCTGTAGTTTAGGGCCACGCTTTTGTCTCCCTTTTTGTAGATCGGTGTTACGTTCGCTTGTTTCCAGTCTTTCGAGACTTTGTTTTGTTGTAGTGACAGATTGTAGATGGCGTTGAGTGGCTTGAGGATTTACTGCTTGAGTTCCTTGAGCAGCCTGGGTGACAAGTCGTCGGGTCCGGTGGACTTGTTTGTCTCGAGTTTGTCTAGGTACTTTTTCTCATCCCGTTCGTCGGTTGTGCCAATTTCTAGGGGAGTGATTCCCATCGGTGGGGTATGGCTCTTGGGTACGGACTGGGTGTTCTCGACCGTGAACACAGACGCGAAGTTTTTGTTTAGGATTTCGACTATTTGTCTGCTGTCCTGTGTTAGTACTTCACTTTCATCTTTTAGGGGACCGATATTGCTTTTTGTCTTTTTGGTTCTTATATACGTGAAGAGCTTTTTCGGGTTGGACTTGGCTTCGCATGCAATTTGCTTTTCATAGTCGTGTTTACGCTGGCGAATGAGAGTTCTGCAAGCTCTGAGGCTTTGATGGTACTGTTCGCGTGCCTCGTCAGTGCGGCTTTCCTTTTCCTTTAGCAAGGAGGAGGAGGAGAACGAGGACGAGGAGAGGGAATAGGAGGAGGAGGTTCGTAAGAGGAGACAGCACTGAAGATGGGAAATGATAACTGGAAGAAAAGATGGAGGAAGAGGAGCAGAAATACTGAAAGGTGGAAAGGATGGGGAAGAGGATGATTGAGAAGAGCATGGAAAAGAAAGAAAGCAGGGATGAAGGAGATGTAGAAAAAGGGAAAAGGGGTGAGGTAATGATCTGGAGGAATGTAGGGTTAATATTGTTGTGAAAGGAGAGAAACTACCAGCAAACATTTTTTTTTTAACGTTTTCGCCTGTGGTGCCGGTAGGCTCTCTTGGTAGGGCTTGATGGTTGGTCTCAGCCTGTTGTAGCGCAGGCAAGTGTTTATAGTTGCCCCATCTTTTCTTGGGTCATGCTGCCCCCCGGACCCCATTCTTGATTCACTTTGACAGTTCTTCTAGGGTCCGGGATGATAAGTGGTCTTAAAGACAGAATGAAG